>NC_133863.1:9989356-10024154 GCF_044706935.1 Curcuma longa
TATATATATATAGTAGTTGATGAGCAATGGTAAAAAAAACATTAAATTCAGTTTCAATTAAAATATTTGGAAAATCGTTCATGATTCAGCATTATTCCAGTGCAATATTTTCAATAAACTTACCCTCTACTGCTGATCCATCAGTGACATAACTCCAGTACATCAGTCACTGCAAACTATGAAGTGTTTCTTAATGCTTTACAATATTAAGCATAAGAATTTAGCATATTGTTGGTGCCCACCAGTCATATGTCTGGTATGTAAATAATGCAAGTTTGGTATTTCAGTTTTGTAGCGTAAAGATATTGGTCCTCTGATTGCTTTTATGTTATCCAATAAGAAAACATAGTAGATTTCAACAGTTACATAAAGCTAAGCATGCTAGTCGAGCAGTGATGCTGGAAGTTTATCAACTTTCTACAACCCAGAGGGATGATTGACTAAAGATTTGCTAACTTATTTTCAGGATTTTTGGAGAAGTTTTCCGAGGCATATAGAAATGCCATGATGTTGCAATAAAAGTTTTTCTAGAACAAGATCTAACAACTGACAGCAACCTAGAAGATTTCTGCAATGAGATATCTATACTCTGGTATCACGTCTTCTTCTTTCACCAAGTATTCTTTTGTCATTTTTATCTTTAGTCGTTTATTTCCATTCTTGACATATTTCATTTCTTTTTCAGTCGTCTTCGGCACCTGAATGGTAATGGTTTTCTACTACCACATAATATTGCAACACAGATAGAACTAATCTTCTGTGCAGCATTTTTTAAATTCTTTTTATTTTTCTTAATGCAGTTATTTTATTCCTTGGTGCATGCATGAAACCTCCACACTTTTCATTGATAACGGAGTACATGGAGATGGGATCATTGTATTATCTTATACATACAAGTGGCCAGAAAAAGAGGTTAAGTTGGCGTAAGAGATTAAAAATGCTTCGTGATATTTGCAGGCAAGTTCCAAATATATCTATCCTACTTGCTTTGTTTTGTCATGGAGGCTCTTTTGGATCTTAATTGGTTGTACGATATGATTGATAAGATGAATGCTCTCCCAATTTAGTAGTAACTGGGAGCTGACTACTCTCCTATCAAGAAAGTCTGCAATGGGATTTGGGATTCAAGTGAATTTTTACTAGTAAATGCTCTCCTAATGCTATTGTAGACTGGTTGAAAGGTGACTTGGTGGACTTCAGTTTGCATCTTTCTCACCTTATTAGCTATATTTTACTTGCCCTTTTATCAGCTAATCTCAAGAATGTTTTCCTTCATCAGAACTAGCAAGCTTCACGTTTTGTTACTTAGGTAGAGATTCTCCCAGTGTTTTTGCTTAAGAAATCACTTTATGAGCTAAAACTTTTTGAGGACTTGAGGTTTGGAAAATTTGGCTATGTTATTCTTCAATATGGCATGACTAGGAGTGTGATGGATCACTTCATCTCATTTCTTAATCAGGATGGCATCCTTCTTATTGACTATGTAGATGACATCATTATCATCAGTTATTATTCCATTAGGATCACAAGACTAAAGGAGTACCTACTCTATGTTAACATTTTTAGACTAAAAATTTATGACATCAAGTACTCATTCTAGAGGTTGCTCGTTGATGAATGTATGTTGATACACTTGCGGAATGTAGTTATAAAGAATGTACCTGCATGTAAAATTATATTATTCATACAAGAGAGCCTACTTATAATTTTTACACTGATTAATAATCTACATCGGCAGAAGAGATTACCTATAGTAAGAAACATGGATTTTTCACCATAACACTAGCAGTGATAGCACAAGTTTGTTACCCCTTGGAAATTCATACTGATTTGTTCTGGTTGTCAATTTGTATTTATTATCAATAAACCAGAAATTTCCTGGTATCTGGTAAAGCACTGTTCATGATTAGATAGACATCTAGTTTTTGAGTTTCTATTGTTGCAGGGCTTCTAGGGTTGACTTTTCCTTCCCTAAATTGATATGTGATGAAACATACTTTTTCTTAATAGGTGATAGAATTCATGAAATTAGTTAAGAGTCACAGAATTGCATAGTTATTGATTCTTTGTTTACTAGTGTAGCTTTTTGTAATCAATATTTTTAAAATTAGGATTATGCCTTGTCCCAATATTTAACTTGACAATCTAAGGCCGCATTATCATTTTAATTTCCTTGTTCCTCGCCTAGATAAAGTGACACCATTTATTACTTCTACCATGTTATATCAGTCATGCTATTCTATAACTGATCTGGTTATTATTTCTTCAGAGAATATATATAAAAACTTGATGATTTCATATCTCATGCATTCCCCATCAAAAGCTGCCTTATTTTCAGGCGGTCTGTATATTATTGCTATGAGATGAGATAAAACAGTTTCAGGATAAATGTTATGTACTCTTTTCATTTGTTGATTCCTTATTTACAGTTTGATTGATTCCCAGGCCGCCTTCCAAATAAAGACTGTAATAAACTGTTAGCCTATTATCTGTTAAACTAGAATCATAAAGAAGCATACCACCAAATTTAGTGTGCCAGTATTATTTTGTGATTTCTCAACAGTGAATATATAAACACTTGATCTCATGCATTCCTTGCCAAAAGCTGACTTATTTTCAGACTGTTTATGTATATTTCCTTGAAAGGTAACAAAAATTCAGGGTAAATTTTATGTACCTTTTTCGCTTGTTGATCTCCTTAGTTGTAGTTTGGGTGATCGCCAGGCTTTCTTCAAATTAAAGATTGTAGTACACTGTTAACCTATTATTTGAAACTAGAATCATAAAGATGCAAACCACCAAATTCAGTGTGTGGGTCAATTGTAAATATTTTTTTGTACCTAACAACAATGTAATTGATCACTCATTTCATATATCCATTTGCCTTTGCTCCAGGGAAGTTTTCTTCTCAAAAAATGATACAGTTATACACTTGTCATGCTTGTAATAAGATTCTGTTATCCGTTTCACCTTATTATTTCTTACATTTTATCTAGGGGTTTGATGTGCATACATCGTATGAAAATAGTTCACCGTGATCTTAAAAGTGCAAACTGCCTTGTGGATAAACATTGGACAGTTAAGATATGTGATTTTGGCCTCTCGCGAGTAATAATAGATGGTCCAATGAGAGATAATGCTTCCGCTGGAACACCTGAATGGATGGCTCCTGAGCTCATTCGCAACGAACCATTTACGGAGAAATGTGATATTTTTAGCCTTGGGGTCATAATGTGGGAGCTTTGCACTTTGAATAGACCATGGGAAGGCATACCACCAGTTCAAGTAAGCTCTTATTTCTGTTAATGATGTGTTCTTAAACATGAACTCAATCTAAAAGGATTTTTTTTTTTTTTCATTCTTGGCCAGGTAGTTTATGCTGTTTCTAATGAAGGGAAAAGGCTGGAGATTCCTGAAGGCCCTCTTGGCAGCTTAATATCAGGTATGCCGAATTTCACGCCAAAATGCCACTTGTATCCTAGCACATCATCAATCAATGACTACTTCTATGCATCTCTCTTGTAGATTGTTGGGCAGAGCCTTCTGAACGACCGAGCTGCCAGGAAATCCTTACTCGCCTCCTCGACTGTGAATACTCTCTTTGCTGATTCGTATGCCGATTGTGACATGTACAGCAACCATACATCACTTAGGTTTCGTGCGCATTACTGTAAGTCAATTTTCTGTCGGGTTTTAAGATCTCAAGTCTCCCGACTCCTGTGCATTGGCCATTCATGATTAATCCCACTCTGATTTTGGTATTTAAATTTCACAAGTTGCTGGCTACAGAAAAAGGCTGGACACTCTTGCAATGTTCAATAAGAATTTGAATTGCAATGCTCAACATCAGAAACTTGTTTTTTTTTTTTTAAATTGAGTTAGGATCTTCTATCATCTATGATTTGATTCTCTGTTTCCTACAGTTCATAAGTTGGATCTTCATACTCATATTAGCATGTTAAAATTTGAATTTCAAAATAGAAAATGTTTAAGATAATTATGAAAATATTATGAGAGTTAAATCTACTTTCAACTTGGGAAGTTATCTTTATCTTTAGAATGAGGCTTGCTCTATAACAGGCTAAGGTGCCCTGATTGGTAAGTGGTTTAAGGCTGTTCCATCACTGGAAGAGAAGCAAAGAAAAACCCATTTGCAACTTTTACTCCATGTGTTCATGCCTTTGATGTTGATGCCAATGAGACTCTTTTGATCTTCTTTATCATGGGGGTGAAACTACACATGGATGAATCTACGATTATCTACGCGTTGTTTCTAATGCTCGAGTTCCTAAATAGGTAGAGAAGTTGTCGGTCACCCGAATATTCTTGAGGGTGATCTTGCATATCTCAATCCCATAGCTAATGATTGGGTTGTGTGTTGATTCATAGTGATGGCTAGAACATCAAGTGTGCTAGGTTGGTTTTCATTTCAACATAGAGTTTACCTTCTTTCACAAAATGGCCCTTAGAGTTTTCATCAAAATTATCGGTATAGTTTCCACTATTTTCATTGTTCGGTTACCTAAGCGATATGATATGCTACCGCATATGAAGTGGAAATATATCGACAATAAATCTAGACTAAGTGGTTAAGCATAATTATATAAACATCCAACTTCATTGACCATCTTTTTCAAAGTTAACTAAAATGTTCTCTCCCTATGGTTAGGTTGAGTGTTTTCCCATTATCCATCAAAGTCACTTTGCATAGAAAGAGAGAGGACACTTAGATTCACTATAATATCGACAAACAATAATCCTTCTTTGTAAGTGACTCAATTTTAAATCTTTGTCAAAAACATTTGTTTGGGGACATATGTGTTGGAGATTAAAGTAATAATTAATAAATTAATTGCAAGCTATTTTTTATAAATTGCTAATACAATATTCATCAACTTTTTAATCTTTCTAAAGAAGATAAAAAGTTCTTCGTTCCCTCAATGAATGGGGAACATCTCCTCGTAGATTAATGCTAACTTTTATCTTTCTTTTTCTTTTCTTTTAATCTTTCACTATCTTAAAGTGGATATGCTTCTTTTACTTTTATTTAAACAAAAGGTTATGAATTCCTTTACACATTGGATCTCTTTTTTAATTCATGTCCAGGCTCACTGCTTATGTACATTTCAAAGTACAGTAGTCAAATAATTTAAATGAGTTGGATTAAAATTTTATCAATTCATTTTAATATATATCCAGATGAACTGATCCATTTAGGCCCACGACCTATATGAGTCGGTTCGTGATGGGCTCGAGTTGATCCGCGGGTTAAAAAAAATTTCTTCTAAAATTTAAAATTAAAATAAAAAACTCAATGAGCTCGTGATCTTGATCTATCTAAACGCAATCCAAATTTAAAATTTTAATTTTTTTATATTTTTTAATTTTTTAATAGATTTATGGGTTGACTCGCTTAACTCTCAACTTGATTTGGAATGGATTGGATTGGAAATTTTTCAATCCATCAAGATGTTGGACTTGCTCATCATGAATTAATCGGTTTGACAACGCTACTTGGAAGTTAGACTTTTAAAATATTCATCTCTATTGAAATTTAAAATTTATTATTATACTACACTTGTGGAGGCTAACCGAGGCTCATTTTGTTTTATAGTAAATTGAATTATTATTGGAAAGGTTGGATATGTGACATGTGAGTGAGTTGAATCCAAGGTTAATTGGATTTAAATACAATAACAAATAGTTAGATTTGTCTTGAGTGAAGGTTGGGATATTTAATCTAAGATCGAGATTATTATATTTAATTAGGACTTAAATGAGAAGAAATTGAATGCCACAGCTTTCCTTCAGTAAAAGATGGAATCTGTCACTCCAACAGTTTCATATGGTCGGCCTCATGATCATATGTGTGTGATAAATCGAGAAGTTGTAGTTGGTAAATGAAATGTGCCCAAAGTGTGTATACGCCCGAGGTAAATGAAATATAAGTGGAGAGGGCATGTATATATCCGTAGGGTTTTGAAGCTACTCTATTATCGGGTGGGGATTTGAACCTGTTTTATTATTGTAAATCTATCACCCGAGTATTAACTCGACTACGTTCGTGAACACTAACTAATGGGGATCGTGGTTAAGTGTAAGGTGGATTTGATGTTGAAGTTGATGACTAAACTAGAGGAAAAGGGTAAATAGACAATAACTTTATTAAAAAAATTGAAATATATAAATATTAGTACAAGAGCACTCACCATGTAAGGACTTTCAAGGTCTTGTCAAATTAGATTATATCGGAAATATAATATAAACAATAAGAAAAAAACAATGCTAACAATATGATTTTACATATATATTTCAAAATACCTTTCTTGCTTCACGACCTATTGATTTGTCTAGTGAATCACTCTCTAAATCCATTAATAAAAGATCTCCTTATGTCACTGTGGATAGAGTTTCATGAGAATATCGATAATATAACCATTAGTTCTAGTAGGACAAGGATGTCTAGATGTGTTTCGCCTTGAAAACAATTTACACGGTTGCAAGCCAATGGAAGAAGACGACAATAACTTGATTCTTGACTCACTCAAAGGCTTCCCATGTCTTCGCGATCACAATCATTGTAAATGAGAAGGTATCAAGTGTCATTTTGTTTTCCAATGTGGAGTTCAAGGATGATCTTTGTGTTGGATTTTATCTCGTTATTCAATGAGTTTACATGTTATTTTGTAACACAATATTATACTGTTATGAATAAACTCATTAAGTAATCTAATTGATGATTATTGTGGGTGTGTACTATTGGATGCCAATTTATACTGTAGAATACATTAATCCATATTCTATTATTAATGATGAATTGATAATAAAATTGGATCTACTACCGTATATAAGATGTGATCCCTATAAGATAGGGTAATTTGATATCTCTCTATTTTCCATTGATAAGGAGAGTACAACGTTGTCACTCTAATCTTTACAGAAGATCTATTTCCTATTCTTCTTCTTCTCAGGATTTCCTAGGCAACATTGAGACGATCGCAAATCCGTTATATTCATGTTCATTGTCTTTATTTCATTTATTTAATTTATGCTATAAAATTTTGATGTTAAATAGATCTTGTGCATATATATTTTTTAAAATGAGCAAAAATCATATTTAATTTCTTTAGAGATGTTTGGTTATTTATATGTCTTCGGGATACTCGATAGATAGACTAATTGTCGTGCGGTTAGCCACCTTGGTCTAGGTGACTAATTGCTTTGAACTAGGACTATAAATGTTTGATTAAATGCCATACAATACGATGGGGCTTCCCACTTGCAAGGCCTAACGGCTATTGAAATTCCTATTAGTGACCTAGCATATATTTTGAAACAATAAAGAGGTTTTAACAATTATGCGTGCGAACAATTTAGAAAAATCTCGATATAATATCATCAAAACCAATAGTATCGGTAGGGTTGGATGAAGCATTAGGGTTAGGGTTAGGGTTAGGGTTAGGAAGAAAAGATTATGCTCTTTGCGAACAATTTTCAATCAAAGAATGATGATGATGAGCGAATAAACAAAGGGGTAAGAAAGCAAGTGGAAGACATGGCAATGTGACCTTTCCAACCAAATCACTTGGAACTTTTGGTAATGGAAGAAGGCTTTTAAAAGGAAGGAAGAGCAAAAGCATAAAGGAAAAGGAAGTGAGGAAAGATGCAACCTTTTGGAATTATTTACTTGAAAGTAATTCAATCATTAAAGTGATGAGGGAGCTTTTAGGTTGTTTAAGTAACATTTTACTCAAATTTTCCCCTAATTTTGCGGGTAATGTGATATCACCGAGCGTTCTTAAGCAAGTCGATGATGCTATTAGGCAACTAGTAAAGGTCGTATGAGGGTTTTGGCTAGTTTACGAGGTGAAAGTTGAAGGACTTGCATGAAAATGTATCATTAACGATATGATTTTTACACTACGAACACATTCAAATCTAAAGATTTGATCGATTATGAAACCTCTAAGTATGTGTGGTAAGATAAGTTTGTACATCATGAAGGACTAAGAATATATTCGAGGTGTTTCTATACCATATTAAATATGAAACTATGCTCTATCTCATCTTTCCTCCTTAGTTGCCTATTGGATAAATCTGAAACACAACTTAGAATGAAGAAAACTTGCTATGAATACATTTATTTTTGTCGATTGATTTAGGTGCCAAAGAATTTAGTCTCGTACTTTGGCATTTGCACACTCGATTAGGTTGTGACTACGACCGCTTGCTCTTCCACTCTTCTTCCTCATCATCATCTTTTGCTCGCACCAAGTGCTTTTTTCTTTCAAAAAAGGATTCTTTCTCAATTTATCATTCACTTAGCATTCGAGAATAGTTAGAAGATGCACTATATTTTAAAATTTATCCGAGGGTGTGTTTGCTTCTCAAAAGATTCTTCGTAACTCGTTTTGTCGAACACCCTAGCACCTAAACCTTTAGTCGAAGTGATAATCAAATATTTTTAGCGGAAAGTATTTGATAGTTCTATAAAACTCAAAATAATAATTAGAATAACAATGGTGTGCAATTGACAAACTTTTAGAGTTGTCACGATCATATCGAGTTCAAAATATGAACAAGATTCAAGGAAATCATAGGAGTGCAACAATGCTTACTTGGTACAAATTCAAGATCCTCATGGTTGTCAAATAATTTTAGCAAAAAAAGTGATTGACAACCCTAAATAACATGAACAAACTCGAATTTAACAAAGATACTCAATGGTAATTGTTCCGGTCTAAAATCGAGGATGGGTCAACTTTTGTCGGATTTGTCCTCCATTGGCTTGTTTTGCATTAGTTGCTACGGGATCTGCTTCTTCGATTGGATCAGCTTTCGATGGGTTGGGTTCGATCTTTACATATGGAGATTGGGCGGATGGAATCCCAATAGATCAGCACCTCTCTGTCTCACTGAAACAGACTAACAAGGGATCAAAAGGGGACCCATACCGACACGTTCTAAACTTGTTGAACTCGACAAAATTATTCTAAGTACTATCGAGCTCCCTGTAAACATCGTCAAGCTTTCTATAAACAATGCCAAGGTCTTCCGTGGTCAAGCACGGTCAAGCTCTTTGAAGGTCAACCTGATCGATCCCCACCCGACTTAACCCAAGCACGATTATACTCTACATGATCTAGATTTGTGTTGACCGAGTCAAGAGCATATCATGCGGAGCTTATATTGACTAAGTTAAGATCATACTACATGGAGTCTACGTTGACCGAATCAAATCAATCGATAATTATCAAATACCCTAATCAAGAATGAATTGACTCGAGCCGTTAGGATTTTGATGCAGCGGTCTGACTAGAGTTGTTAAACGGACCAACTCATGGCGGGGTGAGCCAATTCGTCAAAATTTTGTCATATGGCAGGACGGAGCGGATTGACCCACCAACTTAGCGGATTGAAAAATTTTCAACCCAACCCAACTTAAGACAAGTTATGGATTAGGCGGGCCAACCCACGGACCTGTCAAAAAATAAAAATATAAAAAATATTAAAATTTTTAAGTTTGGATTGTAATTTAAACAAGTCAAGTTGAAGTTTTTAAGTTTGGATTGCAGTTTAGACGGATCAAACTGACTAATTCATTGAATTTTCTCCTTTAATTTTAAATTTTGAAGAAAAAATAAATTTTTAATCCGCAAGTCAATCCATGCGGATTGTAGGTCAACCCACATGGATCGCGAACCTAAGTGAATTGATCCACCTGAACTCATCTTAAAATGAATGGATAAAATTTCAACCCAATCTGTTTAAATTATTTGATGGGGTGGACCAATCTTATGGGTCTAACTCAAATTGACGGCTCTAGGTCAACACTCCGACGATTAACCATTAACCAGGTAGCCATGCTCTTGTCTATTTGACACGAATCCGAAGCACTTTTAAGAGACGAGGAGCAGCAGTGGCAATCGAGTTTGTTGCGAGAAAGCTAAAGGGAATGGGAAAAAAAAGGGAACTATTTCATTCCCTTGGCCTATTAATAGAAACCCTCCCTCAAATGTGCTTCATGTTCATGTTGGTGCTCATGATCATGGAGGTGGACGAAGCAGCCACCATCAAGCTCTTCGGAGCAGTGATCCTGCAGAAGCAGGCTAACGAGGAGAAGGAGGCGCAGCCGCCGCCGCCTCCGCCGCAGCCGCGGGAGGCGCAGGACGAAGTGGCGGCGGCGAGGGAGGCCGCGGCCGCGGCGGCGCTGCCGTGCCCGCGGTGCAGGAGCAGCGAGACCAAGTTCTGCTACTTCAACAACTACAACGTCAACCAGCCTCGGCACTTCTGCAAGGCCTGCCACCGCTATTGGACGGCCGGCGGCACGCTGCGCAACGTCCCGGTCGGGGCCGGCCGCCGGAGGGGGCGCAGGGGGCCCGACCACGCCGCCGCCGCCGCCGCCTGCGTGTTGCAGTACCCCGCGCCGCCCTACGTGGTGTCGAGGTGGCTGCTGCGGCCGCAGCCGCCGGCGAGGGTGGGCCGCGGCGGGGCTTTTAACGGCGCCCTTTGTTGACTCCGCTGGCGGCGCTCTCGTTGTGTTTATTAAATATATTTTTGTTCTTTTCTTTTCTTGTGTGTATTTTTTGGTATTTTAATGGTAATTTTGAATTAAGTTGAATTTCGAATTTAAAAGAATGGATGTGTTTTTTTTTTATAATTCAGTTCACCTTAGGAATTCCGAAGGTATATAATTTTTCTTTTGATTCGTCTATCGAATAAATTTAAAATATAATTTACGTCGAGGCCATTAGTTATAGTTTTGCGGTGTCACCAACATTAGCCTTTCTCCACACAATATTTTCTATCTAAATAACAATTGTGCTCATAGACACAATGATTATTTATACGATACGATATGTTCAATACAATAAGATATGCTCGATAAAATGTTCTTTGTAGATTCATCATGATACGGTGGTTGTTCTTGCTTGTCATGCTTTGTTCGGTGGTTCAACAACCAACTTTTGCTCCTCGATTGATTCAGAAGGATTGAGTGTCGTTACTACTTCAAAGACTGTAGTGCTGGTTGCCGGAGTCTCTTGGCCCTTGGTTCAAAAACAAGAGAGGCTTACGACGATACGATACAACAAGATATGCTCGATAGAATGATCTTTACATATTCATCATGATACAAAGGTAGAAGAGGCAGATTTGATAGATCTCAAGGTTGTTCTTGTTTGTTATGCTTTGTCCAGTGGTTTGAGATTTAGCATTGGCCTAACATCATGCAAATAAAGTCTGAAACTACTGAGTAGAAGGCGGCAATTGGGCCGAGCCTCGCCATGGCCCGGCTTGGTTTGGGTCATGCTCGGCACAACTCAACTCGATAAACTTTGGGGCATGACATACTAGGTCTAATATGCTTCGTGGGCGGGTCACGTGGGGATTGTTTGACCTAATCCTAGTCCTAATTGTACCGATCTCTTAAGTTTCATCAAGCCTTATGTAGACATGGGCATGGGCACAATCCACACATCAAGCTCAACTCATACGTAAAACTTGACTTCGTGTGTACGAAACTTTTATCAATGTAGATTTTAGGAGATGTCATATTTAATTTTTCAATAAAAAATGAATTCGTCATTTCAATGGTCTACACGATCAGTTTCATGATTATCTATGAGGAAGTAAATCGAAAAATTACAATTGACAATGACAAAAAGGACGGAGATGTCAAACCCAAGTTTAAGTTTAAAGTGGTAAAAATACTTAGTAAAACCATGTTCTAACCCACTCCGGATTAATGAACAACCCCACACTAATGGCAACAAAATGTTTTCCATACTATGCGTTGTCCACACAACTGTATACCTACTTCGATATTGGATGAATTGAACCTATAAACGGCCCACCACAGGGGACCCACACGATAACCCAATGATAATTGAGGTACGATTGAGAGATATCGCAGGTGGACGCCATCGAAGGCGCCGTGCTACTCTATGGGCGGCCGTCGAAGGCGCCCACCGGTCTCCGCATCTTCCCTCGTGGCGTCCTCGACGAGTACTTAACCGACACGTGTCGAGAATGACGATCGATGGTCGCCACGTGGCACAGGCGGCGCACGGTAGGGCCACGACGGGGATGATTGGTGCTAACTTGCGCAGGTGCGTCGCGTTCCGTCATGGTGGAGGTTAAAAGGGGCATCACGAGGAGCACGCATTGAACTACTCCTCTCCTGCTCTCCCATGGCGTCCTTCGAAGGATCCGTCTTCTCCAGCGTTGCGCAGGCCCCGGAGGACCCGATCCTGGGGGTACCTCTTTCTCTCCTGAATCCTGATCGCTATATCATTCTTGATCGGAGGATTTCGAAAGTTTCCTGATCGGATCTCGCGGATCGTCGTCGTTGGGTTATGAAATCCAACTTTGTTTTGATTTACCAAAATAGTTTTGTGAATGTTACGATTGGTTTTTCACTTTTTCTTTGCCATGACGGTTGATCGTGGTCTTTTCGGCCAATGATCCGGTTTTTCTCGATGGGAAGTCGGGGTTTTGAGTGCTGTGGTCTCTGTTTTAATGGTTTGGGATCGATCAAGAAAGTTTGTGATCGAGAAGGGTTGAAAATGTTACAATAGAGTTTTATAATTATTTTCCTTTTGTGTTTTCAGATATTTTTCAATAATAGATCACTTAGATACTTTGGTGTTAAAAAATTGGTAATGAATTGATAGGTGACAGTTGCATACAACAATGATCCAAGTCCCGTGAAGGTGAATCTGGGAGTCGGAGCCTATCGAACTGAGGTATAAGAAGTTAAATTATTTGGTTACGACTTTACATCCCTATTTTTTAAGGATTAAGTGAATTTATTATGTGTTTCCTCTCATGTGATAGGAAGGAAAGCCACTTGTACTGAATGTCGTGAGGCGAGCAGAGCAACTGCTAGTCAACGATCCGTATGTTCATTAACTTATTTTGAATTTATAACATACAGATATGTGTGATTATGATTGATGCATGCATTAGTGAGTTGACATTCTTGCAAGAAGAGTAACCTACAGTAGATTGTGACGGTTAAATTATCCCAAATTGTAACTTCGATCTATATATTTACGTTGGTTTGCATTCCTATTCTTTTTTCTCATTGATAGTTCATGATCACTCAATCGCTACTAGTTCTAGAATGGTTGGAATATTTTCACTACATTATTCAAAACTTTCTGAATTCTTTTGCTGGACCTATATTTATCCACTATGCTTGATGTACCAGAGTGTTGGTCTATAGGTAGCAACGTGTGAAAAAAAAGGATGTACTGATGTAGTTCAGATTTGAGATGAGATTGTTAAGACAGATGTGAGATTACTAGAAAGGATATTTTAGAATAGTTAGATATAATATAAAAGATAATAAACTGAGAAAATCTGTAAAAAATTAGTTGAGACTTGAGATGGGAATGCTAAGATAGATGTGAGATTACTAAAAAGGATATTCTAGAGTAGTTAGATACCATAAAAGTTAAACTGGAAAATTTTGAATTAGCAATGTACACTAAAAGTATCTAACTCTAAATAGTTAGGACAGATATTGCTTGATACTGATGACATGTTCATTAAATTAAACCTTTTCTTTTTATCATTCTTTACCACCCATATATGTTGTTTTCTTTGGGTACCAAAAACACCTTTTTTTCTCACAGTATATATATAATTCGAAATCTTGGACAATCAAAATAAAAAAATGTATCTCAAAATTTGTGTCAAAATCATAAAAAATGTTTCAATGCTCTCCTATATGAGGGAGATAGTGTTAGTGGTGGAGTGCCATTGCCATATTGTAATTTGTAAGACCAAAATGCAAGGAGAAATGTCAATTGCAATTCATGTTATAAATGCACTGTGGAGTAGGAAGGTTGGGTGCTGGAAACAGTGTTTGGAAAATTAAACCAGATTGATGAGTTCAATTGTTAAATAGGAAGTAGAAGTACAATTAGTTTGGTCTGATAGTTAAATATCTAGTTGGGTTGAAGTTGAACCCTATTCAATTGAAAAATCGATAATCTTTGGGGCAACTAGTTCACTTGCCAGTTTGATTTTAAAATGACTGTTTGAAGCTTTGCGAGGAAATCCTTGTAGTAAGAAATCTTAAATATCCTTTTTGCCCTTTTACAATTTTTTTTTCAAACTGTTGTTAAAATTTCAATGGCATCCTTGAATTGTATAAAAATAGCCTAGTTCCCAAAATTTGGAGCAAGCGCCCTACCATGCCTGTAATTGTTTCTGCCCCTGCCGAGGTGGTTGTAATGGTTATGATATATTGGAACAGTGGTGGTTTGTTTTGATCAAATGGAACAATGGTAGATTAGGGGGATGATATTGTCATGTTTTGGTTACCAAACTTTCAAATTAATGTATATGAATCGCTTGGCTCATTCCCTAGGTTTGTGGACAAATCCTAAGTTATGGGCAAACTGGATGTGTCATGACTGTGTTTGACTCTTGCTGAAATGAAGCAGTGTGTTAATGGAGTTCCCAAACTGATTTCATTCTTTGATGATTTGGAAGTAAATGATAATTTTAACTATTTTCTCAATGATAGAGTTGATGCAATTTAGTATATCATCTTATTACCTTGTAAGATGAGTATTCAGTATCAACAATATATGCTCACCTGTTTGTTATTTCGTTTTAAAATGTGCACCATATCTTACAGGATACTGAACAGTTTGAACTGCCAATTTATAGCACTATATTTATTTATCTAATACTCTTCAGATCGCGTGTGAAGGAATACCTCCCTATAACTGGATTAGCAAATTTCAACAAACTGAGTGCTGAACTTATATTTGGTCATGACAGGTATTTAATCTTCATAATTATGGTGATGATTTTTGATTGTGTACATGCATGCGACTGTATTTTCCTTAATTGATTTTTTTGGGCACATTGACCTTAACAATACTAATTTCTTTTTTTGTAAGATAACTTTCTTTAATTTTGTAAGAAGCTTGATGTGTTTACCTACAAATATAATTCACCTTTTCTTACTTTGTCCTTGTTAAAGCCTTTTTGAATAATGTTTGCTACACATTTTAGGGCTTCTCTTGTTGTGAGTTAACATTGTTAAAATAAAAACGTCTGTAACAAAATATGTTTGGAGAAGTCTTCAGGCATGTTAGAGGTGATTCATGTTCTATGATTATCATGCTTTTAAGTTGCTGAAATTTTAGATCCAACAGTTATGTATGCATCACCCTCAAGCATAGCATGCACAATTAGATGTCTTAGTACTTAATACATTGAATAATTAATTCAAAAACTAAAGGACAAAAAAGACAAGTGACTGATAGCTACAGTTATAAGTTATATCATACCTTATACGCATTCATGTTTTCTTTAGCAAGTAACTAGTTTACTAGTAAGGGGTATACCTGGTGGCCATTTCTAGACCTATATTAGTATGGAATTTTCTTTATTCACTATGATTTGCAAAGAGACAGTGGTTGTCACATCCTGTAATGAAAGATGTTACTTACTTTGTTCGGTATACAGTATAGTAGTAGTTCTAAACAATGTAACTCATTCATTTTGGTACTAGAAACATTTCAGAGCTTCAGGACTACCCTTTTTCATGTCTGCACATTAATCAAACAACCAGAAATTTATTTACCTATATCAGCAGATGTTATTGTTTCTGTATGCCAGAGAGTTAATTGTTCTATTGTTGTATATGTTTAAACATATGGTATTATGCCCTTACATGTGATGTCAGTCTTATATATTTTGTTGTAATATTTACCTTTTAATATTATGTTAAAATAATTGCCAATCACCATCTTTTGAGTCTATTGAGAGGAATGCAGGTTGTACTGGAACCTCAATACACAACTAATTCATCGTAGGTTTCACTTTGTTTCACATTTTTCAAGATCTTGCTCATTGTTTTCTTCCAAGTCCCAATGCCAACTCAGCCACAGTAGATCTATCAGGTAATACCCCTGCTATATATCCTGCCATGTTGGCACCTCCCTACTTTGTGTCACCAACAACTCCTGTGATTGTAGCCTCTCAATGGGCAGATCCAGGATCAACCTTCATCAATTCTATCATCACCTGATTGAAGCATAATCTATTTCTCTGACTCACACTTCCAGGTCAGCAATTCCTGCTTTGACACCTCCTACACAGTTTGAATCATCTTCTAATCAATGCTTCCCCACAAGTTATTGAGGCCCTTGTTTGTTGCTGCACTATGGCTTCCTGTTTGTGTCCTTACTCTTGCACATGGCCAATAGTTCTCCACTTCCACATTGTCAGTTGCCTCATTTCAACTCTGCTACTATGGTTAATCGATAACGAGACACAATGTTGCCCCTTAGTGCTAGGCTTCCTACAATAGCAGCCATTTGTATCAACGATCCAAGCAAGCACTTAAGTTACCCATGGAGGTGCATGTAAGAATAGGTCTAGATCTAGAGGTTAAGCAGCCTAAGCAAAGGATTTGGGGGGTGAGGTACAAGTTCAAGATGCTGTTAGTCCATAATTCCTAGTTAATTTTCATTCCTTCTATCAGACTTCTGGCCAAGTTTGGTTCAGATGAGGGTATTATTTTATTTGAGGGGAGAGGGGCCTGATCTGAGCAATACCAAATGGAGAGGCTCTATTTTGGATTTTTGATTATGAGGGACCCGAATAGAATTTAAATAGTTGTGAGGCAGTTAATTCTATAATGATCATCAAAGAATACACCTAGCATTTATTGAATACCAGAATGCAATTAAATTCTTAATTTCTAATACTTCCAGTGAGCAAAGAGGAAAAGACGTAGATAATTATCTTGCAAAGTTGTCAGTCATTCTAGGTAAGTATTGGATACAATGCCATTGTTCTAGTTATGATTGTCAAATCTGTGATGCAAGTGTTAGGATCAATAATCCTATAGCCTAAATTCTTCTGCTGAGTTAACTCGCGATCGGCTTGTATTATGCTTGAGTGAAGATGGTGGGTAGGATACTGGTTGTGACAAGTTTCTTTGTCAAAGAGATTGCATGAAGGAAGCAGAACATGAAAGAAGAGGAGATGAAAATAATTTGCATCCATTTCACATGTCGCATGCCATAGAATTATGTTGGGGCTCTCTATGCATCTGAAAAACATACAAAAATCATTATCGGGGAGTTGCTTTTTGAAATTCTAGTCTAGGACTTGTCTGGATTGCTCAATATTTTTTTGTTATATCATATGCTTTTAGTAATTATGAAAGAAAAAGTAACCTTTATTACTTGTGTAGTGGTGAATTATTACTTTTCAATCAAGTGGACATTTTAAGACCCAATTTCCCGTGAGAAGCACAGATAGGGAAAGCTAGGGAAAGAAAGAATAAAAAAGGCAGTCTGATACACAAAGGTCCCGCCAATGCATGGGAAGTATTGGAAAACATTTTCTTATTTTCCTTGAGGCAACAAAAGAGAGGAAAATTTTAAAATTTTATTTATTAAAAAAAATTAACATCAATTAAATAGATTTTAAAAATTAATTTTGATTTTTTTTAAGTGGATTTGAATTATATTGCATGTAAAAGTGAGTTTTTCATCAAATTGGACAGAAGCAATATACAAGAAAATGGAAAAAAGGTTTCTAGTTTTTTCTTTCCTTCTCCGTGCTTCTGGTAGTGGAGGAAAAGTGTTGTTGGAGTCATCATATTTTTGTTTACATTTCATTCCCTTGTAGGAAACACATGGTAAAACTTTGGTTGTTAAAACACCTTAAGTTAATATAGCTTCATATGATGCAACACAATTTTGTGGAAAAAAAATATGTAGTGCAACATATGGTGTTTAATGCCATAATGTCATTTAGTTATCGTTGCTAACTCAGGTTTGAAATCTATGGTTGTTTTTTGTGCTTGAAAGTGACTTGTGTTATCTTTATTATACAACAATAACCAAGTCTTATCCCACTAGGTGGGGTTGGCTGTGTTATCTTTATTATATCTAGCAAAATGAAAAAAACAGAAAGAAACAAGATATTTTGAACAGAAGATACATGGAACCTTGAGGGTGCCAGTTAGATTATACGATACTTAGCTCACAGGGGTCTTAAGAATTGTTGCTAAGGTCTTGGTTCAAAACTCGCCTTCGTGAAAGGAAGTGAGGGCTTGAGGATTTTCACTATATATTGTCTAAAAAAAGAAGATACATGGAACCTTGATTTTATAACCACAAAATTACCAAAGGTTTCATTATGAGAGTTTTCCATTACTTGTTTTCTTGATTTGTCCTCAATGTCTTAAACATGACATTTTTCTATGTTTGAGACAGTCCTGCCATTCAGGAAAATAGGGTAGCTACTGTGCAATGCTTATCTGGTACCGGCTCATTGAGAGTTGGAGGCGAGTTTCTGGCAAGGCATTACCATGAAGTATGGCCTATCTCCTCAGCCTTGTTTATATGCTATTAATTTTCAAGACTAAACTTGTTCCATGTTCTCCAGCGCACAATTTACATTCCACAACCAACTTGGGGAAATCATACAAAAGTTTTTACATTAGCTGGTCTATCTGTGAAGACCTACCGCTACTATGATCCTGCAACAAGAGGATTGGACTTTGACGGTGCAAAATCTCTCCTTATCGCAAATTCACTTAGTATCAATTTTTGTTCATTTCTAGCGACTGTATTTAGCATTTTCACCATTCAGATCTTGTGGCCTTCTTTCTTGTAATACAGGTTTATTAGCAGATCTAAGTGTAGCTCCTCCTGGAGCCATTGTGCTTCTTCATGCATGTGCACATAATCCTACTGGAGTCGATCCAACACTCGATCAATATGAGCAGATCCGGCTTCTAATAAGGTCAAAGGGCTTGCTTCCCTTCTTTGACAGTGCTTATCAGGTAAATCAGTACACCAGCCTTATTTTGTTCAGCAAGAACTTTTGAGTCCAGACATGCAGCATGTCACCGTTGTAATATTTGATTGTGATAAAAATACAGCGCCAATTTCTCTAATCTGCCCCGAGTATGTTCTATAAAATTTCTTCAATGGACTGTTAGTTAGTGGTTCCATCTAACCCCAATGCATTCTCCATCATTACAGGGGTTTGCAAGTGGAAATCTGGATGCTGATGCACAATCTGTTAGGTTGTTTGTTGCTGATGGTGGCGAATGCCTCACAGCTCAAAGTTATGCAAAGAACATGGGTCTCTATGGGGAACGCGTTGGTGCACTAAGTATTGTAAGAATTTTTCATTTACTTCAGATCTTCATACCTAGCTGTTGATTAGAATTTTTCATTAGTGTTTCAGACTACTACTAAAATTTAAAGTGTAGAACCAATTCTTTCTAGATCCATGGTAGCAACACTAATAACCTTATCCATGCATGTAGCCACTGACTGCCCTTTCTTGTATTTCGTCTTGCTTTGAAGTTACTGTCTATCCACCGATGACTGACAAATCTATCAGACTATCTACCTAAAATTTCCAAAGCGAGTGCAACCACACTATCCCAACTTCCCAATGAGTGTGACAGTAGAGCATGTCAAGTAGCTCCAAGCCTCTAGAGATCTTATTTGAGCGTCCAACATTAGTCTCTAACGAATATTGGTTGACCTCTTGACTCTTTGATTATCTGCAACTTTTTCCAACCTCTCCAATCGAATATCTCACTATCTTGCAATCTGTAGTTGCACCATTAGTAGTAAGAGTATGACCTGTTTAATTAAATTGTTCGTGTGACCTTACATTATCCTCATGACCAATTTAATCAAATCTCTTGGATTCGACCCATTTAAACCCATGTTGTGTGCACTGTACAGGCTACAATTTTTGACCCTTTTGACCTGAATTTAAAATGGTTATGTTTAGATTAACATTCGTGGGGTGTCATGATTTGTTTACAACAAAATGACCCGAACTGCTAACCCTACACTTAACAATTTGCACATTCGTTTCACAAGAGAGTATGTTCAGTATCGTCATTCAACTGTCATGATGATCACATTAGTTTAGAAAAAAACTGACAGAAATACGGATTTGAATGTGATTCTTCCATTATAGATACAGAACTAGTTTTCAGATGAGTGCAAGCAGTGAACAAATTTCCAAGGTGATGGGTTGGACTTTTTTCCTAATATTTTGATTTGTGACTTCTAATTATATGCAACAAAGAATAAAATAACAAACCATGCTACCTAGTGTTTCAATTTTATCAATCATGGTTCTATTAATTTGCTTGTTACTTAGCCATCGTTTGCTTATTCAATCTTTTAGGTCTGCAAATCTGCTGATGTGGCTGCTAGGGTTGTAAGCCAGCTGAAACTCGTGATTAGGCCCATGTATTCTAATCCTCCTATTCACGGTGCTTCCATTGTGGCAACTATTTTAGAAGACAGGTAATTTATCATGGTTATTCTGTTAAGAATTGTTTATCTGCTTATTTTTTAGCTCCTTAAAATACAGAATTCTGAAATTTTTGTTCTTGAAATTGGGCATTTTTCTGACAAGTCAGTTCATAATAGATAGCTTGCAATATGCTATATCTTGCGTATTTGCCCTTTATTTCTTCTTCTTTGATGGTACTAATGGGGAAATTATTAGAGTTAAGTACTCTAGGTAGGCTCCTCTATCTATATTTATTAATCAATATAAAATCATAAGGTCCCTATTATGGTATTGACATTAGATCCCTATGTTCATAACACTCACACTCAAGTTATAAATATATTGTGGAAATTCAACTTGTCACCAACATATTCAATTTTAGGAACCTTTGAAGGTAAATTCTTGACATCAAGGTTGTGTGGTATTATGACCTAACTTATTTATCTAAAGAGCTCACATGCCGCTAAGGCCATCGCCTTATGTTCAACTCCAACACTTGACCGGTCTGAAGTGTCTACCTTTTTTTCCTCTGGGCAATTAGATTAAATGTGGAGTGTCTTTCTATGAAGAACATGTGCAATCAGAATTAATGTACTTTATAATTTGAAGATGATGTCTATCTTAAAGTAGGATTTCTAAAAATGAAATGCTAGATCTTGTCATTGTGAAGTACTCAATTCTCACATACTTCTCTTTATTAGTTAGCGACTCGCCTTGTCATGGTACCTATTTGTTATTAGTTTGTGTCCCTAGCATGATTTTCTCAAGAATTTTAAGTATAAATGTTTATCTAGCGATGTTAATGGCTTCCCATAGCAAGCGCCATCAATACCAACGAAGTATTTACAATCCTCCAAATTTTTGGTTGGAAAAGTGTTGATGGAAGCTAATCCTTCTGTTGATTGTATTATCACCGGTGATGATGATATGGGCTATATGGAAGGATACATCTTTCGACTATAAAATAAGGTAAAATATTGAATGATTTGTTATGCTTCTAACCATGCCAAACCGCTAAAGGGCAAAGATATTAAAAACTAAATCCTGAAAGTTACTTCTTTCTTTTAAAAAAAAAAGTAAATCTGCCACCTCAGCGACCCCCTAAAATTGACCTCACGGATATGGAGGGAGATAAATTTAAGTACATAGGTAGGAGACACATGGTGGGGTGAATTGTAGGTCATGAGTTCCCATGAGATTCGACCCCCTAGTTATTGACACCAGAAATATCATGGGTCCACTATCTGTTAAAAACTAAATCCTGAAAGTTGCTTCTTTCTTTAGTTTGCATGCTAGATCAACCTCCTCCGGGGTAAGAAACCTTGGAGGCTACTCTATACAAACCTTCAGTAAGATATTGTTGGTAAGATATTGTTAACGTTGAGCTGATAAAGGGGCTAATGAAAATAGTCGTCGAGGTGAGAGAGAGGGCATCTAAAGTAATCTTGTCCACGGTGAAAAAGTTGTTAAGATAGTCTTAGATGCCAAGAGATCTCCTTGTGTTGATCTATAAGATCATTACAAGAGCCTTTAGAGTGTAAATCCACTTCTAACTCACAATAGATCTAATCTATTGGAGAACATCATCTCTTTTATTATGGCCGAGTATCAACTCAAATCTGATACATGTTACTCCTTAGCATTTTATATTATTAACATTTAGGTCCTTTGGTTAATAACATTAGTTAACTTTGACCTATTCTTTTGTTTTCAGAGAAATGTACAAGGAATGGACGATTGAGTTAAAAGCTATGGCTGATAGGATAATCAACATGCGTCAACTACTTTTTGAGGCATTGCGTACCAGAGGTATGTTATTAGTGTGCAATTCTCTCAGATTCATTAACCGTTTCGTTAAGGATTATTTTTTCCTTCCAGTTTTCCAAATTTTTCTGAAGTAAAATTAAATATCCGTGAAATTCTGTTTCAGTAGGATTTTTCAAGAAAATGGTTTCAATTGAAATTAAAAAGTATTGAAAACTATTGCATCTTTGTGGAAACACAATCTTCATTTCATGGAGTAGTCTCAAAGCCAGGGAATATTTTTTATTTTTATACTTTTACCCAGTGCGATAGAATATTTGATTTTCCATGTTTTCTTTTTTCAAAGAACTAAATGCACAGAATTTTCTGAACATGGATACTTAGTGGGTTGCTGCCTCACTCATCCATTACTTGATGTCAAGTAAATCCAATATATGGATCGAGTGGAACGCATTTAAAAATTATTACATTGAAGAAAAAAAAGTTACCATCCTATTTAAGATTTGAGCGTAGTTTAGTGACCATTCATGCAAATCCCCCCATCCACTTAAATATGGCTACCTCTCCTTTCATCATGCTCTGATACCTAGAATTAAGTATTCGGTTAAAATTGAATTGAATCGAATTAATCGAAATCAAACAAATTAATTTTTTTTTAACTAATTGAATTGATCAAATTTTCAAGTAAAAATTGAACAAATCGAACTGATAAAATATCGATTAATTCAATTAAAAATTGAATTAACCAAAATTTTCAAGTATTATGAGAGAGTTATCAATTAGTTAGGGATTTATAATTTATTTACTTAGAAATTTATCAATTTTTTAATGTTAATTTATTCGATTTAATCAAATAAGAGATTTTAAAATTGAATCTGAACCAAATTACTGATATAACTGTATCTTTTTAGAAAAAAAATTGAAATTTCAAAATAATCGAATTGAATTTTTAAATTTGATAGGTTTGTTTTTTTTGGTTTAATCGAAATTTTACTCACCTCTACTATGCCACATGATTTGGGAAACAAACAAACTAGAAAGCTATTATCCATTCTTGCTTATAAACTAATATACTTATGATATCGATATATTACAACATTCATGTCCTTTTTCATGGTTCCGAGAAATAGCAGCTGTTTGTTTCTTCTTAAACTGTAAATTACCTTCTTTTTGTCATAATCCAGGGACACCCGGCGACTGGAGTCACATTATCAAGCAGATTGGGATGTTCACTTTCACTGGGTTAAATAGGGAGCAAGTGGCTTTCATGACCAAGGAGTATCATATTTACATGACTTCTGATGGGTAACCTACTTATCTCGCCTCTTGATTTTCCTATGTCCTACTCTAGTCTGGATTGCAAAGGGTTATCGTCTTCACCTTTGTCGTATTTATATTTCATCACCTCTGATGATGCAGTCGGATAGTTGGTCGGATAGTCATAAATTGTGTTAACTCCTCTGCGTAGCAATTTAACTCCTCTACTATACAATTTTACTCTTCTATTACTGTTGTTGCAGGAGGATCAGCATGGCTGGCTTGCGCGCCAAAACAGTTCCTCATCTTGCTGATGCAATTCATGCTGCAGTTTCTCAGATTCAGTGAGTGGTGTCTGTTGAGATTTCACTTTCGGATCGTGCGGAAGTTAAGTTTATTCCTTAGGATTCAACTTATCGTAGCTCGCTCGTTAACTCTGAATAATAAAAAACGCTTAGATCTATGCTTGCAAGATTTAATTTGCTTTGCAGACATAGTTCTATGGATTTCATGTAAACTCATGCATTATTATTCTATGCGGCATCGACATTTTTCGAGTTCAGATTTGTTTGCAGCTAAATTTTGTATTACCACTTTAACTATGATTTGTTTAGTAGCGGCATAGTTGAGTTGGTTAGTACATTTTGTATTGAATCCCCACAGATGATCAACTATGAATTTCTTGAAATTCTAATAGCAAGCAGCATTTTGTGGTTTAGAGGTTTCTCAAGTGCTATAGTATGTGATATTTGTTTAAAAAATTTTGAATCATAAATATCCACCTCAACCGAAACATTCCTTATGATCGATCGGTTGCTATCTTGAGACTGAACTTATCTTGACGCCCAACTTGATTGCAACCATCAGGAACATCACAGCGAATGAACTCGATGGGTCATCACTCAACTGTTTAAGAAAGACTTCTGGAATGGAAATAAGACACTCTTTTCCTCCCAATTCTTCCTCTTTATTCCTTCAAAAAGAAACAATGAATCTTATTCTCTTCTTTCGCTCCTTTTTTCCTTCCCCTACTTCCCTTCTATATGTACTTTTAAGATAAAGAACAGTCAAATGCACGAAATTTCCATAACAAAAAAGATCAGACTATATTTAATCTATTGTACACAATCTTTCCTTACATTGCAAGAAACGATTTTCGCAATTTGAATTTGTAACTACTAAGTCATGCGGCAACAATTTTATCGTTACACCATTCACTAATTTATACCTTCTAACAAAATAGTCTCTATATGAAACATATTATTGTGTTCACATAAGGCCACCACTTTTTCCTTCCCCCTTCTCCTTGTCCTACTTCTCGTCTACCGAATTATACCTACCTTTAACATAAAGAATAGTCAGGTGCACAAAATTTCCATCGACGTGGAAAAAAATCAAATTATATTGAGTCTATTGTACACAATCTTTCCATACATTGTAAAAAACTATTTCTGTGATTCAAATCCATGACCACTAGATCCCATGACAATAACTTTATTATTGCGTCATTTGCTTATTTATACCTTCAAACAAAATACATAAGGCTACCACTGTTTACAATGTACTCAGTGATAACTATGAATGACCCCAAATTTAGGGGTCCAAAAGCCTAATATACGTAAATTTTTCGCGTAACCAAATTCATGTGCATCCCTAAACAATGGTCAATGTAGTATAAATGTACTATCGACAATCGAGTAAAAGCTTTGTTGTGCCTTTCACTAAACTTGAGCCTCAACATGCTGACACTTAGTTGCTGAAAAAGAACTCTTGATGTTTGCCCTTTGACATGCTGCTGCAGAGTGTTTGCTGGGTGAGCGTGGGTTTTGCACTATAACAAGCAAGGGATTGAACGATTTTCGATTGTTCGAATAAGGACTTGAAGTTGGCTGCAGAATTAAGCTTCTGTTACTCGTGGCCATTGACGAGATGATTAATTTGGAGGAATAGAATAAGAAAGTAAACAAAAGAGTTGAGATGTTACAAAGAAGAAACTAAAGTTAGTAATCTGCATCACTCACCACGCCGACATGCCATTCTTGAGATACCAAATTGTTGAACTCAGAAGCATCCATTTCCTGCAATGTTTCAGTTAACATAAGGAATAACCTCGATGAATTGCATGCTAAGAACAATGATTTTAACACTGGAAGAATCAGAGATAAGTTTCCGATCTGTTTTTTTCCGACTTGCACACTTTTTGGATAGGGAACCATAAGGCAGTTAACCTGGTACAAAGCTCGCTCGGGTACTCCAGACAAGAATTGGTACATGCATACTGCTGTGACACTGGATATCCTTATTATTTAGGATTCTTATTTAGGTTATTGAATCTGGAGATCATCCTGTTCAATGTTTTTCGGTTCCTAGACATAGTAACTGAGGTTAACCATGGTCAATTATAGCAAACCTAACTTATATATAGTTATGATCTCTAGTGCAGGATATAATGCAAGTAGAAGATGCCTTTATTGTGTAAGCAAAGAAAACCATAAATAATTTAATCGAAATGAGATTTGCGTAACATGAAATATGCTTCCTTAGGATTATCAGGTTAAGTATAAACACTCACTAACTAATAACAAGAAATAGGAGTTGCAGAAGTGCAACTTACTATGCTATATACAGGGGGCACTCTCATCTCCCATTTGGACTTTGAGGTAGGCATCACAGAGAAGTGCGGCGATACTTCTTGCGTCCTAAAAGTCCACCTGCAAAGTGAGCAAAATCATATATAATTGTGATAAAGATAAATAGGCAACTCTCACTCCCAACTTGTCGCTTAGATATGTGAGAAAAAGATGAATCAAAATAGGTTTGGATTAGAAACAGGTTTCTTCCTGCAACCTACCCAATGTACAGGAAGATGCAAAACTGAGCCCATTCCCGTACCAGCAAACGGAACCAATAGTTATCCAAAGTCTCATCAACATTCAAATAAATCTGAAGTTAAGAGATGTATTGTTTGTCAAAAGTCCACAAAATGTGATAAACAACTTTCACTACGACGTGCTTACCATAACTTCTACCAATGCTACAAACTGCATTGCAGCTTGAAATTTCCTGGTGGAGACAGATGAAACGAATGAAACACAGTTTAAAGGAAAATAAAAAATCACATATATGCTCGGAGGTGTAATATGTACTTGAACATTGTGAACTTTGTATGCAACGCATTGTGCATTGTATCTTCATCCTCTATGTAACTCAGTTGTTCTCGCAGAATTCCCATATTCTGAGAGATATGGTGGAAGATCATGTAGAACGATAAGGAATAATTCAGCAGAAGGAATACCTGCATTGGGTTCAAAAACTCTTGAATACATATTTGAATTAACAGTAACTTAAGTTTTTTGTGGAAGATTTGGGAGGACCAAAGATGCTTAACTGTAAAATAAGGCACAGCAGCCTTGTAACCAACAAGGGTGAGGTAGAGTATAGATCCCAAAGCAGCAGTTTTACGTCGTTCGCGTACTGAAAGCCGCTCATATATGATGCAATAACCGTGAGAGATGAGCATAAATGACACAAAAGAGGCTGTTTGAAAGAGTATTCCAGTTACATACACCCCAAAAGACATCCACAATGAGCATATCTGACGGTTTATGCAAGAATACCTGACAAAAACACCCAAACAGTGATACTTAATATCTACAATGAATACATAATTCATAACCTTTCTTAACTCGTAGTTCTAGCATTATGTTCACAATATCAATACAGATACTACAGAAAAGGAAGTACCGAAACATGATAGGGTATACAAGGTACGATTCAACATAAAATCTTGCCATCGGAACTCACCAAAATAAAAATGAAAGCCCTAGCTGTAAAGACTTTGTAACAGGGACAGAAGCCAACATCCACTGTAGATGGTTTGTCTGCCCTAACAAATTACATACATGCCAGAATAAATCAGAACTACAAGGAAGCATCTATAATCGAAGAAGAAAATTACCTAATCATATGTTTACAGAATCGACGATTGCAAAACACTCAAACAGAAACACCAGATGAACACTACGAAAATGAAGACGTTAAAAGGAAACGGTTCACACAAGAAAGACTGGAATTCAAATGCTTGATAGAAAGACCTATTTTGTTCTAGGCAAAAATCAAATCTTTGGCAACTCTGCATCTTCCAGTGCACAGTAAATCGCAACCAAAGAGGGAAAAAGTGCATCAGAATCCGCACAGTATGAACACTATAATCGAAGAAGAAAATTACCTAATCAGATGTTTACAGAATCCGCACAGAGTTTACAGAATCGAAGAAGAAAATTACCTAATCAGATGTTTACAGAATCGACGATTGCAAAACACTCAAACAGAAACACCAGATGAACACTATGAAAATGAAGACGTTAAAAGGAAACGGTTCACACAAGAAAAACTGGAATTCAAATGCTTGATAGAAAGACCTATTTTGAAAATTACCTAATCTATCGACGATTGCAAAAATCCAATCTTTGGCAACTCTGCATCTTCCAATGCACAATAAATCGCAACCAAAGAGGGAGGGGAAAAGGGCATCAGAATCCGCACAGAGTTTCAAAGAAACAGTCGAAGAACTAAAAGCCGAAGCTCTAGATGCCAGAAACGCGAGCGGACCTGGAAAAACCTGTTCCTCCAGGTGTTGACGGTCCAGGTGAAGGCGGAGACGGCCCAAATCACCAGAAACGCGAGGTAGATCGAAGGGAGCGGCCTGTACGATTCGTCCAGCGACGGCGATCCGAACAGGAAGCGATCTGGAGGAGGAGGAGGGAGCGAAGCATCTCCCATTTCAATTTCAGCCGGAGAAGGCGACACAAACAGAGGCGTTATAAATAGGCGGGGGGCTTCCACGTACCGCCGAAACGATATATCCTCGTGCGTAACGTAACGGTCTGGCGTCAAGTCAAGTCACACCTGTTTGTAACAAACGTAGACATGTTTTCCTACCGGTAACACTCATCAGTTTCGGCATTAAATTATTGTTATATCGTAACGCGGAGAGAAAAAACCGTCAACAAAAGTATATAACCTGTTTGTAACAAACGGCATGACATATTTCATCACCGCGCTGTCTACCGCTGGCCTCCGCCCGCGTAACACTCATCATTTCCGGATTTCCATTAAATTATTTGTTATAACGTACCCTCTAATTGTGGTGCATGGGAGAATTAGACATCCGAGCCTTTTGAGCAAGATATAACAAATATATCAGAGGTCGGAGCATTGTAACGTGATATATTCATGATAGTAACGTGCATGTATCATTTCCGATTTCCACGTAGCGAGGGAGTAGATTTGCATGATCCAACGTACCCTATAATTCACATGCATGGAGCCATTAAACATCCATTTGAGCCTTCTGAGCAATGATATACACTATGAAAAAAATACAATATAAAATTAACATATATAGTGGATTTTATATTCATACAGTGATAAAACCTATAGCTATATAGTTAAATGTGTCATGTTGGTTTCATGATGTATTTTTTCATGTTGCATATCATTTCTCCATCCCTTTATGTCGTGTTTACTTTAAAAGAATAGATTGGAAGTTTAGCTCCAGATGACTTAAAAGGGTAAAAATAAAAATAAAAAAAAACATCTTAAATTATGTAAATCGTATGTCATTTAAAAAAATTAAAAAAACATGTCATCAAATATTTCATTGTAAAATTATCTTTACTTTTAATACTATTGTAATAATTATGACTAACTATTAAAATATATAACAATTACTTAGTAACTGCCACAACGTTATTTCTTATTTTAAATATTATTATAGCAATTATGACTATCTTCTATAACGTGTATAGCAACTACTCTATGTAACACTTAATATAATATTATAACAATTAGTAAGTAGTTATTATAATTATATAACAATTATAATTATTTTAAAATAATTTTGATAATATTTAAAATAATTTCCACCAAATTAATAAAAAAATATTTCAATTAAAATAAAATAATCAATTCTTCACTATAACGGTGTTGAAATAAGAGATATTCTCAAAATAAAACATAGGATAGAACACATTTTTGATTTTTTTTTCTCCTGATTTACATAATTTAAGATGTTCTTTTAACTATTGATCATTTTTTTACCGTTAATCATTTTTTACTGTTAATCATTTCCCCTCTTCTATAAACTCTTAAAATGCGAGTAAGTTTAGTCGATGATAGAAATATCTAAAAATCTCTATCCGATTCAAACTTTTAGAATTTTAAAAAATTAATGATCAATCTTGTTTACTAATTCCACTAGTTATAATATATTCTTGAGAAAATGTTAAAAATTAAAAAAAAATTCTTGTTTCTAGATTCTTTTTCAAAAATTCAAGTCAAAGTCATGCCCATTCCTTAAGTAATTAAGTATTTGGGAATGGTCTTGAAGCTGCCTACTGACTCCAACCTAACATGAGACTTTGAATGGAACAGCTGTTAGGGTTTGAGATTTTGGTCGGATAATAAGCATTAGGTGAACCAACTCAAACCACGTAATTAATTATAATTAGGAACCAATATATGAAATAATATTTACTAGGAATGGAGTGTTTAATTGCAATTAATTAAGCTTAAGGGTAATTAATATTTTATTTCTACACTTAGCAAGGAACTAAACTGTTATTAGGATGGTAAAAAGATCATGAATAAATTTAATGTTCAATTTAATAAAAATTTATTTATGTTCATTCAATATACATAATCAATTAAATAAATAAACTTAAATACATATATATTCAACTTATAAATAATATTCATGAATAATATTTATAAATAATATTTATGAATTATCTTTATCAATAAAATCATTATCAACATGCTAAAAAAAATTTTTTTTAAATAAATAAATAAATTTATATTATCAAACTCAATAATCAAACAAACAAATTTAAAATGTAAAAATTTTAAATAATCAAACAAACTTAAATTGAGTACTAGATAACATCTAAACGAACCAAACTCAAATAAAACTTAAACAAATCAAGCTCATTAAAAAAAACCAAACCAAACTTAAATAATCATTTCAAACACTTGATTCATTTTAAATTCAGCTTGACTTGATTATCTTATCAAACAAACTTGAACATCATAATATTTGAATCGGCTTGACTTGTTTACAACAATGGTCATACATGCATTATTATGATTTATCTATCTATGTTGTGTGAAGTGGGGGAATCAAAATTCTTTTTCAAATAGAGCACCAAAAATATATAGTAATTTTTAATAAAAATAAAATTGATAAAACTAAAAAAAAACAACAAATTCTTTCATGATCTGATTCTCCTAAGATTGCTAGGGTTGAACTAACATACAGTCGCAAACTGAGCATCACTCTTACGAAAGAATTGAAATGTAGAGTAGATAGATAGATAACAAACTGCATCAATATACACTATTGACGAAGTATAAAGAGTCATTTTATGGTTGAGCATATCTAGTGACCTTTGTAGAGTAAATAGTTGAGCTATGCTTCAGCATTCTGGCTTTCCTCTAGCTCGGCACTTAGTATTCGATGGAGGAGGATATCGACTGTGCGGTTCCTCGAGGAGGTCACACTACAAGATGATGACCAAATAATGTTTTAGTTGGCATTCTATCAAGCAAGCATATATCATGCTACAGATACAGGCTGATATTTACCCGGTAAGCCGTCTTCTTCCCTTCCTTTTGGGCGCATCCTGTTTTAAAAGGAAAATGTATCGAGTTAAACAATTTAAAGGAAAGAAGTTAACGAATGCTAAGTAAAGACTCCTTAACATCTGGTTAGTATGTCATCGATATCTTCTCAAAGCACCAATCATTTAGTTGAGATTTGCAAGACCATAGAAGATTTTCCATGGTGATTCCGTTTATTCAATTTGGGGAAGAAGATACAAAATAGTTTGGAAGAGCAGAACATTCATTTGACTATCTAAAGAGCTTCATATTTTGACAAATATAATGTCGCAATACCATTTCCTCATTAGGTTCATTGGCTGATTCAAGATCCATCTCAGCAAAGAACGCCTCTAATATGAAAGCAACAACCTGAGAAAGCAAACAGAAATGTTAAATTATGACAGTTTCAACAACTTCGAAATACCATAAGGAAAGTGTTAGATTCCTTCTATAAAAGTTTCTAGTCTGGGTTTAAGGCCTTGAGGAAATTTACAGATACTGCTTGTTCTTCATATATCTACGTGTCATTCTAGTACTTATTCTGGGGGATAAATCTACCACCAAAATGTATCGATTCAGAGAAAAGAGACCGAAAGGTGAAGGATCAGAAAGAAAAGAGAGAGAATAAAAAAAAAGTCAAAAGTTGTGTCCTTGCTAGTCACCAACACCTCATTTGTGCCATTCCCACCACAATCTTCTTTCACATAGAGATATAGAGAAAGAAAGTTTTCTAATCTAATACCACCATTACCGTCCACCTCTGCAACTCTTTCCAAGACAAAGTACCGAATTTTGGGTACAAGTCCACAGAATAATATCAACAATTACTAAAAGAACATGAAAGTAGAAAATTTTTAGTATTCCTAACATAGCATACTACTTATCTGATCATGAATGACTTTAATTGAAATATGGCAACGAGATTCTTACCAAATTAAGAAGCAGCAAGACTGTTATTAGGTAGAAACTGATGAAGTATACAAGTGTCCAATATGTTCCAGTCAATTCACTGTAGCTCTGTGAGAAGTAAATCATGAGGATTTACATGGTTTGTTAATTACTCACAAAGTTATGAAACTTCAACATATGCAAATGAAAAATAATGCATTTTAGATAGAATTAACACGAAGCACTGTGATAGAAGGCCAGTGGAAAAATATCAAAAAAGCTGACTAGAAGAACAATATTTCAATGTGTTGAGTTCAGGATTTTCCTAATTACTTTTAATCATATTCTTTAAATTTTTATATTGATTTTATTTATATATAATTTGGGATTGGGAACTTAAATGAAAATTAAATTCTAGAAGTATTGTACAGGGAAAAAATTCCACAAAAATATAGAACTCTAGTTTAGACTCACATGGTGAGTAATATACCAATGAAAAAAGGGGTTCATAGGCTTATAAGAGTGAAACACTATTAACAAGGTTATGGACTAATTGAGGGGGCCCAAGAAGTTCATGGTCAACTCTCTTGTTTGAGTGGGTTCTAATTATCAATAGTGGATGCACTCAGGCATGGTAAGGAGTTTGGAAGAGCTGCTTTTAGAGTGACAAAATGTGTAACCAAGTTCAAGAGCCTAGAGGAGTTCTTCAAGAACTAATGGTCACTCAATGGATGGATACATTTAATACTACACCCAAAATGTTAATAGATGAAAAAAAACGTCTTCTTCTCTAACCCCTCTCTACCTTCTTCCTTTGCAACTCTCTCCAAAAACCGTCTCCAACCTCTGCCACAACAGCCTCCCCGAAGCCCATCCAGCCAACTCATCATCCTTTATTGTCATACAACCTACATCAACCTCTCCAATAGGCACTTTGGTCACAACTCCTTCACTAGCCAAGGATGCAAATTTAAAAGGGCAATATACTAATCGAAGGTCACTGGTTGAGGGTCATGGCACCTGCTAGAGCCATACAGTGAAGCACCTAAACTTTGGTGCCAACATAGCCTCTATTCCAAGAGTGGTGATTTTCTCATGGAGGAAGATGGATGGTCCAAGGTCCACAGCTGTGGAGGAGGGCGTACACTAGCAGAGGGTGATTGTCGAGTGAGAGGAAATGTCTGTGGAATGCATACTCATGGAGAGAAAAGGACAGTATTTTGTACATTTCATCCCTAGCTCATTTTCTTCTCATTCCGGTTATCATCCACAAAAGTGACAAAATATCTAAAACCAGATTTAGACGAATGGGACAAGGACCCCAAACATAGTAAACAACATACTCCTCTCCTCTTTCCACCTCCTCTCCATGTTTCTCTTCTTCCCTTTCCTCCTTTCCTTCTCACTCCCTTCCAAGGTAAAATGAACCAAAAATATGTGGGAATATTTCTCCTCAAACTTAAATTCCAATTTAAATTCATGAGTAACATGGATGGATTCTTATAACCTTAATATCGTGCTAGAATTTCTCAACGAAGCGAAGGAACGAGGGCGTTTTTCGCGATGCACGGAGGGGTGCGATCTCGCGATGCACAGAGGGGGTGCGATCGCGAGGCGCGAGTTGGAGAAAGACGGCGCCGAAAAATAAAATCCCAAATTAGGTTTGCTCTGATACCATGTTATCAAAGTAAAGGAAAATCTTATTCAATAATCAAATACAAGCCCCTATTTATATAGGAGTTTTATGAACCTATTCTACGAGACTTATTCTAATAAATATAACCAATATTTAACCAATACTCAAAAAACTAGGGTCTTCAACATTTAACTTTTCTTTGTTTGACATCCACTAGTGCATGTTATGATCTCTCAACCTAGGCCCAAGCTGTAATGTCTTGACTAGTTTGAGATCATTGTGGAAGGTCATGCAATAAGTCATCCATTAATGCCTCTAGGTCATTCGAATTAAATGTATGGGTGATCTGAATACTGGTTTCCAGGGACTCCATGATGATCCTCATGTTGTCATTTGTTGAACAGTAGACCAGCTAGGTATGGGCAATATTCTCGAACAAATAAAACAACGATCATAGTATAAATGGAAGCCCAAAGAATCTGTAAGCCAAATAACAAATAATGAATGCCTAAGTTTATAGGAAACAGTACCTGCATCCATGCTTGCCAATTTCCATCACAGCAAATTAAACAATGTTACCATCCCATTTGGGTAATCATTGGAATTTAAAAAGCAAATAGCTAAACCGTTAAAGAAGAATCAATAGCCAAAATGTTGACTGATATTAAATACTAAGCCACATCTTGAGAAAATACTCATAACAGTTGAAGAAAATAGAAATATGAGATAAAACAAGTGTGTGTAGTATATAGAACTTTGATACATATTAATTTAGTAAAATAGGAAAATGAACAGAAGGATACTCATCATCAGAAAGATCTGTAGATGCCAGTTCAGTGTTTCCAGCATTTACAATCCCGCCAAAAGCTATGAAACAAAGAAAACAATTATTAATACTTCAGTAAACAATAAAATTTCTGCAAGTGTGAAATCTTCATTAGTATCATAATTCATAGGACAAGTGAACAATTTCGTTTCAGTTATTTAAAAAAAATGAATGAAAGCTATATGTTGTCTGTGCACTAAAGCAAAAATGGTGATAAATTCATCTCTTTCACAGATATAAAAATGGTGAGTAAACATTTTCATTTCCAAGCTTGGAAAACAAACACAGGTCATTGCCCCTCGACAAGGGGAAGAATACATCTGTTGGCAAGCTGCAGGCATAAACATGAAATCAGCATTCAATACTAGCTCGGCCCCGATGAAATTACTGATAAGTACCTCAGTAAGGAGGTGGAGAAGATCAAGGCATGTGTCTTATTTGGTGGT
>NC_133863.1:10024233-10232447 GCF_044706935.1 Curcuma longa
ATCAATTAAATAGATTTTAAAAATTAATTTTGATTTTTTTTAAGTGGATTTGAATTATATTGCATGTAAAAGTGAGTTTTTCATCAAATTGGACAGAAGCAATATACAAGAAAATGGAAAAAAGGTTTCTAGTTTTTCCTTTCCTTCTCTGTGCTTCTGGTAGTGGAGGAAAACTGTTGTTGGAGTCATCATATTTTTGTTTACATTTCATTCCCTTGTAGGAAACACATGGTAAAACTTTGGTTGTTAAAACACCTTAAGTTAATATAGCTTCATATGATGCAACACAATTTTGTGGAAAAAAATATGTAGTGCAACATGTGGTGTTTAATGCCATAATGTCATTTAGTTATCGTTGCTAACTCAGGTAAGTTTGAAATCTATGGTTGTATTTTTGTGCTTGAAAGTGACTTGTGTTATCTTTATTATACAACAACAACAACCAAGTCTTATCCCACTAAGTGGGGTTGGCTGTGTTATCTTTATTATATCTAGCAAAATGAAAAAAACAGAAAGAAACAAGATATTTTGAACAGAAGATACATGGAGCCTTGAGGGTGCCAGTTAGATTATACGATACTTAGTTCACAGTGGTCTTAAGACTTGTTGTGAAGGTCTTGGTTCAAAACTCGCCTTCGTGAAAGGAAGTGAGGGCTTGAGGATTTTCACTATATATTGTCTAAAAAAAGAAGATACATGGAACCTTGAATTTATAACCACAAAATTACCAAAGGTTTCATTATGAGAGTTTTCCATTACTTGTTTTCTTGATTTTTCCTCAATGTCTTAAACATGACATTTTTCTATGTTTGAGACAGTCCTGCCATTCAGGAAAATAGGGTAGCTACTGTGCAATGCTTATCTGGTACTGGCTCATTGAGAGTTGGAGGCGAGTTTCTGGCAAGGCATTACCATGAAGTATGGCCTATCTCCTCAGCGTTGTTTATATGCTATTAATTTTCAAGACTAAACTTGTTCCATGTTCTCCAGCGCACAATTTACATTCCACAACCAACTTGGGGAAATCATACAAAAGTTTTTACATTAGCTGGTCTATCTGTGAAGACCTACCGCTACTATGATCCTGCAACAAGAGGATTGGACTTTGACGGTGCAAAATCTCTCCTTATCGCAAATTCACTTAGTATCAATTTTTGTTCATTTCTAGCGACTGTATTTAGCATTTTCACCATTCAGATCTTGTGGCCTTCTTTCTTGTAATACAGGTTTATTAGCAGATCTAAGTGTAGCTCCTCCTGGAGCCATTGTGCTTCTTCATGCATGTGCACATAATCCTACTGGAGTCGATCCAACACTCGATCAATATGAGCAGATCCGGCTTCTAATAAGGTCAAAGGGCTTGCTTCCCTTCTTTGACAGTGCTTATCAGGTAAATCAGTACACCAGCCTTATTTTGTTCAGCAAGAACTTTTGAGTCCAGACATGCAGCATGTCACCGTTGTAATATTTGATTGTGATAAAAATACAGCGCCAATTTCTCTAATCTGCCCCGAGTATGTTCTATAAAATTTCTTCAGTGGACTGTTAGTTAGTGGTTCCATCTAACTCCAATGCATTCTCCATCATTACAGGGGTTTGCAAGTGGAAATCTGGATGCTGATGCACAATCTGTTAGGTTGTTTGTTGCTGATGGTGGCGAATGCCTCACAGCTCAAAGTTATGCAAAGAACATGGGTCTCTATGGGGAACGCGTTGGGGCACTAAGTATTGTAAGAATTTTTCATTTACTTCAGATCTTCATACCTAGCTGTTGATTAGAATTTTTCATTAGTGTTTCAGACTACTACTAAAATTTAAAGTGTAGAACCAATTCTTTCTAGATCCATGGTAGCAACACTAATAACCTTATCCATGCATGTAGCCACTGACTGCCCTTTCTTGTATTCTCGTCTTGCTTTGAAGTTACTGTCTATCCACCGATGACTGACAAATCTATCAGACGAGTGCCACCATCTACCTTCAAGCCTTCGAGCTTGGCGATTTTCTCCAATTCTTCAGCGATTTTCTCCATCTGCAACCACACTATCCCAACTTCCCAATGAGTGTGACAGTAGAGCATGTCAAGTAGCTCCAAGCCTCTAGAGATCTTATTTGAGCGTCCAACATTATTTTCTAACGAATATTGCCTTCTCAGTTGACCTCTTGACTCTTTGATTATCTGCAACTTTTTCCAACCTCTCCAATCGAATATCTCACTATCTTGCAATCTGTAGTTGCACCATTAGTAGTAAGAGTATGACCTGTTTAATTAAATTGTTCGTGTGACCTTACATTATCCTCATGACCAATTTAATCAAATCTCTTGGATTCGACCCATTTAAACCCATGTTGTGTGCACTGTACAGGCTACAATTTTTGACCCTTTTGACCTGAATTTAAACTGGTTATGCTTAGATTAACATTCGTGGGGTGTCATGATTTGTTTACAACAAAATGACCCGAACTGCTAACCCTACCCTTAACAATTTGCACATTCGTTTCACAAGAGAGTATGTTCAGTATCGTCATTCAACTGTCATGATGATCACATTAGTTTAGAAAAAAACTGACAGAAATACGGATTTGAATGAGATTCTTCCATTATAGATACAGAACTAGTTTTCAGATGAGTGCAAGCAGTGAACAAATTTCCAAGGTGATGGGTTGGACTTTTTTCCTAATATTTTGATTTGTGACTTCCAATTATATGCAACAAAGAATAAAATAACAAACCATGCTACCTAGTGTTTCAATTTTATCAATCATGGTTCTATTAATTTGCTTGTTACTAAGCCATCGTTTTCTTATTCAATCTTTTAGGTCTGCAAATCTGCTGATGTGGCTGTTAGGGTTGTAAGCCAGCTGAAACTCGTGATTAGGCCCATGTATTCTAATCCTCCTATTCACGGTGCTTCCATTGTGGCAACTATTTTAGAAGACAGGTAATTTATCATGGTTATTCTGTTAAGAATTGTTTATCTGCTTATTTTTTAGCTCCTTAAAATACAGAATTCTGAAATTTTTGTTCTTGAAATTGGGCATTTTTCTGACAAGTCAGTTCATAATAGATAGCTTGCAATATGCTATATCTTGCGTATTTGCCCTTTATTTCTTCTTCTTTGACAGTACTAATGGGGAAATTATTAAAGTTAAGTACTCTAGGTAGGCTCCTCTATCTATATTTATTAATCAATATAAAATCATAAGGTCCCTATTATGGTCTTGACATTAGATCCCTATGTTCATAACACTCACACTCAAGTTATAAATATATTGTGGAGATTCAACTTGTCACCAACATATTCAATTTTAGGAACCTTTGAAGGTAAATTCTTGACATCAAGGTTGTGTGGTATTATGACCTAACTTATTTATCTAAAGAGCTCACATGCCGCTAAGGCCATCGCCATATGTTCAACTCCAACACTTGACCGGTCTGAAGTGTCTACCTTTTTTTTCCTCTTGGCAATTAGATTAAATGTGGAGTGTCTTTCTATGAAGAACATGTGCAATCAGAATTAATGTACTTTATAATTTGAAGATGATGTCTATCTTAAAGTAGGATTTCTAAAAATGAAATGCTAGATCTTGTCATTGTGAAGTACTCAATTCTCACATACTTCTCTTTATTAGTTAGCGACTCGCCTTGTCATGGTACCTATTTGTTATTAGTTTGTGTCCCTAGCATGATTTTCTCAAGAATTTTAAGTATAAATGTTATCTAGCGATGTTAATGGCTTCCCATAACAAGCGCCATCAATACCAACGAAGTATTTACAATCCTCCAAATTTTTGGTTGGAAAGTGTTGATGGAAGCTAATCCTTCTGTTGATTGTTTTATCACCGGTGATGATGATATGGGCTATATAGGAAGGATACATCTTTCGACTATAAAATAAGGTAAAATATTGAATGACTTGTTATGCTTCTAACCATGCCAAACCGCTAAAGGGCAAAGATATTAAAAACTAAATCCTGAAAGTTACTTCTTTCTTTTAAAAATAAAAAATAAATCTGCCACCTCAGCGACCCCCTAAAATTGACCTCACGGATATGGAGGGAGATAAATTTAAGTACATAGGTAGGAAACACATGGTGGGGTGAATTGTAGGTCATGAGTTCCCATGAGATTCGACCACCTAGTTATTGCACCAGAAATATCATGGGTCCACTATCTGTTAAAAACTAAATCCTGAAAGTTGCTTCTTTCTTTAGCTTGCATGCTAGATCAACCTCCTCCGGGGTAAGAAACCTTGGATGCTACTCTATACAAACCTTCATGGTAAGATAAGATATTGTTAACGTTGAGCTGATAAAAGTGCTAATGAAAATATTCGTCGAGGTGAGAGAGAGGGCATCTAAAGTAATCTTGTCCACGGTGAAAAAGTTGTTAAGATAGTCTTAGATGCCAAGACATCTTGTGTTGATCTATAAGATCATTACAAGAGCCTTTAGAGTGTAAATCCACTTCTAACTCACAATAGATCTAATCTATTGGAGAACATCATCTCTTTTATTATGGCCGAGTATCAACTCAAATCTGATACATGTTACTCCTTAGCATTTTATATTATTAACATTTAGGTCCTTTGGTTAATAACATTAGTTAACTTTGACCTATTCTTTTGTTTTCAGAGAAATGTACAAGGAATGGACGATTGAGTTAAAAGCTATGGCTGATAGGATAATCAACATGCGTCAACTACTTTTTGAGGCATTGCGTACCAGAGGTATGTTATTAGTGTGCAATTCTCTCAGATTCATTAACCGTTTCGTTAAGGATTATTTTTTCCTTCCAGTTTTCCAAATTTTTCTGAAGTAAAATTAAATATCCGTGAAATTCTGTTTCAGTAGGATTTTTCAAGAAAATGGTTTCAATTGAAATTAAAAAGTATTGAAAACTATTGCATCTTTGTGGAAACACAATCTTCATTTCATGGAGTAGTCTCAAAGCCAGGGAATATTTTTTATTTTTATACTTTTACCCAGTGCGATAGAATATTTGATTTTCCATGTTTTCTTTTTTCAAAGAACCAAATGCACAGAATTTTCTGAACATGGATACTTAGTGGGTTGCTGCCTCACTCATCCATTACTTGATGTCAAGTAAATCCAATATATGGATCGAGTGGAACGCATTTAAAAATTATTACATTGAAGAAAAAAAAAGTTACCATCCTATTTAAGATCGAGTGGCAAATCCCCCCATCCACTTAAATAACCTCTCCTTTCATCATGCTCTGATACCTATTAAGTATTGTTAAAATTGAATTGAATCGAATTAATCGAAATCAAACAAATTAATTTTTTTTTAACTAATTGAATTGGTAAAAATTTTGATATGGATTTTCAAGTATTATGAGATAGTTATCAATTAGTTAGGGATTTATAAGTTTATTTACTTAGAAATTTATCAATTTTTTATGTTAATTTATTCGATTTAATCAAATAAGAGATTTTAAAATTGAATCGAACCAAATTACTGATATAACTGTATCTTTTTAGAAAAAAAATTGAAATTTCAAAATAATCGAATTGAATTTTTAAATTTGATAGGTTTGTTTTTTTTGGTTTAATCGAAATTTTACTCACCCCTACTAATGCCATATGATTTGGAAAACAAACTAGAGAGCTATTATACATTCTTGCTTATAAACTAATATACTTATGATATCTTACAACATTCATGTCCTTCCTTTTTCATGGTTCAAAGGAAATAGCAGCTGTTTGTTTCTTCTTAAACTGTAAATTACCTTCTTTTTGTCATAATCCAGGGACACCCGGCGACTAGGAGTCACATTATCAAGCAGATTGGGATGTTCACTTTCACTGGGTTAAATAGGGAGCAAGTGGCTTTCATGACCAAGGAGTATCATATTTACATGACTTCTGATGGGTAACCTACTTATCTCGCCTCTTGATTTTCCTATGTCCTACTCTAGTCTGGATTGCAAAGGGTTATCGTCTTCACCTTTGTCGTATTTATATTTCATCACCTCTGATGATGCAGTCGGATAGTTGGTCGGATAGTCATAAATTGTGTTAACTCCTCTGCGTAGCAATTTAACTCCTCTACTATACAATTTTACTCTTCTATTACTGTTGTTGCAGGAGGATCAGCATGGCTGGCTTGCGCGCCAAAACAGTTCCTCATCTTGCTGATGCAATTCATGCTGCAGTTTCTAGATTCAGTGAGTGGTGTCTGTTGAGATTTCACTTCGGATCGTGCGGAAGTTAAGTTTATTCCTTAGGATTCAACTTATTCGTAGCTCGCTCGTTAACTCTGAATAATAAAAAACGCTTAGATCTATGCTTGCAAGATTTAATTTGCTTTGCAGACATAGTTCTATGGATTTCATGTAAACTCATGCATTATTATTCTATGCGGCATCGACATTTTTCGAGTTCAGATTTGTTTGCAGCTAAATTTTGTATTACCACTTTAACTATGATCTTGTTCTAGTAGCAAGCAGCTCTGGGGCATAGTTGAGTTGGTTAGTGCAGGACAGACTTGTTAAAGTGGGTAAAGATTGAATCCCCGTACAGATGATCATGGGGCTGACCGCGTGGGTCGCTAGGATGACGAATTTCATTTTTTTTGTTGAAATTCTAATAGCAAGCAGCATTTTGTGGTTTAGAGGTTTCTCAAGTGCTATAGTATGTGATATTTGTTTAAAAAATTTTGAATCATAAATATCCACCTCAACCGAAACATTCCTTATGATCGATCGGTTGCTATCTTGAGACTGAACTTATCTTGACGCCCAACTTGATTGCAACCATCAGGAACATCACAGCGAATGAACTCGGGTCATCACTCAACTGTTTAAGAAAGACTTCTGGAATGGAAATAAGACACTCTTTTCCTCCCAATTCTTCCTCTTTATTCCTTCAAAAAGAAACAATGAATCTTATTCTCTTCTTTCGCTCCTTTTTTCCTTCCCCTACTTCCCTTCTATATGTACTTTTAAGATAAAGAACAGTCAAATGCACGAAATTTCCATAACAAAAAAGATCAGACTATATTTAATCTATTGTACACAATCTTTCCTTACATTGCAAGAAACGATTTTCGCGATTTGAATTTGTAACTACTAAGTCATGCGGCAACAATTTTATCGTTACACCATTCACTAATTTATACCTTCTAACAAAATAGTCTCTATATGAAACATATTATTGTGTTCACATAAGGCCACCATTTTTTCCTTCCCCCTTCTCCTTGTCATACTTCTCGTCTACCGAATTATACCTACCTTTAACATAAAGAATAGTCAGGTGCACAAAATTTCCATCGACGTGGAAAAAAATCAAATTATATTGAGTCTATTGTACACAATCTTTCCATACATTGTAAAAAACTATTTCCGTGATTCAAATCCATGACCACTAGATCCCATGACAACAACTTTATTATTGCGTCATTTGCTTATTTATACCTTCAAACAAAATACATAAGGCTACCACTGTTTACAATGTACTCAGTGATAACTATGAATGACCCCAAATTTAGGGGTCCAAAAGCCTAATATACGTAAATTTTTCGCGTAACCAAATTCATGTGCATCCCTAAACAATGGTCAATGTAGTATAAATGTACTATCGACAATCGAGTAAAAGCTTTGTTGTGCCTTTCACTAAACTTGAGCCTCAACATGCTGACACTTAGTTGCTGAAAAAGAACTCTTGATGTTTGCCCTTTGACATGCTGCTGCAGAGTGTTTGCTGGGTGAGCGTGGGTTTTGCACTATAACAAGCAAGGGATTGAACGATTTTCGATTGTTCGAATAAGGACTTGAAGTTGGCTGCAGAATTAAGCTTCTGTTACTCGTGGCCATTGACGAGATGATTAATTTGGAGGAATAGAATAAGAAAGTAAACAAAAGAGTTGAGATGTTACAAAGAAGAAACTAAAGTTAGTAATCTGCATCACTCACCACGCCGACATGCCATTCTTGAGATACCAAATTGTTGAACTCAGAAGCATCCATTTCCTGCAATGTTTCAGTTAACATAAGGAATAACCTCGATGAATTGCATGCTAAGAACAATGATTTTAACACTGGAAGAATCAGAGATAAGTTTCCGATCTGTTTTTTTCCGACTTGCACACTTTTTGGATAGGGAACCATAAGGCAGTTAACCTGGTACAAAGCTCGCTCGGGTACTCCAGACAAGAATTGGTACATGCATACTGCTGTGACACTGGATATCCTTATTATTTAGGCTAGGATTCTTATTTAGGTTATTGAATCTGGAGATCATCCTGTTCAATGTTTTTCGGTTCCTAGACATAGTAACTGAGGTTAACCATGGTCAATTATAGCAAACCTAACTTATATATAGTTATGATCTCTAGTGCAGGATATAATGCAAGTAGAAGATGTCTTTATTGTGTAAGCAAAGAAAACCATAAATAATTTAATCGAAATGAGATTTGCGTAACATGAAATATGCTTCCTTAGGATTATCAGGTTAAGTATAAACACTCACTAACTAATAACAAGAAATAGGAGTTGCAGAAGTGCAACTTACTATGCTATATACAGGGGGCACTCTCATCTCCCATTTGGACTTTGAGGTAGGCATCACAGAGAAGTGCGGCGATACTTCTTGCGTCCTAAAAGTCCACCTGCAAAGTGAGCAAAATCATATATAATTGTGATAAAGATAAATAGGCAACTCTCACTCCCAACTTGTCGCTTAGATATGTGAGAAAAAGATGAATCAAAATAGGTTTGGATTAGAAACAGGTTTCTTCCTGCAACCTACCCAATGTACAGGAAGATGCAAAACTGAGCCCATTCCCGTACCAGCAAACGGAACCAATAGTTATCCAAAGTCTCATCAACATTCAAATAAATCTGAAGTTAAGAGATGTATTGTTTGTCAAAAGTCCACAAAATGTGATAAACAACTTTCACTACGACGTGCTTACCATAACTTCTACCAATGCTACAAACTGCATTGCAGCTTGAAATTTCCTGGCGGAGACAGATGAAACGAATGAAACACAGTTTAAAACAAAATAAAAAATCACGTATATGCTCGGAGGTGTAATATGTACTTGAACATTGTGAACTTTGTATGCAACGCATTGTGCATTGTATCTTCATCCTCTATGTAACTCAGTTGTTCTCGCAGAATTCCCATATTCTGAGAGATATGGTGGAAGATCATGTAGAACGACAAGGAATAATTCAGCAGAAGGAATACCTGCATTGGGTTGAAAAACTCTTGAATACATATTTGAATTAACAGTGACTTAAGTTTTTTGTAGAAGATTTGGGAGGACCAAAGATGCTTAACTGTAAAATAAGGCACAGCAGCCTTGTAACCAACAAGGGTGAGGTAGAGTATAGATCCCAAAGCAGCAGTTTTACGTCGTTCGCGTACTGAAAGCCGCTCATATATGATGCAATAACCGTGAGAGATGAGCATAAATGACACAAAAGAGGCTGTTTGAAAGAGTATTCCAGTTACATACACCCCAAAAGACATCCACAATGAGCATATCTGACGGTTTATGCAAGAATACCTGACAAAAACACCCAAACAGTGATACTTAATATCTACAATGAATACATAATTCATAACCTTTCTTAACTCGTAGTTCTAGCATTATGTTCACAATATCAATACAGATACTACAGAAAAGGAAGTACCGAAACATGATAGGGTATACAAGGTACGATTCAACATAAAATCTTGCCATCGGAACTCACCAAAATAAAAATGAAAGCCCTAGCTGTAAAGACTTTGTAACAGGGACAGAAGCCAACATCCACTGTAGATGGTTTGTCTGCCCTAACAAATTACATACATGCCAGAATAAATCAGAACTACAAGGAAGCATCTATAATCGAAGAAGAAAATTACCTAATCAGATGTTTACAGAATCGACGATTGCAAAACACTCAAACAGAAACACCAGATGAACACTATGAAAATGAAGAGGTTAAAAGGAAACGGTTCACACAAGAAAGACTGGAATTCAAATGCTTGATAGAAAGACCTATTTTGTTCTAGGCAAAAATCAAATCTTTGGCAACTCTGCATCTTCCAGTGCACAGTAAATCGCAACCAAGGAGGGAAAAAGAAAATTACCTAATCAGATGTTTACAGAATCCGCACAGTATGAACACTATAATCGGTTCACACAAGAAGAAAATTACCTAATCAGATGTTTACAGAATCCGCACAGAGTTTACATAATCGAAGAAGAAAATTACCTAATCAGATGTTTACAGAATCGACGATTGCAAAACACTCAAACAGAAACACCAGATGAACACTATGAAAATGAAGACGTTATAGAAAACGGTTCACACAAGAAAAACTGGAATTCAAATGCTTGATAGAAAGACCTATTTTGTTCTACGCAAAAATCCAATCTTTGGCAACTCTGCATCTTCCAATGCACAGTAAATCGCAACCAAAGAGGGGAAAAGGGCATCAGAATCCGCACAGAGTTTCAAAGCAACAGTCGAAGAACTAAAAGCCGAAGCTCTAGATGCCAGAAACGCGAGCGGACCTGGAAAAACCTGTTCCTCCAGGTGTTGACGGTCCAGGTGAAGGCGGAGACGGCCCAAATCACCAGAAACGCGAGGTAGATCGAAGGGAGCGGCCTGTACGATTCGTCCAGCGACGGCGATCCGAACAGGAAGCGATCTGGAGGAGGAGGAGGGAGCGAAGCATCTCCCATTTCAATTTCAGCCGGAGAAGGCGACACAAACAGAGGCGTTATAAATAGGCGGGGGGGCTTCCACGTACCGCCGAAACGATATATCCTCGTGCGTAACGTAACGGTCTGGCGTCATGTGAGTCAAGTCACACCTGTTTGTAACAAACGGAGACATATTTTCCTACCGGTAACACTCATCAGTTCCGGCATTAAATTATTGTTATATCGTAACGCGGAGAGAAAAAACCGTCAACAAAAGTATATAACAAATATATCAGAGGTGAGAGATTGTAACGTGATATATTCATGATAGTAACGTGCATGTATCATTTCCGATTTCCACGTGGCGAGGGAGTAGATTTGCATGATCCAACGTACCCTCTAATTGTGTTGCATGACATCCCTTTGAGCCATTAAACATCCATTTGAGCCTTTGAACAATGATATACACTATGAAAAAATGAGCAATGATATACAAATGAAAAAAATATGATATATTAACATATAGTGGATTTTATATCCATGCAGTGAAACCCATTGTCATATAGTTAAATGTATCATATTAATTTTATGCTGTATTTTTTCATGTTGCATATCATTTCTTCATCCCTTTATGTCGTGTTTACTTTAAAAGAATAGATTGGAAGTTTAGCTCGAGATGACTTAAAAGGGTAAAAATAAAAAAAACATCTTAAATTATGTAAATCGTATGTCATTTAAAAAAAATTAAAAAAACATCTCATCAAATATTTCATTGTAAAATTATCTTTACTTTCAATACTATTGTAATAATTATGACTAACTATTAAAATATATAACAATTACTTAGTAACTGCCACAACAACGTTATTTCTTACTTTAAATATTATTATAGCAATTATGACTATCTTCTATAACATGTATATAGCAACTACTCTATGTAACACTTAATATAATATTATAACAATTAGTAAGTAGTTATTATAATTATATAACAATTATAATTATTTTAAAATAATTTTGATAATATTTAAATAATTTCCACCAAATTAATAAAAAAATATTTCGATTAAAATAAAATAATCAATTCTTCACTATAACGGTGTTGAAATAAGAGATATTCTCAAAATAAAACATAGGATAGAACACATTTTTGATTTTTTTTTTCTCCTGATTTACATAATTTAAGATGTTCTTTTAACTATTGATCATTTTTTTACCGTTAATCATTTTTTACTGTTAATCATTTCCCCTCTTCTATAAACTCTTAAAATGCGAGTAAGTTTAGTCGATGATAGAAATATCTAAAAATCTCTATCCGATTCAAACTTTTAGAATTTTAAAAAATTAATGATCAATCTTGTTTACTAATTCCACTAGTTATAATATATTCTTGAGAAAATGTTAAAAATTAAAAAAAAATCTTGTTTCTAGATTCTTTTTCAAAAATTCAAGTCAAAGTCATGCCCATTCCTTAATTAATTAATTATTTGGGAATGGTCATGATGCTGCCTACTGACTCCAACCTAACATGAGACTTTGAATGGAACAGCTGTTAGGGTTTGAGATTTTGGTCGGATAATGAGCATTAGGTGAACCAACTCAAACCACGTAATTAATTATATTTAGGAAGAAATAATATTTACTAGGAATGGAGTGTTTAATTGCAATTAATTAAGCTTAAGGGTAATTAATATTTTATTTCTACACTTAACAAGGAACCGAACTGTTATTAGGACGGTAAAAAGTTCATGAACAAATTTAATGTTCAATTTAATAAAAATTTATTTATATTCGTTGAATATACACAATCAATTAAATAAACAAATTTAAATAGATAAATATTCAACGTTAATATTTATAAATAATATTGATGAACAATATTTGTAAATTATATTTATTAATAAAATCTTTATCAACATGCTTAATAAAGAAAAATTTTTTAAAATGAATAAATAAATTTATATTATCAAACTCAATAACCAACCCAACAAATTTAAAATGTAAAAATTTTAAATAATCAAACAAATTTAAATTGAATACTAAATAACATCTAAACGAATCAAACTCAAATAAAACTTGAACTAAATTCAAGCTCATTAAAAAAAATCAAACCAAACTAAAACAATCATTTCAAACACTTGATTCATTTTAAATTCAACTTGACTTGGTTATCTTATCAAACAACTTGAACATCATAATATTTGAATCGGCTTGACTTGTTTACAACAATGGTCATACATGCATTATTATGATTTATCTATCTATGTTGTGTGAAGTGGGGGAATCAAAATTCTTTTTCAAATAGAGCACCAAAAATATATAGTAATTTTTAATAAAAATAAAATTGATAAAACTAAAAAAAAAACAACAAATTCTTTCATGATCTGATTCTCCTAAGATTGCTAGGGTTGAACTAACATACAGGCAAACTGAGCATCACTCTTACGAAAGAATTGAAATCTAGAGTAGATAGATAGATAACAAACTGCATCAATATACACTATTGACGAAGTATAAAGAGTCATTTTATGGTTGAGCATATCTAGTGACCTTTGTAGAGTAAATAGTTGAGCTATGCTTCAGCATTCTGGCTTTCCTCTAGCTCGGCACTTAGTATTCGATGGAGGAGGATATCGACTGTGCGGTTCCTCGAGGAGGTCACACTACAAGATGATGACCAAATAATGTTTTAGTTGGCATTCTATCAAGCAAGCATATATCATGCCACAGATACAGGCTGATATTTACCCGGTAAGCCGTCTTCTTCCCTTCCTTTTGGGCGCATCCTGTTTTAAAAGGAAAATGTATCGAGTTAAACAATTTAAAGGAAAGAAGTTAACGAATGCTAAGTAAAGACTCCTTAACATCTGGTTAGTATGTCATCGATATCTTCTCAAAGCACCAATCATTTAGTTGAGATTTGCAAGACCATAGAAGATTTTCCATGGTGATTCCATTTATTCAATTTGGGGAAGAAGATACAAAATAGTTTGGAAGAGCAGAACATTCATTTGAATATCTAAAGAGCTTCATATTTTGACAAATATAATGTCGCAATACCGTTTCCTCATTAGGTTCATTGGCTGATTCAAGATCCATCTCAGCAAAGAACGCCTCTAATATGAAAGCAACAACCTGAGAAAGCAAACGAAATAAAAGGAAAGTGTTAGATTCCTTCTATTAAAAGTTTCTAGTCTGGATTTAAAACCTTGAGGAAATCTTACAGATGCTGCTTGTTCTTCATATGTCTACATGTCATTCTAGTACTTATTCTGGGGGATAAATCTACCGCCAAAATGTATCGATTCAGGGAAAAGAGACCGAAAGGTGGAGGAGCAGAAAGAAAAGAGAGAGAATAAAAAAAAAAGTCAAAAGTTGTCTCCTTGCTAGTCACCAACACCTCATTTGTGACATTCCCACCACAATCTTCTTTCACATAAAGATATAGAGAAAGAAAGTTTTCTAATCTAATACCACCATTACCGTCCACCTCTGCAACTCTTTCGAAGACAGTACCGAATTTTGGGTACAAGTCCGCAGAATAATATCAACAATTACTAAAAGAACATGAAAGTAGAAAACTTTTAGTATTCCTAACATAGCATACTCCTTATCTGATCATGAATGACTTTGATTGAAATATGGCAACGAGATTCTTACCAAATTAAGAAGCAGCAAGACTGTTATTAGGTAGAAACTGATGAAGTATACAAGTGTCCAATATGTTCCAGTCAATTCACTGTAGCTCTGTGAAAGAAGTAAATCATGAGGATTTACATGGTTTACTAATTACTCACAGAGTTATGAAACTTCAACATATGCAAATGAAAAATAATGCATTTTAGATAGAATTAACACGAAGCACTGTAATAGAAGGCCAGTGGAAAAATATCAAAAAAGCTGACTAGAAGAACAATATTTCAATGTGTTGAGTTCAGGATTTTCCTAATTACTTTTAATCATATTCTTTAAATTTTTATATTGATTTTATTTATATATAATTTGGGATTGGGAACTTAAATGAAAATTAAATTCTAGAAGTATTGTACAGGGAAAAAATTCCACAAAAATATAGAACTCTAGTTTAGACTCACATGGTGAGTAATATACCAATGAAAGAAAGGGGTTCATAGGCTTATAAGAGTGAAACACTATTAACAAGGTTATGGACTAATTGAGGGGGCCCAAGAAGTTCATGGTCAACTCTCTTGTTTGAGTGGGTTCTAATTATCAATAGTGGATGCACTCAGGCATGGTAAGGAGTTTGGAAGAGCTGCTTTTAGAGTGGCAAAATGTGTAACCGAGTTCAAGAGCTTAGAGGAGTTCTTCAAGAACTAATGGTCACTCAATGGATGAAGTAATTACATTTAATACTACACCCAAAATGTTAATAGATGAAAAAAACATCCGTCTTCTTCTCTGACCCCTCTCTACCTTCTTCCTTTGCAACTCTCTCCAAAAACCGTCTCCAACCTCTGCCACAACAGCCTGCCCGAAGCCCGTCTGGCCAACTCGTCATCCTTTATTGTCATACAGCCTACATCAACCTCTCCAATAGGCAGTTGACTTTGGTCACAATTCCTTCACTAGCCAAGGATGCAAATTTAAAAGGGCAATATACTAATCAAAGGTCACTGGTTAAGGGCCATGGCACCTGCTAGAGTCATATGGGTGAAGCAGTTAAACTTTGGTGCCAACATAGCCTCTATTCCAAGAGTGGTGATTTTCTCATGGAGGAAGATGAATGGTCCAAGGTCCACAGCTGTGGAGGAGGGCGTGCACTAGCAGAGGGTGATTGTCGAGTGAGAGGAAATGTTTGTGGAATGCATACTCATGGAGAGAAAAGGACAATATTTTGTAAATTTCATCCCTAGCTCATTTTCTTCTTCTCATTCCGGTTACCTAGTAAACAGCATACTCCTCTCCTCTTTCCACCTCCTCTCCATGTTTCTCTTCTTCCCTTTCCTCCTTTCCTTCTCACTCCCTTCCAAGGTAAAATGAACCAAAAATATGTGGGAATATTTCTCCTCAAACTTAAATTCCAATTTAAATTCACGAGTAACATTGACGGATTCTTATAACCTTAACATCGTGCTAGAATTTCTCAAAAAACTAGAGTCTTCAACATTTATTCTTTGTTTGACATCCACTAGTGCATGTTATGCTCTCTCAACCTAGGCCCAAGCTGTAATGTCTTGACTAGTTTGAGATCATTGTGGGAGGTCATGTAATAAATCATCCATTAATGCCTCTAGGTCATCGAATTAAATGTATGGGTGATCTGAATACTTGTTTCCAGTGACTCCATGATGATCCTCATGTTGTCATTTGTTGAACAGTAGGCCAGCTAGGTATGGGCAATATTCTCGAACAAACAAAACAACGATCATAGTATAAATGGAAGCCCAAAGAATATGTAAGCAAAATAACAAATAATGAATGCCTAAGTTTATAGGAAACAGTACCTGCATCCATGCTTGCCAATTTCCCATCACGAGCAAATTAAATAGTGTTACCATCCCATTTGGGTAATCATTGAAATTAAAAAGCAAATAGCTAAACAGTTAAAGAAGAATCAATAGCCAAAATGTTGACTGATATTAAATACTAAGCCACATATTGAGAAAATACTCATAACAGTTGAAGAAAATAGAAATATGAGATAAAACAAGTGTGTGTAGTATATAGAACTTTGATACATATTAATTTAGTAAAATAGGAAAATGAACAGAAGGATACTCATTATCAGAAAGATCTGTAGATGCCAGTTCAGTGTTTCCAGCATTTACAATCCCGCCAAAAAGCTATGAAACAAAGAAAACAATTATTAATACTTCAGTAAACAATAAAATTTCTGCAAGTGTGAAATCTTCATAAGTATCATAATTCATAGGACAAGTGAACAATTTCGTTTCAGTTATTTTAAAAAAATGAATGAAAGCTATATGTTGTCTGTGCACTAAAGCAAAAATGGTGATAAATTCATCTCTTTCACAGATATAAAAATGGTGAGTAAACATTTTCATTTCCAAGCTTGGAAAACAAACACAGGGCACATTGCCCCTCGAAAAGGGGAAGTATACATCTGTTGACAAGCTGCTAGCATAAACATGAAATCAGCATTCAATACTAGCTCATCCCCGATGAAATTAGTGATAAGTACCTCAGTAAGGAGGTGGAGAAGATCAAGGCATGTGTCTTATTGGGTGGTAAAAAGCTTCATCGATGACCAAGATACCAAATTTGGTAATATGTAGCATTGAGGAATGAATATCAATGACATTAATCTAGTTGCAACTAGTTTGATTTAAATGTCTCATGATTGAGTTGGAAGTCAACAAGGCTGATCCTATGCAAGGGTATAATGATAACCAAGTAGCTATACATTACATGCCACCAACTTATGTGAAGATCAAGTACAAGATAAATTGTCGCTGCTAGTAAAGTCTTAATGTCTTGTTTACATGGGTGGATGGATAAGACAGAATGTGAAGAGGATGACAAGGAACAAGAAATGCACATGGCAAAGGTGAGCACCCAAATATTTTTCCCCCATTCCTCTCTCATCTCTCCTGCTATACATTCGCCAAAGTAAATAAGCCATAAAGACTCAAAGAGTGAGTGTTACTTGTAAAAACATTGAACAATTTGTCTCTACCTCGAGAGGATATTAAGTTTGGAATTATTCAAAGATATATACATACACATGCATCCACATGTTACGATTAATTAAAGTTTAAAATCTCAAGTTGTGAGTGTGTTTTGATCTCTAAATGAAAATGATATGGTTTTGGTACTATATTATGTCATGCCCATTCATTTCAATACTTATTTAATTAAATTATTAATGATAACACAATTAGTTTTACTTATTATAAGTTGTTCTTTGTAGGTAACTAAATTTGGGAACCAAATTTCTTTAGTTAGGTGAAGATGTTAAATATCAAATTTTTTTATACTATTTAATTGCACATTGTAATTCATTTTAAATTTTAGACTACTAAGTAAGATGAACTGGACTAACTTAATGGCTTTCATGGATCTAATGTGATCTAATTAGGTTTTAAGGTACTTCATCAAGTAGACACAAAGATTACACTCATGGGGTTCAAATTGACCTCGATTTGGATTTATAACAAGTAAATTAGAACTAAATGAGATTCATAAGCCTAAACTTTTACTCGTCTTAATTAAATCAGTGGGGAATGAATTTTCTAGAGAGCATATAAATCCTTTCTTCCCCTCCACTCATGTGGTTCATACCCATACCCCCAATGCCTTCGCCTTCACCTCCTCTTATTTCCCTTGCAGTTGAGGTGCTTCCCCACTCTCATAACTGTGGAGCGTATCCAACCCCCATTATTGTTGCACAAGTTGCATAACATTTGCTACTCTTGCACAAAAAACACTCACACCACATCCTTGCCTCAGCCTGCTCAAAATGTCACTGCTTCTTGCACGCGCTCTAGAGCTACCACTTCACCTTGGACATGAAACATTACTTGGTGCCTACTGTTCATTGCTAATGCATGCTTCTTGCCTGGCATTGCAACCACATTTCATCCTCTCTTAGTGACCTCATCCGAGCTTGCAAAAGACTTGATCAAGGAGTTTAGTGGTGTTGGGTTTTCCCGCATGCCAGTTGATGGAGGGAACAAAAGGTGTTGCCCGTGTCAACCAACATGGAACAAAACCTTAAACTATGCTCATCAAGAAACAAAATAAAGATAAGCTGTTGCATCTAGACACAACCTAATTTTCCACAAATGTCATACCCTAGAAGTTGCACATCACCACAAAGTATGATTGGGGTTCTCATTAGATAGGAATGGTAGAGCTTTTGGTATGGAACATCAAGGGAAGGAAAGGGGAGATTTAGAAGAGTATCATTCAAAGCTGATTTTGGGAGTTTACATAGACTATTGTGGCAATCAAGCTTAGATATTGTTCCAAAAGTAGACATGGATAAACCACCAAATTTGCGCAATGTCTATCACATGTACAATGCCCGAGTAGGAACTAATACGGAACTAGAATTACTTACCAAATACCAACATTATCACAACATCATTATAGGAGGCACAGATATGTTGAGCAGAGAAATTTTATTTTTAAGTTGTGATATTCAATAGTTGTATAGCACAAATTCACTTGACAATTTTACATTAATGGTGTAATATCTTAATTCAAATTATCAATGGCATTACACTGACAATTGGAGTTTGTTCAATAATACTATACCTGTACTCCAAGTGAGCAATAAATGCACAGCACACAAAATATAGTCCCAAGGTATGGCATCAAACTAGGAATAAGAGTCAGGAAAGTTGTCACATATGCTTTGTACTGCTTGACATGTTGCAGAAGCCTCAATAATCTTAGCATCCTAGCAATCAAAAGGTAGCGAATCCTGCATCCACATACAGATTATCATTATCTTCTGCTATTTATTAAAAAATTTAACACCAACTACATTATACTATAAGAAGCATTATGATGGAAAAAGTTACATTTCAAAATGTATCAAGATCTAAACATGGCAAGCGAGACAAACAAGTCGTCTGGAACATTAGGGGTCATCTACCATGAATCTTAGTCTGCTTTTAAACCTTATGTAAATCTTTGAACCATTTTAACTATCAGCATATGCTTGAGCAAAAATCAACAGCTCCAGGTAAAATATCAAAACAGAAAATAATTACGTTATTAGGGAAACAAAGTGCTCAACTATTCTTCCAAAAGCGACATTGAAGAGAAGATATCAAAACAAAGAGACAACAAATGAATGCTTAGGTTATCGGAGAAAACAAAGTCTTCTCTGAATTTTTGAGCTCATTTCATAAAATTTACAGTTTTCTCTGCAGAGAAACATATGTCTCCCTCTACCCCGTACATATGTTTTCCCTCCATCGCTCACTATGTAAGGCTATATCACTAGTTAAGGTGCCAAAACAAGAAATAATTGCATTGTTAGGGAGTACAAAGTGCTGAACTATTTTTCCAAAAGCAAGAAATACTTACGTGATTAAGGAATATAAAGTGCTGAACTATTCTTCCAAAAGCAACATTGAAGAGAAGATGTTGAAACAAAGAGAGACAACAAATGAATAATTAGGTTACTAGAGAAAACAAAGCCCTGCCCAATCTTTCAACCTCATTTCATAAAATTTCAGTTTTCTCTGCAGTAAATATAAATGTCTCCCTCTACCTCATACATATGTTTTCAGGCAATTGATCTCTATGCAAGGCTATATCACTACTAAAATTCAATGACTAAATCACTTGTTTATAGGATTCTTTATTCTCCCTCTACCCATATAGCTTTCACTCTAATCAATTGATTCATCGATCACGTGAACAAACATCTCCATAGCATGTCAACCTTCTTTCATTCTATAAACTATTGGAGATGCACCTAATTGCTTCTGGATAATAATTTATTTTTCCAGTAACCTATATAACTATCTTAGCATTTTTATCTTTGTTACCTCAATTTTTATATGTATTGTTTCATAATAGGTCAACACTCTAATCTATAAGTATGATACATTGTACCATAATCTTGAGAGCATATAATGATCACATGAAACTCAAGATTCTTGAATCTTCAGTCCATTTTAACAAGCCACCCTTTATCATGTTAATGATATGTTGACTAGTAACTAATTATTATTGAATAATAGATCCACGATTCCAAAAATTTGATATTCATTAAGCTTAATTGTTTCCGCAATTCAGTTTTTATTATTGGAACCAAGTTTCATATATTCAATTTCAGTAGTACCGGACTCAAAAACTTCAGCTTCTAAGTTTTATCCATAATTCAAGGTTTAACTTTAATCTACTTCCATTTTCATAAACTAGAAATACAAGAAAGAGAAGAGAGAGATAAAATAAAGAAGAATTTGAGAAATAATTTTTTTATTAAAAACAATGTTGATTGTCTTTAGTTAGTTTAATAGAATATATTGATCACTTACAAAAGTCCATGCAGGGTTTGAATCAAAAAAATGTTACCTTATATCAATGCAATATACCATATGGTTTGTGTATGACTAGAACCTTATAAGTGAAATTATATATTTTGGTTGAGATAGTTTACTAGCTCCCTAGCCCAGCCCACTTAGTGGAATAAAGCTTGGTTGTTGTTGTATAGTTTACTAGCTCTATAGAATTATAGATAAATCACACATCAAATTATTCAAGTGTAATCTCATTTTATTCTTTGCTATTATTTTATAATTTCTGATAATTCTTTTTAATTACATTAAAATAAAGATCAACTAGATTAATCATTTTTCATTAAGATTAATCCTATAGACAATAAGTTGGACTGAACTAGTAAAGTAAATTGTTACGCATGGACCAACTGAAAAACAAATAAATGTGCAACTATTTGAGAATATGAGACATTTGTGATTAGAACCATCAATTTAGGTTAGGCTCGTTGGGTGAGCATGCCCCACCAAACAATTTAAGTGAATTGGGTTGGTATTTTATTAACTCATTTTAAGGTGGGTCTAAGTGAGTTGGCTTGCCTGGGCCCGCAACCTACCCGGGTTGGCCCGCAGTGGGCTTGACCCGCAGGTTGAAAAAAAAAAGTCTTCTAAAATTTAAAACAAAAGTGAAAATTTTAATGGATTTGTGGGCTTAAACCACCTAATCCACAACCAAACTTAAAATTTTCAATATCTTCTATATATATTTTTTATTTTTTGGCAGACTCATGGGCTTAACCCATCTAATCAGCAACCTAAACGTTTCAACATTTTATATATTTTTTTTATTTTTTGATAGGCCCATGGGTTGGCCCGCTAACCTGCAATCCGCCTTGAGTTGGTTGGGTTAGAGATTTTCTAACCTACCAAGATGGCGGGTCGGCCCACCCCGCCCTGCCATGTGATGGATTTTTGGTAGGTTGGTCTGCCCCGCCATGGGTTGACCCGTTTGACCACACTATTTGTGATAGGTTGAAACAATTCAAAGGTATATAAGCACATGGAGCATTTTCTAAAGTAATGATCTTAATTATTCTTGTCCTCAAATAATAAATCCAAGACATCTAAACCTTTTGACTCTATAGAATTCTTTTTTATCTAAATTATTCTTAATCCTTCTTTATTATTCATAGTGTTCCATTTCACATATTTAATTATAGTTTTGCTAACTTACAATCTTTAATTTAAAAATCTTATCTTCATAATTCAAAATTGGTATTTATTCTAAATTAATTCTCATTTATTATCACAATTATTATTGCGAAGACATAATGATAAAGGTCTATCTAGAATATAATTGGCATATTTTCAGTTTATGTAAAAGATGAGTTACAGCTAACTTTGTAGTTATAGTGCCATTAGTTCTAGCAGTAATAACTGCTAATTCATGTTTTTTACAAGATTGCTACGGTTGTAGATAATTTTTTCCAATTTAAAACTCACCAAAATATAAATCACATCATGAAATTTATTTTAAAACTTTAGCCCCTCACCCTTTGGGAAAAGGATGAGTACTATTATTTGACTCCAGACTTTTAGAATCTTCAAAGTTAAAGCAAAGAAATGGATTACAATTTGAAATCACCCCAATGTGCAAAATTGTACTAGTAGATCTATACTATTTGTCATCTAGTAATACTACATTGGTACATAGACAATTTGCTCTAATAAAAAATTACCATTCTCCATTCAAAAGAAAAGGAAACGTAGACGGGGCGGCAAAAGTCAAAGTTTCTCCTATAACTGCAGAAGAAACATGCATGTCAGATTTGTTACATACTGACAAATACATAATTACAATTAGAAAAAGATGTACTCTATGAAGCTAGAGCCAGTTCAAGTTTTACAAAATCTCCATGGATTTTCAATTTGTATGATGTTCAACATAGGTAAATACCAATTGTAAAAATATTAAAGGGAAATTTTCATTTCGTACCCCAAAGTTCATCCACTTTAAAAATATCCCACAAAATATTGCCAATATTTCAAACTCATCAAAATATTCCTTGAATTTTTCAAACTCTTGTCATTTCACTCCCCATCCACTAATACAATTGACCAAAAGTGGCACACACATGGCATTCTTGCCACATCATTATTATGTTAGAGAAATTAATGGTGTTAACGGTTAAGAATGAGATGAGTTTGACAATCTAAGGGGGTATTATGGTGATTCAAAAACGTACATGGAAGCATTTTTAAAAAAAAGAGAAACTTTTAGGGGGGATAAAATTTTCCAGAGATGAATAACAAAAAATTATTGCATTACAATTGACGTGAGAATTTAGTCAAAATAGCAGCTTGCACATTAATTTAGAGAGTTCAAAAAAACACCTATGACAAAGAAACCAATCATTCTCAATATTTGAGGAAATTAATACAAAATGAGAAGAAAACAAACCTAAACTAGTAAAATACTACATTTGAATCTTTTCTAATAGCATAGGCTTTTGGAGAGTATACATTTTTATATCTTTGTTTATAATTGTAAATTAACCTAGACATAATATTAATTTTCTTAATTTAAGGTAAATTCAATTTCATTTGGAAAGTTTTTATAATTGAGTTCATCGTGAAGTGAATTAGATCCTGGTGCAATTTGTCATCACATCCTATCTTGGAAAGCTAATTCCCTTTGCCTGATTTTGGCTTGATTTGGAAAGTTATAATCATATCTCTTGATTTGGGAAGATTGTGTGAATTCGGAAGCATAGTCATCAGGGCCCATGATTCCGAGGAGATTGAGATTGCCATCATCCAAATCCTTTTTTCCCCTCTATAATCATCTTCCCCTAGCTTAAAAGATCATGCAAAATTCTTCCTACTTTCAAGCCAAGAACATACACTGATCTCTCCCTTAAGGTGTTGATGTCTTGTGAGTGACATCAGTCACTCACTGGTAGTGCCGTAGTGGTGCAGTGGTTTTGGCAGATAGAAGACCAACCCTTTTTGCTTGTGTTCAGTAGCATGTTGTGAATTAATTGTGCTTTCCCTTTGTCGAGGTATTGAAAGTTGGTGTTTTCTCCCTTCATCAATTGTAATTTCCCTAAGATTCCTTCCAATTTGTTTCAAGGTACCAACTTAGAGGGAGAGAAACAACATCCTTGGATCACTCTTTCATCACTGACAAGCCTTCTTATCATGGTAGGATCTGCGCCCCTTTGTTAGGGGTAAGACTGCTGAGTTAGAAGATAAATTGGGAAGTGACAAGTTGCAGGAATGGGATCAGATAAGAAGTAACTTGTTAACAGTGATAAGGGTGATCCCTATATTTAAATAGAAAAATATAAATTTAACAGAAATAGATGATAAAATGAGAGAAAATAAGTTGACATAGGATAAACTTGTTAAAACTTAAAAAACATTTTATAGATTCTAGTTAGAAAATGAATACAAAAAATGATTTAATTAATTCATGAAACCAATCCTAAGTTCATGGGAGTCTTGAGAAACATAGTTTGATGATGATTGATGATTGATGATTGATGATGATGATGGAAACGAATACAAGGTGTCATGTCAAGCAAGAAATTGATGTGATTGCCTCTGAAGAGTTTGATTACCCATAAGACAATCCATATAGAAGCTGCATGGTTGGAAATGAGATGATACTTATAATCCAAAATTTAACTAAGGAACAAATAGTACATATTATTGGTGTAGTTTGACATTTCCTTCCTCTCCTGCTTTCGTCGTTCACATCGTACAATATTTTCTTCCTTATATCATCTTTCAACTTAAGATCTTCAAGTCTCAATAAATTAAGTGTTGCACTAGGTCAGTGTGGTTAACTGTTCAACGAGGACTGTGTGAGCACAAGTCAGCACTGATAAAGCATTGTCCTCTTGGGACAAAAATTGGCACTGGACAAGGACTACAAGCCTTGGGTTGGAATATCATGATCTGTTGATCTTGATCACCCGTCCTCACATTGACAAGAGCAAAATGGCTAAACCATGATTGTAAAATTTCAAATAAAGTTCATGCCTATATATACATGGGCATTTCAACAATGTGATATTTTATTAAAAGTAAGACCGAACAAATGAAAGGGAGTCTGGATGCAACGGTAAAGTTATTGTCATGTGACTTTAAGGTCAGGGGGTCGAGTTGCCAAAACAGCCTCTTGCAAAATGCAAGGTAAGGCTGCCTACAATAAATCTAATATGATCTGATCCTTCCCCGGAACTCAACACTGGCAGGAGCTTCATGCATTGGGTTGCCTTTAAGACCCAACAAAATCAAAAAAAAATAAAAATATAATAATAGGTGAACTTTCTTAATGAATACACTTACCAATTGTCCATGTAACCACAAAATCAAATTGATTTTGTCCATCCATCCAATAAGCATCAAACCCAAAGGAAAAGATTTTCAAAGCCATCTCCAATACGTAAATCCATCCTGTATAGATTGTACTTGGTCAGAATCTAAGAAATGAGACATGATTTTACTGATGTATGATACTGAAGTGCAAACCTGTAAGTCAAAAAGTCAAAGAAGCATAGCATTGAAAGCATAAATAGAACAAAGAACACAGATTCAGATGTTCAAAGTGTGCCTGAAGTTGATATGCAAGAACTCAGTCAAGTCAACACAAGTTCATATAGTCCCTTTGTAACCCCAAAAGCCCAGTAGAAGATCAGTACAAGGTATAGTCTAAAGATTTTAATTATACCAAGATACAAATTTTAGAAGGAAATTTAGATGAGGTACTAAAGCCCCTCCAAATTGATTCAAAACTGTGCTGCAATGAATGCACAGGTCAAATAATAAGATGCCTAAGAAAGAGGCTATGTCCTTTGAATTTGCCATACATGAGCCTCAAAGAGGTCCTTTTGTGCGTGTACGCCCAAAATGTCTTGTGAACCAAGAGATCAAAGGACCTAATGACCAATATAGCTGCAAGAAGTCCACATGGCAGCAATTCAAGCAGCCAATACAGTTGGCCTACCATGCAAGCTACCATGTGGTAGTGCTTGACATGTAGCTTGCCATGTGTTTTGCATGTTACTTCCAAACAATATTGTGGCCTAGTCATGTGAGCAACTACGTAGTTCTGCATGCAATCTGTTGCTTTCTTACATTTGAAAATTTTCCCATCCATTTGTCGATGCTCCACACAATGTGCGCACCTATGCCCATGATGAGTTTGCATCTCGCATATATCAGTTCATGGGCTTTGTTTTATGTTTCATGCTCATATTTGAGCTTGTGCCTTGTTTATTTGTAAATAAACTAGACTAAAACTGACGACCCATGCATAGTTTTCGCAATCACCCGAGAAATTAGTGTCTACTCACAAAATAGATCATCTATGTCTAACTACTTTTCCATTATCGAATAATGGATTCTACCTGACTAATTGATTGCGAAAATCATTTTCCAACAATATATATTCACATTAAGTTTTAATAGATCCTATATATTTTGTATACTTACAATTAGGGCTTAAGTACTTACAAATCAATTAATGTTAAGAATAGTTTCATGAGGATACTTGGAAACTTAAATTTATATCCCTAGTACTTTATTGCCATACCAAGCATGCTAATGCATGATTTTAATAATTTGAGCAGTAATTTTGTGCTTGCTAAATTCACCAATACAATATCTTGTTAATCATAGTCTATATGCATTGTAACCCTAAATGCACCAAAAGCCTCACAAAAACAACTTGTTATGTTCAATAAAAAGTAATGAAACATTTCTTTCTTTCAAAATAGTTTACAAGCATTTAGTACACTGATATTAAAAGGATTAGCTTGATAAACAACATGAGTCTAGGAGGAAAAAGGTAGCATTGTATAAAATGAAGTAACAAAAGGCAGTATCATATAAAACTGAACTGTAAATCCAAGCCTTCTATGAAACTAAGTACAAAAATCATAAAAAAATATTATTCAATATCATATGTTATTGATTTATTCTAGATAACAACATCCTAGTGCCAAGAACAGAAACAATCATGAAAGTAGTTAATCACATAAATTTTAATATATATATATATATATATATAGTTGAAGAATCCATATAGCTCTTACCAAAGACAAACTCAATTGCTTGCCAAAATGTTTGAGCAGAACTGTTCTGTATGTCAAGCTGCAGATAACAAGCATAAATATCCATGAGATTGTTATATTGATAGTTCCAACATTAAACAAGACTTGATCTTGCTACTGTAAGTATTGCTGCCATTCTTTGGCTGTAGAATTTTATCATCAATTGTTTTGTCAAAAGAGAGAGGAAAGAACAGCTAAAGAACATCACAAAAGATATATATGCTTTAAATATCATTCCAATCATGAAAGAACTCGTGTTGTGCAGCCAGGAAAGGCCAACACATACTGTTCCATACACATGAAAAGAGAACAGCATGGAAATGCATCAGTACGTAAAAGATGGACAGGCGTGATGTCAGACCTTAGTCGCAAAGGACAGTTGTGGGCTAATGAAAGTGGTTGTAGGCTTAGATGGGCATACTTCTATTAACTTTGGATTAAGAATTTTGTACCAATGGTTGAGTATATCACAGTTAGTGCATTAGGTGTCTCGTCTAGGTGGGCCATTACAATTGATATTGTAGTGGACTATTCTAGACAAAATGAGGTTTATGGAAAGTTATCTATCTGATAATGGAGATTGTCTTGGGGTTCAAAATGTCACTAAATAAAGATGAGGAGATTTTGACATTGCAGTTAGTCCAGAAGAAGAGTTGTAGGCTAATGACAGGCATAGATGAGGAAAAATATTACTAACTCCATTTTAAGCAATTTAGACCAGATATTAGACTAACAGTAAATAGACTCTTTCCCGAGACCTCGCATCGGCGCAACGGTAAAGTTGTTGTCGTGTGACCTAGAGGTCACGGGTTCGAGTCTTGAAAGCAGTCTCTTACAAAGTGTTGCATATGATAAACTCTTCCCCGAGACCCCGCATCGGCGGGAGCTTCATGCACCGGGCTGCCCTTTATTAGACTAACAGTAAATGGCCTAGTTCCCTCATTTTCATTTGAATGGGTTGTTATAGTAAGCACGGTCTGGCTGCATTGGGGATATCTCTAGCAAGGTGATGAAATTGGCTAGCCATGGATAAACCTTGATCGCTTCCTAGCAGCCTCCGCAACAAGAATGTCATCTCCATTCTTCTATTTATCTCTCATGCCACCTCTCCTTAGTCTCCCTATTCTTCCTCTTCCACCTCTTCTTCAACTTCCTCCCACAGTGAGTGACAATCAGCATCAATCAGCCAACAACAAAACCATCTCACTTTAATCAGCCACCAGACTGCAAACCAAAATGAGATTTCAAGTCTCACTTTCCATGTGGAACATAGAGTTTCTAAAATGTGCCGGGAATATTCTATTTCTTGATTATAACATTTGGTCATCAAGTGCTGCTTCACAAGACATGAAAATGGAACAGCTTAAGTACATCTTAGAATCAGCAGATGTTTAATATTCTCAGAGTTCCTACAAAGTTTCATAATAGAAAGGTAATTGCATGGACATCAATAAGTCATGTAGATCTGATTAAAGCATGAATGTTCGTGCAGCATATATTTGCCTGCTATAACTGATTGTTTTGCATACTCATACTAGCAGTGTAAGATCACTTAGCAAGTTTGCAGTACTCATCCAAGATTCTCATCTAAGATTCTACACTTTGTTAGTACCAACCCAGATGGAACTACTACTGAAGAATGAATAGGAACCAAACATACTAGTGGCAGTAGTATCATGCATTGGTTTCATCTTCAGATGTAGAATGACTATTATAACCTAACAGCAAGGTTCCTACAAGCACATGCAAGAGGCATGCAGGCAAGCAATAGCAAAGTGTTTATGCATTTTTTCAGCACATACAGTCATGCATATATAGTTATTATTAAAATAATAAATTTAACAGTAAAATTTTTCCCAAAAATATAATGATTAATAAAATGCATATAGTCCATAAGCAATTTTTTTTCTTCCAAATCATCAAATAATATTTCCTTAATAATTCTTACATCGGCAAGGATCTCTTCCTTTATCATTTGTTTTATTCCATATATTTGGTCAGACTGTTCATGTTCTTCTCCAATGTACTCTATTCCTGAATATATAAACTAGCTCATTTGGTAACTAAATTGTGAAAGCAATATGTGACATCATATGCATGTACAGGCATATATTATGTTGTGAAGCACTGCATACATAAGTGCGGATATATGGAACATTTTTATAAAAATGCCCACAAGCATGACCATAACACTTGCAGAGTAATTGTTTCATAAGAACAGAAAAATGAACAAAATAGGTGAATGAACTATAAGAGGGTAGGAGTGTGCATGTTATTCAGGAAAAACCTAATCTTACCATACATAAGTGCGGATATATGGAACATTTTTATAAAAATGCCCACAAGCATGACCATAACACTTGCAGAGTAATTGTTTCATAAGCAAGGTTTAAAATATCGAGCCGTGCCGGAGTTTCGGTCCCGGACCGGAACGATACAGTTTCGGTACCGTATCGTACCGTGCCGGTATAGTTTCGGTATTTTTAAAATATAAAATATATTAATTAAAATTAAAAATTTAATATAAATATTTAAAAATAAAAAATAAATTTTTTGATAATTTTATAGGATTTAATAAAGCCTATTTAAATTACCCCACATTATAATTTTGAACTATAGCTAGGAATTGATTATCAAAATCCAATTAATACCTAAGTTTAAAAAAAAAAAAAAAAGATCGCGACGCGCGGGCGGCTGCGCGGAGTGTCGCGGGGCTCCGTCGGCGTCGCCGGCCCCGGGCGGCGCCTCCGGCGGCGTCACCGGCCCCGGGCGGAGCCTCCGGCGGCGTCGCCGGCCCCAATTTTTCCCCGACCTCGGCATGCGCAGGCGAGATCGCGAGATCGCGACCCCGCCGCCGCACCGGAGGTGTCGCGCGACCCCTCCGGCGAGGCTTCATAAGAACAGAAAAATGAACAAAAATAGGTGAATGAACTACAAGAGGGTAGGAGTGTGCATGTTATTCAGGAAAAACCTAATCTTACTATCCTTTTGGATAGTAATTGGAACTTAGAATTTAGCATGGAACCTTTTCAGGTATAAAATTCAACATTAGAAAAATCTTTTAATGGAAGGTGAGTTCCCACTTATAGGAGCTTATTTCCAAACTTTACAAGCACAAGAGTAGGTGTAAATGCATGTCCTGGTTTACTGTATATGAAGGATCTACCACATACATCTCTATAATTAACAATCAACATGAATACAAAGTATTGCTGCTAATCTTACCGTTGTTTCAATTGCAACAGCAACTAGGTTGATTATAAGCACAAATGCCACAATATAAGCAAATGTTGTGCTGCGAACAAATGCTTTTAACATTTCGCACGGACGTGATTGGTAAAATGTTGGATAGTTCTCAAACCATGATGGCTGCAAAGAGGCCAAAGGTATCAAAAGATAGCATTTTCCAAATCCTGAAGGTAACTACCTCAGAACAAGTAGTAATTCTTATATTTTAAATCTCTCTGAACATGGAACTCAAAGACAACAGGTAAAGATTGACTCACTGCAGCTTCTCTTTGGAACCGTAATGCAATAGCATTGCAAAGATCAGTGAACTCTTCCAAATTGATCTGAGAATATAACACACAAAAACAGAATTTTGAGATGGCGGAATTGAAGAGCACCTAAATATACAGTCTTGCCCAAATTAAAAGTTCGACTTAAACTAACAATTAGTTATAGAAGAACTTGTATATATAAAATTATTCACCAAGCTCTGTCATAAAATAATCAAGTATCTCGTCCTAAGGCAGTCATACATCTTCAAACTACTCTAGTTCAATATTGTGTCCATTATTTAATTCATTTCTTAGACATTAGAATTTTTTAGTTTCAAACTTTAGAAATTAAAGAAATGTATGTGTACTGAATTTGGGAATACAAATGAGTTTATCAAATAAGGTGCATTGAGAAAAGTATTAAAGTTTTAGAGTTAATATCATATTCAATGGATAATAACAAATTCTGACTAGATTGAATCTGCAGAAAAGTTGCATGCAACAGAAGCCACAAAGGCATGAACGTATAGAGTACTTGGCGAAAGAGAATGTGAGTTAGGTTGCCGCCTAGAAAAGTAAGAATAAATTTGCAAAATGATCTAGTCGAACCAGACAATGAATATAATGGAGTGGTTATGTTCTCACAAAAAAAAGAGACAGATAAAGCTGTATAAGGTTCAAACCAGTAATTCTCTCATTAGCTTTTAACCAAGAAAAAGGACAATTTTGGTCCAGATTCTTTTTAGTATGGAATAGTCAATAAATGCCTAAAAATTGCACTCAGTTTATATTCTTCAAATGTTGCATTATTAAAGAGAAAAACAGCTTATAATCATATTCTCTAATTCTCTAATGTTAGGTAAACTGTGTCATCTACGTCTTAAGTCTTAATTTACAGGAAAATCACAGGAAACCCAACTTCAGTTAGAAAAAAGTCTTCCTGTGATGAAATCTTTGACCCAACAAATACTTCATCAAGAAAAAAAAACAGAGGTTCAAGTGGGACTAATCCCACTACACTAATAATCTTATTAACCTAACAGTGTTTACACTCCCTCAAGCTTGGCCGTAGAGGTTTTCTAGTCCTATCTTGTTCATTAAATAGAAAAGTTCTAAAAAATATTAAAAAATCACCAACCAAGACCATGACTAGAAAATGAATGCAGAATATTTGCACACAAGCAAACAAAATTAATGAGTTAATAGAGCATGACACCAACGATTCCTTTGACCCTGATCAACACACAACCAATAATGTATCTGATCAACAAAGAGAGACTAAAGAAAGAAAGACAGAGAAAAGATACAAAAAAAAGGCTGAAATGAAACAAGAGAAATCTCAAGAGCTAAAAGGGATAGCATATCGCTTCCTTTTGCCTAGAGTATCAAAATGAGAACGTAATACATGGTTAAAAATTATCATCCCTTTGATAGAAGTATGAAAATGAGAACATAATAGAAGGCTAAAAAATTTGTTTCATGTCCTTCAACACATGCAAAACATCCTATTCTGCCCACTGATAGGCATACGAAACTGATGGAGACAATGAAACCCAAACAACATCAACGATAAACACAAAGACATTGACTTTCAAATTTTCTGTTAGAACCGATGGAATCAAAATATCTCCACAATGGTATGATATTGTCCACTTTGGGCCTAAACCCTCATGGCTTTGTTCTTGGGCTCTCCCCAAAAGGTCTCATACCAATGGAGATACTTTCCATCCTTTTAACCCCATGATCTATTCCATGTACTTTAGATGTGGGACTATGTTTGCACCTTGCAACCCAACAATCCCCCCCTCAAACAAAGGACCACAGAACCCCCTCAACGTCGTTTTTTGATGTCTGAATCCTCGACCCACCAGGACTTTTTGTCTCTCGATCCACCCGACCTACTAGGACTTCCCACCGCCCCTCGGTCCACCCGACCTACTAGGACTTCCCACCTAGTCGCAACTAGGACTTTTTGCCCCTCGGTCCAACCGACCTACTAGGACTTCTCACCTGGTGTCTGGTCCTCTTGATTCAGACATGGGAGCACCCACTTCCTTTGTTTAAGGTTCAAACCACATGGTTAGATCTGGATCATGGCTTATCCGGCGGTTAGTCCGGTGAAGAGCGGTCTCGCTCTGATACCACTTGTTAGAACCGATGGAATCAAAATATCTCCACAATGGTATGATATTGTCCACTTTGGGCCTAAACCCTCATGGCTTTGTTCTTGGGCTCTCCCCAAAAGGTCTCATACCAATGGAGATACTTTCCATCCTTTTAACCCCATGATCTTTTCCATGTACTTTAGATGTGGGACTATGTTTGCACCTTGCAACCCAACACTTCCATGACAACAATAATGACCAGAAGGGCATCAAAGCCTTTGCACATGGCTTCTGTCAGTTTCACAATGAAGGCAGTGGTCACAAAGACATTGGAGTTTCAATACAAGACTTCCATGAGCGATTTGAAGTGATCACGACAAGAGCTAGGATTCGAGATATCCTGTTCTCTTCTTCCTCTCCTTTGGATCTTCTTCCTCTTCTCCTCCTCAATTCCTTCCTCCTCATTGGTGTCTCTATCACCACATGTCGGCATGCTTGACACAACCCGGGCACATCTCCTTTTGGCTAGGGACCAAAAACATAGCTCAGAACAAGATGTTTAAATCTTAACAGAATATTCTCTGTTTAGATCTTCATTGGTAGCACAATGAGAATAAAATGTTTTCTCTATTCATGTCTTCAGGTGGTGCACATACAGCAAGCAAATGAAATAGAGTTTATTTGTATAGAATGAAGACAAATTAGAACAAAAAGGCAGAAAGAAGGCAGGAAAATAAAAAGAAACAAAGAAAAAAAATAAGTAGCTCGATCGAAGCTGTGGATCTATAGAAGCCCATTAAGCTACATCCATGCTCCAATCGAGAAGAAGTTAAGCAGGAAGAAGACACTGCAATGGTAGAATAGCAAAAAGATGGACCAGATTAGAAGAACACTTGAAGATGGATGAAGATGAAAAATGAATAGTCAAAGGAGAGTAGACTGATGTTGGAAGATGAATTAGTGAGATCATAGCAACTCTGGAGATGGAAAAAGAAGAGAAAGTAGAAGAAACTGGTGAAATAGGACTATATCTGCAACAAAAGAAGGCTGAGCAAGTAGTTACTACTGTGAATAAAGAAATAAGTTAGATCTCAGAAGAATATATCTGATTCCAAAGAGTTGGAGAAATTAGGGAGGAGAGAAATTAGAGAAAAGCAGAAAGAATGATGGATGGGAACTAGACATGAGGAATTCTTCCTGCTCAAGTAAGATTCAGTTTTGTTCCAAGATCTCTAGCGAGTTGAACACAGAGAGAGAGGAAAAAAGATAACCTCAGTATTACAATGTTTGATGGGGAAAAGCCTGATATTTTGACTCTTCATCTACCCCTCCATACTTGAGTCAGATACCAAACACTCTAATACTTTGACTTTAAATTAAAACATATCAAAACTACTCAATGCCATAAAAAATTAACAACATCAACCAAGCCTTGACCCCACTAAGTGGGGTCGGCGTGCCAAAAATTTAACAACTAAAAATAATTACTTAAAAACTAATTCTCCTAAAGAGGAGATTATTCAAATAAAAAAATTAATCCTTACAAATCAAAACTTAAAAATAAACCAAATTCCTATTTTGCATCAGATTATGAGAATAGAACTGTCAATTTTCTATTAGGACACATATTTATAAGCCTTTGGGTACATCTATCTTGCAAAAGTATATGTGATGATTATTAGCCAAAGATACACCCTTATTTAAGGAAACAAATAGGCCATTTAATCATCTGGTATCATCAGTCTAGTCATGGCATGAAAGAGAAAGGGAAGAGGTGTTTATGCACAAATAATTGACTGGTAATTACTAAACTGAACATAGATAGACAAGAAGTCTTTACCTTGAAATCACCACTATCATCAAGCTCCTCGAATATCAATTCAAAATCTTCTTTTGAAATTTTTGGCAAAGACCTAATACAAACATAGAATTTTATAGCATACTAACATCAACAAACAAATAAACTAGACAACACCAAATCATATTATTCTTTGGAAGCAAGGTAGCAAAAACATTAAATAGGGTTCTGATCGAGCTTGTGTTGGGTTTCAGATTCATATTCAATTAGCAAATTGTAAGGATGATCAAGAAAACAGTTAGAGAAGATTGTAATGTGGATATCATAAATGCATGAAGCATTAAAGTTCACATCCAAAGAATAAACATGTTCACAAGGCTAGCTCAAAATGAGTGAAAGTGAACAGAAGGCCAGAAGCACATTAAAGCAGAAGCAGGCAGTTTAACACACTAATCTCTCTAGCTCAACTGCTTTAGCCATGTTGTGAGCACTGATCTGCATCTAGTCTACATTTGCACACCATGGACATGCAGATATATCTTACAAATAAATTCCAGAAAACATGTGATTGTGATCCACATAGGCAGACCGCAGATATACTATATTACTGGGCTAGCTGTATAGTAAAGCTTCAACATTTATTTTGCTACTCCTAGACATTAAAGAAAATGAGAAATCCATGTTTACAAGTAGAGTAATACTTCTTACCAATATTCATTCAATTCTTCAAATAGACGACTACATTGTTGCTTGTTCAAATAGCCCTGAAATTGATGTTCAAATAACATAAATCAAATACTAAAGCAATGCATCAGCACCTTTTTACAATTTATAACTATACCATTGAACAACCAGAAGCAAATAGCATATAATAACAATACAAACATGGCAAAAACTATTTGGACCAGGTAAGTATTAGCTCATAGATGAGAGGTTTATACGATTTATGAAGATTATCATAATTTAGGCATAAGGTTCATCACATTTAATTCCCTAAATAACTTGCTGAATGGCATTTTTCATATCCTTTTGATTCAACACTGATGGCTTTTATCAAATCAACATCCATTTCAAAAGTTTACAGTACATGTATGAACAAAAATCATAATTATCAAGTCATCATCGTATCATGTCTTTATCTTCATTATTATCAAGCGTCATAGTCAATATTATATGGACTTAATTATTATATTCTAATAGACAAGAACTTTTTTTGTAACTTACAGTATAATTTATATATAAGTTGAGGAGCTATCTAGGACAAGTTATCTTGCATCAAAGCCCTAGTTTCTCCAACAATGCCTAGTCAATGCTACAAAAATCTAAATTGATCTTGCTAAAAGTAGTTTTTCTCATTATCCATAGTGCACACACCCACAACCTAGCGTCCTGATGCACCAGTGGCCACCAAGCAATGCCTGCCTCCACTCCAACACTACTAGCAACCCTAATCTCTAAGGAAGTGGTGATTCTCACACCCTTCCTATAGAATACAATAAGCAAGAGATCCAATATCTGATCTAGCCCATAGGCAAACGCACTTTGAACAAGGGTATTTGTCCCTCATCAAAATTGTCAAGAGCCTAGCACCAAAAATCAAATGTACAATTGCTCAAGAACAGTGGAAATGAGCAAGGGTAGTTGGGGCTGGGAAGTCATTATGGTGCGGGGAATAACACATGCATTTTCTGTAGCTCCAATTGATGGCAAAGGTTCACCTAAATTCAAAAGATTGGTGGTAAACTCTTGCTTTGCTCGGGGCACCACCTTTTGCTGGTCATCTTTGACCCAATGAAGAGGGCAGATGTTGAAGACTTCTCTCAGCATCCATTGCCCTTTAGGTCATCTTGAAAATTAGCTTCTGAACCAGAGATCTTAAGTACATGTATTATAATTATTGTTTATTATTTATTCATGAATAGAAAGTGAATAGATCTATGCCCACATTGGGGATTTAGTTATAGGATAAAATGGTTGAATCTTATGCATACAATGTAATAGTTCTCTTTCAGAAGCAACAATATCAACTATGTGCCAACTTTATACCATGTATTGGTTCTCTACTGCAAAGGAGAACTAAATATTTCTATCATTCAAAACATAAAGTAATTTCATTTTGTAACCTAAGTTTATCCCTTCTGGTAAAATGCCACTAGAGTTTCACTATTGCCAAAAGCCATGAGGTTACCCTTCATTTGCAAATAACCCAAATGTTTCAATTGTAAAAAAATCCTTGGATTTACAAATCCTAATCAATCTATCCTCAAAGAAGTTTGTAATGTTAGAAGAGTATTTTGATAATATCAAACCTCTATGGTATTTTGGAAACAAAAGGTAAACTCTAGAATCTAGAAGGAATTTTGACATAATGAGACTCTGATGAGCTTTTTGCAAATAAATAATTATTTAAAAAGGAAATTTTAACACAAAATGAAACTTCAACTGCATTTTGTAAAAGCAGGTTAAACTATTGGACCAGTGCAAAATAAAATTTCACCATAAAGATTACTAAATCAAAGTATGTTTCATCAAGTCCCATGAAACACTTGAAGGCAATAAAGAGTCATGTTAATGGAAAGGTTTCAAGTCTTGGTCTGTAGCAGTATGGAATGAAGTTGGATTCCAAAGGCACTTATAAAGGACATAATTAAAATTATGTGAATAAAAATGCTCTGCCAACCCATACCTAGATTTTGCAAAACTCACACAGGCCACAAAAAGAAAAAACAAATAAATTAAGAAAACTTACACAGGCAACCATTGATGCAAAATGGTCACCAGATAGAATCAATGAAAGGAATTCAATAGGTGGATATCTGAATTATTAGTATATAGCAAACTAAGGAAGTTGTGACACGATGATAAGAATTTAAACTTGAGGAAAATTATTTCGTTGGACCTTCATGGATCTCAGCACACTTCCATTGTTATGTACCAAAGTTTTATTATTCTATTAGGGGATTAGAGAGCGAATTGGGGTTAATTAGTTTTATTACTGTTCATTTGAGGATTATATGGGCTGGATTTTGGCTTGAGTATGCTTTAGACTCGAACTGGACTTGATTCAAGCTCGATTGCATGGATTTTGGCTTGAGCATGCTTTGGACATGTTGCTGTATATTTTAGGAAATTTGGATGTTTTGTGTTAGTAGAATTGATGCTTATTTTGTCTAATCTTTACAAGTCCAAGTGAATGTGGATCATTTGTGACAGCTAGGAGAAGCTCTTCTTCCATCCACAGCGGTACTTTTGGTGTTTGATTGACGAATTGCTCCATAGGTTCCTCTTCCTTCTCCTTTGAGTCAAGTGGAACCATAAAGGAAGACATTGGTTCATAACATATTCTCATGGTTGTGGTGGTGGAATGGGTGAGTGAGCCATCGTGGGTTCTTCATTTTATCTCTTGCAGGTAGCCAAGTTGCAGGGTATTGATGTAGAAATTGGTTAGGAGGAGGATGATGTACCAAATAAGGATATTTAAGTGTGTGGTGTTTGGGCTAAAAAGAAGAAATTCAATTGGTAGTTAGTAATGAGCATTGTTAGTGGACAGATATTATGGTGGTTGTATGTTGTATGTGAGGTTGTGTGATTTTTTAGTGTAGTGGTTATATCTGAGACATGAAGTTCTAGGTTATATTGGGTTGATGAATACTTAAGTGTGGATCTCATGAGTTTGGTGGGTTGATCTTATGGGAAAATATTGATATTATCTTGTTTCTTTTTACTTGTTTTGCTTGCATTATCCTATGGTCTAATAGATGATGTGGATCATATATATATAGTTTCTCTCCTCAATTTTTCGTTGACTATGGTAGTGAGGATGAGCTCAGGCTACCTTTGGTACTCACATTCTTGTAGAGTGTGCATGTGATGGCACTCTCATAGTATGGGGGAATGTGGGGGATAACACCTATAAGGGGTCTAAATGCCCTTAGTTGATTGTAATACTTTAGAAGATAGCAGTTGATTTTCTAGTAGTAGCATCTATAAATGTTGATTTCCATGTACTACAATATTTATTCATATTATAGAGTTTATTATATTATTGCATTACCTATTCATATTATACATTCCAATACACATGTAGAATATATTATTTTGATACATTAGCTTGTTTTATACGTTTCATCATTTATGCTTGTCCTATTCGGTATTCTTTATTGACCTCGTGTTGACACTGCAAGCCTCAAGAAGAGGGTATCTAGTATTCTAGTTCTTTGGTGTGTTGACTGTGGATTGGAATCAGATTTGCTAGAACTATTCAAAAAGGACTTTGCATGCGTTTTGACATTTTAGGATTTTGCTTGCAATTGTTTTTATCTTATTTTGCTATGTCATACAGCTTTATGCTTAAATCATGTTGGTGTTTGTTGTTATGTTTTGCTTATGTTTATAGGAACAAGAAAATGTATTCATAGATGACTTTGCAATCAAAGTTTACTTAACGATTTTTCTTGTATTAAGATGGAGTAATTGTATTTGCGTTTATAAATGTGAATTTTGAAACTATGTTTTAGTTGTATAGATGTTTCTAACTCAGCAGGTACCAAAGAAATTGTCACATAGCCTTCATGAGTTCCATGCCATGCCGATGAGTGACATCTATATTCCAACATTACTTGTTAGATAGTTGGATATAATTTTGTGATAAAATTAACATAGTCTTTAAGAAGAAAAAAACATATGAGTGGGGGGAAATCAATTGTAAAACTAGGGGTTTAATCTTGGAAGAGAACTTACAGAAACATTTATAAGATTGAATGCCTTTTCCAACATGTTTTTTCTCATTTGATCCATCTGAAAAACTTGTTTTGCAAGCTACAAATAAAGTCTCCGTCACATTCATGAATCAATAGATTAAACTGATAGACAGAATCATTTAGTAGGATGAGGGTTACCTGATTCTTGAAGCTATCATAAACAACAGCAAGAATAAGGTTTGTGAGGAAATAGACACCCAGCAGAATATAAAGAACAAAAAATAGGCAAGACCAACGTGAACTCCTGTTCCATGATAAACATAACATCAAAATGCTAATGCTCAAATTCTTCATGATGATGATAATCACAGAATGAATTTTAAACTTTATAAACTTGGTAATCATTGAAAAACAGGTTTCCAGTTGGACATGAATTACAGTTTTACTTTCAAGATGAGTCTCAATTGTCACTAGCTCTAAAAGTATTAGCCTATACCATTAAACTTACTGAATCGTACATACCAATTGATAATGTCAAGAAACAGAAATAACCTTGACATATTGAAGACCGAATTGTAAATAAACTAGGACTTATGTGTAAATATACCAAACTTAAAGATATTTATATAAGATGACAATATTGTAATGCAAAAAAGGTAAAGGGACTACTGATGTGGTTCAAACTATGGTTAAATTTAAGGCTTATATTAAAGCTTGAGTTTTAAAGTTTTATAAGCTTATTTGTTTTTTAAAGGTTGTAAATTTCAAAGAGGTAATTTCTAGCGATAATTTTTAGACAATTTGGTCTTATTATGAGTTTAAAAAAGAAGTTAGGGTCCTATTGTAGGAAATAATTAAATATTTTATCTTTCCTTGTATGGAGTCAATCATGGGTGTAAATAGGGATATAATCAATTAGGGTGATTTGATAGAATAATTTATTATAGGTAGAATAGTTTTCTTTATTTATTTATTCCTTCTTTATTTATTTTATTTATTTTATTTATTTTATTCCTTCTTTATTTATTAATTATCATTGTAATTATAAAAGGAGGTCCTTGGTTCATTAATAAAATAAAACCGCGAGATCTTTTTCTTCTAACCTTAGTTTATATGGTATCAGAGCTAAATTCCTCTCTGTAAACAAATATGTGTGATTCTTTTCCTCCGAAGATAACGACGATGTGCACCGATTCTTTCATTTAGTCCACAGCTGAAAAAACTTCTGTCGCTATCCCTTCTCTTTCTGAAAGAGACGTCTCATCCTTGCAAATTACGGTTCATAAGCTAAACAGCCATAATTATTTGCAATGGGTTCAATTCGTAAAGATAGTTATCTGCACTAGAAGAAAGTTGGGTTATCTTATGGGTGATTCTTCTCAACCCACATCAAGTGATGCATCGTACCAATCTGGTTGGCCGAGAATTCAATCATGCTTGTCTGGCTAATTAACTCCATGAAACCCAACATTAGTCATTGTTATCTCTGGTTCAAGAAGGCCAAGGAGGTGTGGGACGGAGCCTGAAAAATATATTCTGATCTGAGCAATACTTCCCAATTTTTGAACTACGATCAATGTTGAAAGAAGTGAAACAAAGTTCAAATTGAAAATGTTCGAACTGAAAGAATTGACACAATACTACTCTGATCTTCAAGATCTTTGGCAGTAACTTAATCCATTTCTTGAAGAATATTCAACAGGCATTGATTGTAGCATCAAAAATCGCTGCAATAAAAGGAGCGTGTTTGATTCTTTGGCCGGTCTTAATCGTAATTTGGATGAGATACACAGCGTGTAACCTAGAGGTCACAGGTTTGAGTTTCAAAAATATCCTCTTGCAAAGCAGAGTAAGGTTGCGTACAATAAACCCTTCCCCATGATCCAACATTGGAGGGAGTTTCGTGCGCCGGACTGCCCTCACACACAGCCATATTGTTTCACATGACCCATTTTTCTCTCCTAAAGAAAGCTTTCGCAGAAGTCCGACATCAGGATATCCTGTTTTATTCAAGGAGGAAAAATAGCCACAGAAAAATTCTCAAAGTGATAAAGAAATTGTGAATTCTAGCCACAGCCAAGAAGATAAACTGATGGTAGAATCCTATAACAAGTTAGGTACATTTCTTGATCTTGATATACCAATTGCATTCAGAAAGGATGTCTGATCCTGTACCAAACATCTCATTTCAAACTTTATCTCCTATTCTATTTTGTTCTCCACATTTGGTGCTTTCACTTCAAAATTATCTAGTGAATTGATTCTCAAGTCGGTCATGGAGGCACTAGCTATTCCTGAATAAAAAACCTGTTGTTCTTAAGGAAATACATGCTCTCAAACAAAATAATACTTGGAATATGGTAGAATTACCACAAGGGAAAAGTGTTGTTGATTGCAAAGGGTTTTCATGATAAATACAAGACTGATGGCTCAATTGAAGGCACAAGGCTCGTGTGGTGGCCAAAGACTTTTTACTCAAACCTATGAAATTGATTACACCGAGACTTTTGCTCCTATTGCCAAACTTAATATTATCAGAATTCTTCTATCATTGGCAGTTAATCGAGATTAGTCATTACATCAACTGGATATAAAAAATTAATGGAGAGCTTGAAGCGGGGTTTATATGAATCAATGTCTAAGATTTGAAGAAAATTTGGGTGATAGACTATATGCAAGCTCAACAAATCTCTATAGGTTAAAACAGTCACCTCGTGTCTAGTTCCATCGATTCTCCAAAGTGATCAAAAACTTTGGATATATTCAAGGACAAGCAGTTCATACACTATTTGTAAAACACTCTGACGAAGGAAAGATCACCATTTTTATAATGTATGTTGATGATATCAGCATCACTAAGAATAATAAGAAAGAATTAGAAAACATCTAGAAAATGATGGCACGAGAATTTGAAGTCAAAGATCTCATAACACTAAGATATTTTCAGGAAATGAAGATTGCTCAAAACAAAAAAGGTATTTCAGTCTCTCAAAAAAATACACTTTAGATCTGTTGAAGGAAACTGACATGTTAGGATGCAAGCCAAGTAACACACCAATGGAATTGGGGAACAATGAGGAAATGTTTGAAGGAAAACAGGTTGACAAAGGCAGCTGGCCTAGTAACAAAAAGCATCTTGTTGAAAAACTCATCTATCTCTCACATACATGCCCAAATATTGCCTTTACAGCTAGTCTAGTAAGTCAATATATGCACTCACCATGTCAAGGTCATCTGAATGCAGTATACTGAATCTTGAGATACCTAAAACAAACTCATGTGAAGGGCTTATTCTTTGCAAAGACTGAGGATAGAAGAGTATGTGCATACGCTGATGCAGAATGGGCAGGATTTATTAATGATAGAAAGTCAACTTCTGGGTATTACATGATAGTATGGGGGAATTTAGTGACATGGCATAGCAAAAAGCAATCTATGGTTGCAAGAAATAGTGTTGAAGCAGAATACAGAGCTATGGCTCATGGAATTTGTGGTCTCATCTGGATCTAAAGAGTGATGAAAGACTTAAAAATTCAATTTGAAGACACTATGCTACTCCATTGTGATAATAAGTCGACCATCAATTAGCTCACAACCCTGTTCATCACGACTGGACTAAACATGTAGAGATTGCTCGTCATTTCATTAGAGAAAAGGTGGATGAAAGCATTATCAATATTTAGTATATTCCTACATCTCACCAACTAACTAATCTTCTTACAAAAGAATTATCTGAACAAGCTCATAAAGTTTTTGAAGGCAAGCATGTTCAAGACTTGGTCTCATCAATTCTAGCCAAGAGAAAAGGGGGAGTGTAGGAAATAATTAAATATTTTATCTTTCCTTGTATGGAGCCAAGTAAATAAGGATATAATCAATTATGGTGAGTTGATAGAATAATTTATTTAGGTAGAATAGTTTTTTCTTTATTTATTTATTCTTTATTTATTTATTAATTCTCATCCTAATTATAAAAGGTCTTTGGTTCATTAATAAAATAAGATTGTGAGATCTTTTTCTTCTAACCTTAGTTTATACCTATCTAATGAATTGTTCTTTAATTTAATTTATGATTTTATTTTTCTTTATGAGGTTTGTGCATTGTGTGAGATCCCCTTTTTTGTGTGGGATTGTGTTTCGACATTTGTCTACTACAACTACCTTAAGGACAAACATTAATAATTTTCCCCATTAACATGGTACGAAAAATTCTGGTTCCATGTAAAATTCTCACTTTTTCCTATGTAAATTTCACAACTTGTTATCCTCCTTTGTATATTTGTGCAACTTGTACCTCCATGTGTTCTCAATTTCCCTATTCAAAAGAAATTTCAAGGAGAAGCATGGAAGATAACTCACAGCCAACTCTCTTCCCTACACACAATTCGTTGTTCTTTGGGTCTTTGTACATCATTGGCACCAATCTACTACTCTCACAAGATTTGCATTAGATCTGGGCTCCAACAAAGATTTCTTAGGATATGTTGTTCCCTTTTCTCCAGATCATTTGGTTTCTTCTTTTCCATCATCTTTCAGCCTTCAAACCAAGGTTTAAAATTCTGAGTCATGCTGGAGTTTCAATTCTAAACCAGAACGATACGATTTCGAGATTGTATCATACCATGGTAATACGATTTCAGTACTTTTTAAAAATTTTAAATATAAATATATATTAATTAAAAATTAATTTTATTAACATTTGATTATTATATACACTCACTATTGATGTTATATTTTGAAGCGTTGAGTTCATAGATTTAAATTTCGTGTCGTGCCGATCAGCACGAGCGAAATTTATCATTCCACTTGTCAACCGACAACGGCATCATACCGACACCGTAACTGCGAGGCTCACAGCGGGGAGGGTGCTACAACTCCTCAGCTCATGGCTGCTGCCATGATTTTTTTTAAGATTAAATTTTTTATTTTTTAAATAGATATTTTTTATTATAAATAAACTGTTAATTATAAAACTATTATATAATTGTTAATTATACATAATAGTTATAAACATAATATATTATTAATAATAGTTATTTTTCAAAAATTAAATTTTTTAAATAATTTTAAAAATTAATAAAATACTTTATAAAATATTTTAAAATTTTTAATACATGTTAAAAATTGAATATAAATTTAAAATAATCTAAAATTTTTCTAAAATATAATTCTTAAACATTTCAAATAAATTTTAAAAAATTAAAATTATACAAATACATTCAAAAAATAATTTAAGAGCTTCAAATAATTTTATAATTATCTTTGAGCCTTTTAAATAATTTAATAATTCTAGATTTAATTTTAAATTTTGAGAATTATTTATTTTTAAATTAATTTTAAATTTATATCTTTCTGTGATTGTTGTAAAAATTTATTAGACATTATCTTATAAGAAAATATTAAAATATGAACTAAACCAAGGTTTAAAATTTCAAGGTGTCATATGAGCTGTCTTAGGAGAGAGGAAACAAAGTACATGATCTTCTTGGATGCATCTATTGCCTCATGCATGTGTACCTGAATTTACCTCCCTCCATTTCCGTAGGGTCGTCTCTAGGAGGCTGCTGAGGTGGCGGATCCACTTTTTTTTTCTTGGATGCATCTATGAATTCAACCATGGGGTATACTTCAGGAGGGAACGGAGGCGATATTTTTCATCCATGAGAAGAGGGTTCTTGGCCATAACAAAATCTTGGGATAGAAAATTATTAAAATGTCAACAAAACCCAAACTGCTTAGCCTAGTTGTTCAATTATAAATGAATGGATTGTAGCAGCATAGAATTAGTACTCTCACTAAAGTTGCGCCTGTGGATAAATATTTTCAACGTTGTCTAAAATGCTTAGGCTTCTAAAGCGAAAGTTGAATCATAAATGGCAGTACTCAACTTATGATCTGATATGCCAAACTATTAGTGTGCCATTTTTTCCATTACTATTTGTGTATTTTGATTGATTAAATTTGTTTTCAAATACATGAATGGAGCAAATTTGTAAGCACGCAATTTGAGGAAGAAATTTTGCTTATTATTCACTCAAATTTTAAATACTAAGGTTCATGTACCCAACAGAACAAATATGGCATGATGATGATGATGATGTCAATCTACGTTATATTGTAAAAGAATTGGATTCTATGAACTACTCACTTGTAGGCAGGAATCCAGACATCTGGATTGTTTGATGTGGTGAACAATACAAACATCTGATATAATGTGGTCCCATAGGAAGTAAAAATGGACTTCCCCTGTTCTGTGTCCTCAAATATTACATAAGCTAACCAGCTGGAAAACAAGAGGAACAACGTGGAAAGAGCCTGCATATATCAGCAAATTAAGGATGCACTTTATATGGAAAACATAAGTTTCAAATTTATGTAAACGCTTGTCCTAATCAAAATCAAAATATAGCTTTCACAGACCGACGGACGCAACTCTTTCACTCTATGAAATGTAAATAGCATGGTTAATTGCAGCAACAGGAAAAAGTAAAATCACCAGTATGTTAGTGCACGACAGATTGAGTTAAACCTTACCAAGATATTAAGGTATGTGCCAGCCATTCCAGCCAGTGTGAGCATACATCCATACAAGTGCCTGTTTTGCAATATTCTTCATAATTAACAAATTCCACAAAATATATTTTTTGCAATATCTACTCAATGGATATTGGGCATATGACATTATGATAAACTAACCTTTACCTGACTGATAAAATAACAAAGATTATGCGAACATAGGGCGCAACTCTCAAAGGCAATAAAAAAATGAGCACATTCGAGAGAAAGAGAGAATATACCACCATATCACAAACTAAAACTAACAAAAGCACCACCTGCAAATAACATAGTAGATCTCACATTTAGTAGGAATTAGAAAAAAAGGTTTCAGTAAATTAGATATCAATTGATGATGAATGGTATGAATAGCAACATTAAAAGAAATAGAAGGTTATGCCTCATCATTTACTGACTGGTATACTAGCTGGCATATATATGCATGTGTGTATGTATAACAGAAATTTGTAGTCCCCAAGGCACCACACCATTTACTGGTTTCATTAGACTGGTTAGTTACAATCAGTTTTGTTTAGGTTTCAAATTCATGCAACAGAATAATTACTAGAATAAGAAGTTGAACTCTTTTATGGTAGTTTGCAATCTATTTCCCAAGAATGATCTAAATCAGCTGTGAACTTTGTACTTGTCACACTATACTCTCTGTGGTTTTTCCTCTGATACACTTTCAATCCTTGTTTACCTGGATAAAGGGAAAAAGAAGAGGTACAAAGTGTGGGAAGAATTGAAATCCCATCCATACCATCCTATTTCTCCCTTGCCTCATCGCCCTGCATACCTCACCCATCGCTTCCCATCCCTTAACCTCGACCTTGTGACCTCCCTCCCAAGCCCACAGCCTCTGCCCGTTGCTCAAATGGAGCCTTAGCACACTCAACCTTGTCTTTGCTGACCTCCTTCCCCCACCACCCATTGAGCCTCACTTACAAACCACATGCATGAGCCTCACTTGCAACCCACACACACTAGTGCACTTGTCATGTCAGCTTCACTCAAGCTCAAGGCAACATAGCAAAATAGGAATTTACTCTCAATTCTATGGATGATGCTGATGTCCACCCAGTCTTGGGTAGATGCCATTTGGCTCAGAATCGTATACTTGGGAGGGTATATGAATTATTTCCTCCTCTATTTTATTTGTAGGGGTAAACACGATCTTAAGGTTGGCTACATGGATCTTATCCCGCCATTGAATCTACTTATATCACTAGTAATATTTAAATCAATTAAATTATTTTTTAATTAAATTAATTATGATTTTCTTTCATCTTTATTTATGGCTTAAACTAATCCATTTTCAATTTTCTCTATAATATAATTATCGATGTGTCCCTCCCATTTACTGCCATTACAACTCCCATGATCATGAAATGAATTATAGGCCTTGGCTTTTTCTCAAAAAAAAAAGACATTTATTTCCAACTGTTGAATGAAGCTAATGTTTATTCAAAATGGAGATTCGAAACCAAAGTTACAGTGATAAAGAAATATGGATTACTATACCAAAAGCAGAAATTGACCTGATTCAAAACATTAATAAAAAATTCATTTCAGGTTTAAGTTTGCCTCAAAGGCTAACAATACAGTGCAAAAATTAGCAACAGATATTATGCTACAGTTGATGCCCCATTTTTTATTAGCTTGCTAATTTATTTTGGTTTATCTCAGCTTACAAATCCTAACCAATCACTTGGAATCTTTGTTTATATACTCAAGTCAATACACAAATTATATACCATCATCGCTAAGGCGTACCTTTAACTTGTTCAAATTGTTCTCCCAGTAACGATGAAGACCCTCATAAGCAAGTGGAAACAAGTTATAAATTGTGAGAATGAGAAGTGTTATCCCCTGTCAGAAAGAGAAAAACTATCTTCATCTGATTACTAAATATTCCAATAATCATAAAAGAAATATTATAAAAATTTTATTACACTGAAGAATTGCCAGCATGGATACATATTAGACATGACATAGTTTGTTGTTTGCCACTCTAGATATCCAGTGGCGACATGGAATGGGTAAAGGCATTCTTCATCTGATGAATGACTTGTAAGCTCAGAAACCCAAGACATTCTTTACAGCACAAAACAAACCAACATGGAAACAGAATGCAATCCAATAACAAATTGCAACAATAAAGGACAGTTTCTCAGGACGAGATTTAATATCTCATACTATCTCTGGCAATACAAATGGTATTTACTGGTTCAAACAAAAGCAACTCATGGGCCAGATAAAACTTCAAGCATTTTAAATGAGTATCAAGTAGCCTATCTATTATGGGGCCATAATTTCTGGATGGACCTTGTCCTTAAAGGCTAATATTTTTGTCCCTATTTACTTGGTTTGGATTCTCAACCCTATTTGTTCATTCTTCATCCCTCTCAAACTCACATGTCAAAATTTCTGAAAATTCTCTCATTTTGTAGTTGATACAAAAGGTGGAACAAGAAAAATTCTGAATTCTTCCCTTCTTGAGCGGAATATACATGTATGATCAATAATGAATATGAATTCATGCTCAGATAACTAAAACCAAACCCAAATATCAAGCCAAATGGTTGGGCTTACTCAGTGAAGTTGTAACACTGATATACAAATCGTATCCAATTTGCTAGTTAGATGAGAAAATGTGTAACTATGTGATTTAGTGAAAATGTTCATAAGCTGGTCTTGAAAGTGGGCAAATATATTGAGTTTCTTGCATGCCTTTCAAAGAAACATGGCAATTTACCTATATATTTTTAGAGCTCATGGAAAACAAGATTATTATCAGCCACTTGATTGCAGAGTATATGGCCATTTGTTTGGTACAGGTGATTAAACTCCAAAAGAGTGCCAATGCTCTTAAAAGTGCCCAACTACAAAATCAGGTCAACGATATCTTGGAGAACCAGACATTTGATGAACCTTGGCCATTATCTCTATTCATTATATCTCTCAAGTAAGGAATTTAGCTATGTTAGTAGCAACTAGAGTACTCATGAAACAGAATACATAATGATTTCATCTGTCAACTAATTGGCATGCATGTTTAATTTCTAACCAGTTATAATTATAAAAACTTCAGCTTCAACCAAATAAACCTACCTCATAGGTAAGAGACTGCCCTTCATTTAGGTAAGGCAGCTGTCCAAGGAAATAATACTTCCTTTCAGCACAAAAATCACTGCCATTCTTTTGACACCATAGCGGTTTCTGAAAATTCATTGTATTTACAAGAAAAAACAAAAAAGCATGTGAACAAATAACCAACTACGAAAAAATAAGCAAACAAATAGCGGCACTATTTAAACAGTTGTAGGGGAGTAGTTACAAAATGCTTCTATTTTCTGCCCATGCTGTAGCATTGTACCAGAAGCAAACACAAGGGAAGATATTCAATTTTAAAATACAAAATAAACAATAACAAACCTCAAGAAAGTTGAGTACAACTATGGCAAGAAGATTAAGTGACCACAGCAAATCCAAGCGAATGTAAATGAAGTAGAACTTTGCAGCTTTTTCAAATCTTTTGTCATTTAAAATTTCCTCTGGAATGCCAACACCATCTTCTGCCTATATGAAGAAAAAATGAACATTAAAGAGAAGGCACCAGCCAACACCAAATTCCAGATGCTCTAGGATTATAACTTTCTTTGATAGAAACAAAGTTGAACTTAACAGCATATCCATTAGAGCTGTTTACAACCAAAGTTGTTGACAGTTAAAAATAAATTACATTCACATTTTGGAAATGTGACTAAGTTAAGCAGTTGTATTTCTAATATAGCCATAGATTCATCTTTAGTTCAACATTTCCCCTTAGCTATAAAAAAAAAAAAATTAAACTAGAACCAACTAAAACGATGTTGGCAAGCATAGCAAGTGTTGTCAACAATTTACAGAATTTTAAGCTATAAAAAAAAGGGTACGTTGGTGCAATCATATTCTAAGTCAGGTCGAGGCTCGAGGCTCGAGGCTCAATCATGAGTTTTGATGTTTGGGCAAAGGGTTTTAGTTAGGCTTGCATATGCATTTGATACGTTCATTAAATTGTACAAAACTTAACAGGAAGCATAAAAAGTTCATGGAGCTAATGACTCAGCAAGGTTAAGTGTGGATTTTGACTTAGCGTGACTAAGGAAATGCACCCAATAGCTTAGAGGTTCGATAGAAATTAAAGAAGGTTGCATGAGGCATCTAAGGACTGCAAGATGAGAAGCATTGAGAATTGGAGTAACTCGTTGAGCTTGACTTAGCATGCCAAGTTAGTTGGCTCGATGGCTTGAGCTCTACTGGAGATCACAGAAGGATAAAATGGGGCATTCGAGGAACTGCAAGACAAGCATCAAGGTGTAGCATGATAGTAGTTGGAAAAAGATAAACTACATAGATAAAGAATGAAGGATGGAATTGGAGTGAGTCATAGGAATAGTGTATCCGAGAGACTTAAGACCCAACAGGAGGGCAGTCTTGGTAACAAAGTCAAATTATAGAAGGTAAGTTTGTGAGTGAGTTGTGTAAGTTGAGAGACTTATAACCTTGGGAGAGAGGATAGTTCTCATAGTCAAACGACTGGAAGTCAATCTCATCAACTGGTAAACTGAGTTGACCAAGTAGTCGACTCAAGCTTGGTGGCTCACAAAAAGAATATTTTTGTTCAGTCAAATCAACTAGGCAGTAGACTAAATGAGATCAGTCTAAAGTTAGAATCCAAACAATTGATGACTTAGTAGAAAAGCTGAAGGTAGTTGTTGAACACATAAAATTGAGCAGCAACGGTTAAATGATCTAAGGGCTACAAGAAAATGGTTGACTAATGGTGAATCAAATCAACTAAGATAAGCGTAAGCAGACTGAAGGCTTAAGCAATCAAGAAGATAGTCGACTGATAGCGGATTCAGTTGACTAATCAATGACAGAATAATAGCAAAATGTAAAGTTAAAGATGGTTGAAGGAGGAGCACAGGAGCATTTAAAAGTTGGTGTTAATGCTTATTATTTTAATCTCTTAAGTTATTCCTTGTTGTAGTCTTAATGCTTGTTATTCTGACCCTAAACCTTAATTGTAAGCCTCAATCTTCCAAGTTCCAATTGTCTCTCATCTTGTAAAGAAGATTGTAAAAAGGTTTTCCACCTCCAAAAGAAGTCCAAGAATGGGAAATGCATCAAAGAGTTATAGGTCATGGAGTAGAAACAAGGGATTCAAACCACATTACATCAAGTGTCTCATAAGATTTGAGTCTTTAGGCTCCTACTAAAAATGGACAGTTTGAAGGAACATAATGTTAAGAAACTTATTCAAGCAATTCTGTATATTCGACATCTGAAGTGATTTAGAAGATATCTCTAAAATCAGCTGCAAAATCTTAGAAATGACAGATGTGAATAGTCATCTCATTATTGGATGATGCAATTGGAGTGGATTACAAATCATAGTATAGGCATGATATACGTTACCCATGTAGAAATACTTAGCATGTGCCCAATTCTTAAGGAAGAAGAACAACAAACACATTCATCAAGCTGAGATCAATGGGCTATCAAAAAGTGCAAGTAATTGTGCATCAGCCTGTTTATATTTGGCTTTGTTGACTCAAGAATCTCGATACCTCAAGTAGTGAGGTGTTCCAGCTGATCTTATTCCATAAACCAAACTCTAATAGCTATGGCCTGCAAAGTATAGTTTTTCTCATTCAGCTTCTCTTTGGTAATTGTCATAGAGCTAAAATAGCTCAAACAATTAATAGTGGGAGGTACCAAGGAGATGGCCAAAGAATCAAACATTTTGAATTAAGGGTAGCTCTAGAGGATGAACTAAACAAGATCATAGCAACACTGCAATTTCTTTTTGGATTTATTTTTGGTACAATTAGTTGTTGGTACAGTAACTCCAAGAAGAGACAATGGGATGAAGGATCACCACTATGGTTGTTGCTTAAGGCTCATCTGGAGTAATCACCACACGGGCATCAGATGTCATGTGAGGGTCTCATGTGGCTCATGTGCATGCTCGTGCCTAGGAGATTGTTAGTGCTTAGGGATTTGTGTGCACAGCGGAGCACCTAGCATAGAAGACATGCTAGGAGATCAACTTATGGAAGAAGGAAACAGGAGGAGGTTCAATCACCACTAAGAGGATTGGTATAGTAAAAAAAGAAGAGAGATTGAGAAATAAACCTAAGACTCTGCTACCATCTTGCAACGAAAAATAAAGTTAGATATTCTAGGTAGTCCCCTCTACCTATATGTAGTTTTAGTCAAGGATATTAATGATATTTACATTTAGTTCCTGAAGTTCATAATACCAACTTAGGCATTAACCATAGACACTATCAACCTAATCCATCTATGAGATTCTTTACTATATTCATTTAAGCCATCTATGATCCACAAACTAACAATAGAAAATGTCTTTGGACCAATTTGAAACATGGCATTTTAAACCTATTGTATCCATCTTAACCATTGTTAACGTAATCCATCCACGAGATCCTGTGTTAAGGGATTTTACCAATAAATTATAAATGAATTTTCAAGTCAGTTTATTTTTAAGATATCCTTGAGTTTTGCCTTTTCCTTCAAATTTAACTAAAAGAAGAGACAAGAGTGTTATCTATAGACACTGCAAACTGAATTGTAGCATTAAGATTCAAACTGGTTGACTCTGCTCCAAGCTAGTATAGCACTGTACCATGCAGAGTCAGTATATCTCAACAAAATCTATATTAGGAAAAAAGAACACTGTTCCAACCATATTAAGTGTCCATATAGTATGATACATACCATATCAAGGGTCGCGGCAACAACTTTATTTTTTTATTTTTTGTAATATTAACAGGTAATTCCTCTCCCATATTAATTTTTTCTACTTCTTAATTTTTTTCTTTCTTCCTTGTTAATTTTTTTACTATTTCATCTATTAATTTTTCCTTTCGTATAAAAAGAAAAATAAAGAGAAAAAAGACCTTTCGAGGATGGTTATTTTTTTTCTCTCCTTATCTCTTTACAAGATAAATAGAGGAAAATAATAACCTCTTAACCTTAAATTGATTATCTTTTTTCCTTCTTTATCCATCTAAAGTAAACATATAGAGAAAAAACCTTTAAAGAGACAGAAAACAAATTATTAAGAAAGATAAAAAACTAAATATAATATAATTTCTAACTTCATAAAATATACTACCACTAATAAACTAAATTGTTCTATATATAAATTTGACTTAATTTTAATCTTAATTAAATCTAATTTAGACCTACTTGATCCAGCCATGTTTAGTTGGTGAAATTCAATTAATCTAAATTGACTTTTACTATAATATCAAAACATAAATTTAACATCTCAAATATACTTCAATAATGAAACGTCTATAGCGATCAAATATTAATAAATATATTTTTAATTAACATCTTTTATATTTAAAAAAAAAGTATCCAAACGATATTGGCACGGCACGATGTCGTTCTCGTCGTGAGCCGAAACTCCGCGCAGTTTGAAATTTTAAACCTTGATTTTGACCGGCACAAATCTTAAAATTTATTCATCATTTTTCTATCGGTACTGCCCCCAAAGGCTACTGAGACATCTAGCTACGAATGACTCGTACAAAATAAATCAAATGAAGGAATATAATATAAAACGCTTGATAATCTACGTCATTGAATCTCCTAAGAAAAACGGTTGGTCACGTAACGATCAGGAAGAATAACAAAAAAAAGTGAAGTATCACTGACCAGATCCACAAGAGCCGCGGCCTTCTGGTAGTTGTCTCCGAAGGTTAAGGCGTCGTCCCTCGAGAAGCCCGACCTGCGCCTCTGGTAGACGCCGCCCTGCTGCCGTCTACGACTAGAGAAGGCGGCCGTGAGGCCGGACACGAAGCCCCTCCCTCCTTCCGCGATCAACGGCGTCTGCATCTTCGCGCTCGTCGCGGACTCGCTCGTGCAGAGTGCAACGGATTACGGAATGCCTAACGATTTGCTGCGGCGGAATTGAAATAACGGGACTTCCCTGAGGCCTTCAACAATTGCCACCCTACTTGCTACTTAATTACGAGGAAGCCCCGGCTGGATCTTCCATCCCCACCGTTCATCGGTGGCCGTCCGAGTCGTGGAGAAAACGGACGGCTAGGATTTTAATCAGCTCGATCGGGACCGGATAAGGAGAAGCCGCAGGCACGACGATAACGAAGGCGACTTGATTTAACGTGTTCGGATCGAGACGGCCCATTTCATTAAATAATTGTTGAAATTAGTTTTCTATGTCGGCAAAGTTAATAAATTTGAAATGGGCATTTTGCCGGCCACCTCATGAATGGCCTCAGATTTGAATCATTGGCTGAGATTTATTATTTTTTAAAATGAACATTTTATTTAATTTTGAAAATATATTTATTAACAAATTAAGTCTCGAGGTCGATTAGCTCAAAATAAGGATATTATATCTCAATTTAAAAATCTTAAATTTGAATTTTCAATTAATCTGAATAATGTTATTTTCTGGTAGCTTCGGGAGACTAGTATTCAATACTATCTCCGTAAACGATAATGCTCCGTTACGGTGCTTACGGATAGTAGCAACTCGTTTTCAAAATACAATGATAAACGTTTCAGAATAGTAGCACTTCAAATGATTGATCTGGGTCGTCCGATCTGGAGGGTTGTAACCCTTCACATAGCTCTCTTAATGAGCACATGAGTTTTTATGTTAACTCCATTAGTACAGCATCATTAATAAAGAAAGAAAATCTATTGAAATTCTCCAATGTGAGACTATTCCCCTACATTTCCTTATATAACATTAATTAACAATTAATGTTATTCTGGACTGACTTTAAATAATTAATTTTTCATTCATCCTTAATCGATTTTGAGTAAATTAATAGTTTAAATTTATTTATGTAAAACGTAGATTTCGATTTTGAAGTCAATTATGATTTTCGTTAATTGCATTCTGATTTTTTCATAAAATTATATTGATCCGTTGAGGCCCCAATATCGAACAAATAACCCAACTTAACCATCTACTATTGATAATATCTTAATTTTTAAAATAAAATTTAATTCAACTTAAAAAACCCTAGATTCTAAATTCAAATCGATCCAAATTAACCTGAATCCGACTTAAATCTAATCTAAACCCAACCCAATTCAAAAAATCTCAATCCGAAAATCAACCCTAATTTGATATTTTTCGTATCAACTCGGGGTCGAATTAGTGGGTTGACGAATTAGATTTATTTTTGACACCCCTACTAAACCTAACCGCTTGACCAGGACATGGACAACCATGCAACTTGGTTGCCCAACCAGTGCGACCGCGCAATTGACCACTCGACCAGGTCATGCATGTACCTTTATCGTGCTTGGAATAGCTCGGGCGGGTCTGGCTCTTGCGGGATCATGCTCATGCCAGGTCGATTAATCTCCATTAAATAGAAAGACAGTGTAAACTTCTCATTTATATCTGTTTAAATAAATTTGAAAAATATTTTTTCATAGAGACTCTCCTTTTCCATCCTTCCCTATCCCTTTTGGCATCTTTTTCAATTCTTTCTTTCAGTGCTTTCCCGTCGGCAATACGTTCTTTGTTCTTTTTGTCTAACTATCTTTTTTTTTAATTTATAAATTCACTAAAGAAATATAGTTTTTTTTAATGAAATTTGATAAGTTGAAAGTTTTAAGTGGGGTTGAAAAGAATTATGATAGAAAAAAAATAAAAGAGCACTTCTAATGTCCATATTTTTCTCACCCCACTGCATTAATTTGGCGTTTATAATATGGTGGACAGTGACAGATTCTTTTTGAAATTCTAAACCAAATGGAGACTTAATTTTTAGCATGGGCAGCTGGTCTGAACTGTGAATTTTTTAACGGCATTTTATTTTACTAAATCGGTAAATTTTAAAATTTTTTATTTTATATATCTAATTTTCATAATACCTAAATCTACTCTGAAATATTCCCTCCACTTTCTTTCTAGATCATTCAATTTTATTGATAAATTTAAAAAAAATTCTAAACCACTTCAAATTAATATATAAATAATAAATTAAATGAAGAATATATTTTTTAAAATTTTATTCTATTTATTTAAAAATTTATTATTCTCAATTTATATTATAAAATTCAAATATAAATATATTAAAGAAATTTCTATTTAATATTATAAAATTTAAATAAGTAAAATAAAAAAAATTCTAAAATATACCTACGCGATTTAATAAAAAATCTTTTTTTAATACTCAGATCTTCCATAAGAACCGATTTGTTTTATCAATGAACAAATACTACTGTAGGTTAACGCCGGATCTGCTTCACTCCTAAATATTTAGTTCCTAAATCGGGTTAGGGACTATTTTAGCACCATTGTTAAAATACGTCGTCTCTTCTGCAAAAAGGTGGAATCCGCCACCTGAGCAGCCCCACACGATCGCCCTCACGACCATTTGTAAGGAAGTAAATCGAAAAATTGCAGTTGATCACGACGCAGGAGGGAAAACGGTAGTGGATAAACTTTTTATAGTGATCGATCCCACCGCTGAAACGGCCCCATATCAGAAAACCCCCTAAGAAATTTTTTAGAGGCACGGTACCACTAGGTTGATAAGAGCATACTGCCCCAATAGCACCTCAGCTGATAAATACATATTGCTAAGACTTGAATCGCACAATATCTCAGTCAACAAATACATATTACTATGAGGATTCAAATTCGAAACCTCTAAGTAATACATGTCTCAAATCATGCGAGAACATACGTATAATAAAATAAATAGATAAATTTATTATCCACACGCTCTATAAGAGAATATAAGAGAGGACTGCCTAAATCCCTCCAAACTCGGATCTCTAAATATTAAAATAAAATCCTCCACGAACTGCTACTAAGTCAACGAATTCATCGAATAACCACCAATTTAAATTAAGAGAGGTAATTCTTGTCATAACATATTTCCGTCACAAATTTGTGACGAAAATCTGGACCGTTCGATTTTAAAATATAAAATTAAATCTAGGTCATCGCAATCATCCATTCAATTTACGGTCTGGATTTAATCTTAACTTTAAAATCGAACGGTTTAAATTCCCATCACAAAATTTGTGACGGGAATCTATTGTGACAAGTAACTTTTTTTAAATTAAACTATCCCATCAAATAATTTAGATAAATTAAATTAAAATTTTATAAATTTATTTTATAATAAATTTAGATGAACCAATCCATCTAAACCCGCACCCCATATAAGTTGGCCCATAATGGACTTAAGTTGATCTATAAATTAAAAAAACTTATTTTTCTTTTTAAAATTTAATATTTTAAAATTTTAAAATTAAAATAAAAAATTTAATAAATTAATAGACTTGATCAACCTAAATCGTAATTCAAATTTAAAAATTTCAACTTGATTAATTTAAATTGTAATCTAAATTTAAAAAATTTTATATTTTTTAATTTTTTAACAGACTCGTGGATTGATCCATCTAACTCGTAATCCACCTTGAACTTAATTGGATTAAGAATTTTTTCAACCTGCCAAATTAGTAGGTCGCCCCACCCCATCATATAATATGTTTCTGATGAATTAACCCACCCATCATATATTGACCCATTTAACAACTCTACTCAAAAAAAAAAAAATACTACACCAATAATATTTTTTACATTCACCACTATTTTTAAATTCAAATTACGAAACAACCTCTTATAATACAAGAATTTCATACATCGAACCGTCCTTTATTTCAAGACATAGTTATAGCTGAGGTTACTATCTAGCATGCTAGATAGCATTCCAATTGCAAGACTTCTGAACTAGCATGTTGGCAGCAAATGAACAAAAACGTAGCTCTAGGAAAGCAACCGATGATGGTAATGCATGGTACAAAATTTATTTGCATATAAGGAAGTCCAGATAAAGCTCAAAGCTCAGCTATCATTTTGTTTTAGAGCCCTGACCTGTAGCTTCGATGGTGGCTCTCTGGGAGTTTTTATCTCTTCGATGTACTCGGCACTCAGAAAGCTTGGTTGATTGGTGGAGGATAGAAGCCTCGCCCACATTCTGTCAGTGATGACCACCTTGTTTCGCTTTTGCGTAACCCTCTGGAGTTGTATTTGTAGAAGAAAGAAAGATCCACATGTTAGAGAACAAGATTGTGAAGCAATTCTTTCGACTATAGGCTTATGTCACTTACATAGAATGGTATGTATGTGTGCCTGCCATTAACTAGGCCAACTGTGAAACCAGTGTATCCTGCCATTGCCCCATGAACAGCACTCTGTGCCAAAAGCGTGCTGTAGACATTGTCGGAGGCATTACTGGGAATAGCTCGGATCATGTAGGTCGGATCTGGTTATCTAGCTGCATGTTAGATCCAGTTTTCTACAAGGACAAAAGGTTAAAGTATTCACTTTACCTATGTACTTGAGATTAATCACCATCTTTTGGTTGCTTGTGAAATAACCCTACATGACACCGACGAAAAACCAGTCAATCTTTATAGGCTAAAAACAAGATACTATGTCCTACAAAGCATCATAACCTCAGACAGTCGGTCGGATAGTCAGTCGGAATATAAAACAAGAATATTCGTTGTGGTTGTGTTGTGAGCATTACCTTAATCTTTTGAGATAACCATAATCCTATATCAAGAAGCAATTTGTTTCCAGAAGCATCTTTGTGACCCGTGGGTTGAATGCTTTCGGCGATAAGTTCTTGTCCGGCACCCTCGGCGACAACAATAACCATATGCCCATTGTCTTTCAACCTCTTTTCTATGTATTCAAAAAGTCCACCTTTCCCTTCCAAATAAAATGGTGATTCTGGGATTAAGCAGCAATCCTGAGAAAACAGGAAGGAGGAACGGCACGCGAAGACATCGGCGAATTAATCATTTATTGAGATTGTATATCTATAAAACAGAATAAAGCCGATAGCATATTAGAGGCATACCACATCCCTACTGGCGAGAGTAGCATACATCGCAATGAATCCTGCATCATGGAATCTCATTAAATACAACATATGACAGTATCGAAGTAGTTGCTAGATCCATATGAGAACAGATCTTTACCCTTTTTTCTAAGAAACAGTGACTCTTGATATTGGAGAAAGTAGCTTCTTGACTTTTTATAAAAAAATCTCTCCCAATTTCTTGGCACGAATAGTAGAGTCAAGAATATAAATTGCAATGTTACTGTATTTTTCTTATTTCATTTTCTACTATTTGCGCGCAAGTTAGATGGCATTACGATTTTACTTAGGGCATACAAACTACAGTCAGACTACTTTATAGAGAATGAATCTTACCACTGTGGCGACCCATAAGTTTGACAACTCCTATGCCATTCTCAACACTTTCAGCTTCTACATGTGCGGCATTGATGGCACGCTGGGCCTCTTCAACAGCAGTATCAAAACCAAAAGATTTGTCTATGACCTGAGGGAAAGAAACAGTAACCGTTGAGTAATGTTCTTATGCAATTTAAACAAGTAGAAAGAATAAAACTAATGAAGTACCGCAATATCATTATCTATTGTCTTTGGAATCCCAGCAACAGCAACATGGAGGTTACGTCTTCTTATTTCCTAAAAGGCAGAACGGGAAGGTTATACTTGCTTCGATTATCTCATAAATTCAAGGGTTTAGCAAAAAAGGAATTCATATGAGACACAGGACAAGCACTGGTCGACAAAAAACAAAACGAGGGAACAAGTTGTAGAAATCATGTCATCAAGGACCAGATGACTCATTAGCTATGCTACTGAAACAAATTACAATAACACGCATGACAAGATACAAATGAGGCTCTCTAACTTCAGAAATGCTTCAATTAGTGGCATCATAAAGTAGAGTATTTTATGTTTCATGTTTTAATTACCTCAAAAATCACAGAAGCTCCCTTTTGTGTTCCATCTCCACCTATAATATAAACCTGAAGAAAATGCAAGCCATGAATTCTTCCAAAAATAAAATATAATATGTTTATTAAAAAGAACATGTATGTTTACCTGATTAATACCACGATCTTGAATGTTGTCAACTATTTTCATAGCATCATGCCCGCCTCTTGATGTTCCAAGGATTGTACCACCACGCTTGTGAATATCGTTGACAATCTTTGGCGTCAAAGGCATAGTGTTGCGAGCATAGAATCCCCTGTAACCACCCTGTATATGCGAACTACTCACAGGTATGCTACAAGAATAATTTGACAAGAAGACAGAATGGATGAGATAAAAAAAGATACTTCTAGGTATAACTTGAGTACATGTGACAACACTTCCTGTAGTTGACAATGCGATGCAAACTTGGGATATGAGATAAGATATCATATTACCACATCAAATTTCTAAAATGCCCATATTAAAGTTTACAAAACAAGCAATCCATGGAAAGAAATTATCTGGTTTTCAATTCTCAAACATTTGTTAGTTCAATTCATATAATATTTATCCCTTGTCTGAGTAATTCTATGGATAAGGTTATATTACTAGTAATACTTAAATTAATTAAATTGCTTTTTTATCAGATTGACTAGTCTCGACTTTGATCTTCCATACACCTCCCACTCTCAAATCCGACATATGCTTTTATTTTTTTCAAATCTAACATAATATTCAAAAAATTCATGTTAAAATCTAGCACCTGTTACTGTTAAAAAGCTGGCATAGTATCCACATAACATTTTGTCAACTCAACAAAGTTCACATATGAATATTGACGTGGATGAATCAGTTGTTGCCTCTTACAACATGGATGTCAATGTGCATTTACCAAAAATGTTACAAGAAGCAAACAACTGACAGCATGCATGTGTATGTTTTACTGAATTGGAAAAACACCATCCATGTGCCATATCACATTTTTAATGGAAAATAGATTGAATTTTAATGGGTGCTAGGTTGCTGTCTCAACATTTCAACCTTACATAAGGGTGCTAAGTGAACATGTTATTAAGAAGTCATACGTAGAATAGCCTAGGTTTGATTATCTAGATAGGCAATTTCCAGTTCTTATACAGTATCAATACACTTCTAGAAGTAGCCATCCATGTGTTTGATACCAAAAATCTGGAACTCAAAAATGTACATGCATGCATAACTGATCTCTCGTATTTTCACAGGGAGATCTGCATGCAATATCGGAGCCTTAGTATAGAGTATCAAACGTAGATCCAAGTAAGACCATTACAAAGAAATCAAAGGTTATCTTTTCAACACAAAATAGAAATATCATAGTCAAAAGTCAAACAAGTAAAATTAATTGTCCTTGGAGATGAACATCTTGATTATGTGAAGTTATGTAAAGGTGCCACAGAATCATAAATCTTGTTCAGTGTTTACACTTCACACAGAGATATCACAACTATTATAGTGTACTAGGTGGCGAAAAAACCACATGCACAAACACCACAGAAACTAATTCAACCTTTCAGGTACACTTGCGGGGATACATTAAAGCTTGAAATTATACTTGTCGAGACTGAAGCCATGCCACATAAAAATGACTAACATATGAAATTAACATGACCTGGTCACTTTTTGTTATCCTTGTTATATAAGATAAGAGTTCTAAATGGTATCTGATCCCAGTCCAATTTATTTAGCACCACCCTCTAATTTGCTTCCACACAAGAACAGAAAGAGGATTAAACACATGGGGTGCAAGAGGGATGTGTAAGGGGAAAAGTAAGACTCATGAATGCCTCTAGATTACCCATATGCTTGAGAGTTCAAATAGAACTATACAAATTTTTATAGTTCTCATGCAATCTTTGGATTTCCAATAAGTCACCATAAAATTGGAGTTAACATCCTGATCTCAAAGTTTCCCATGGACTCAAATGTTCAAAGCCTTTATCTGCTCATTTTTTACATTTAAAATAGATTCTTTTGAAGAGCTTTAAAAGAAATTGTTCTCCATCACCGAATTAGCCTAAATATAATTGGTAGGTGATTGAAAACTACACCCTGTGGAAAATTCTCAAAGTAAATCTATGGCAAAAAAGGCATTATACATTCTTACCCGTTCCATCTTGAACATAGGCATGACCATAAATACAAGGATCACAGAAACGAAATTTCAAATTAGGGTTCTGGATAGACTATTTTAACGCAGTTTAGTTCAAGTGATCCTCACCTCTATGCCAACAATTTTTTTGACGCCGTACATGTAGGACAATCCACATACTAATTCCCTGATCACAGTATTAAGCCCAGGGCAAAGTCCTCCACATGTTACGATGCATGCATAAACATCTTCTGGTTCAAAGTATACCTAGAATTAGGTTCAAAGCATACATTCATTAATATCTTCCATGCCACTTAACCATTCAGCAATGCATGCAACACAGTAACATACCCTTTGACGAGGACCAGCTCGTCGAAAATGGATGCCCCTTGGGCTGTTTTTCTGAGCCACAACCTAAAGATGTAACAAATACAAATTTAAATAAAATTACCCTTTTAAGACCACAATGAAAATGATAGCAGGAGGTTTTACCTCACCAATTTTATGTTAAAAAAAATCCATTTCCAATATTTATGAAGAAAGTGTACTTACCTTCTCTGGAACAGTATCATCCGCATTAACAAAATACTTCCTGGAAAATGGATATTTTACTTAGTAATTGCAGACAAAAAAACAAACTTAGTTGTAATCAATAACGAATATACTAGAACACATACTTTACGACGGAATAAGCTGGATTATCTTGGAGCGGATTTGAATATGTCTGCAAGACAAGACATAATTTTGCTTCAAAAAAAAACACAAATGCATACATGTACAAACCAAACTATACCATCAAGAATACACCAAATGATAGAAATACTTGACAATCATCAGAGCGTAATCCTCATACCATTATCATGAATGGCATCCAATGTTTCTCCATGTTGATTCATTGCTTTCCAGTTTTGACTTATTATGACCTACTTATCTTCACTCTTGATAAACAATCAAACAATTAACTAAGTTAAGCTGCATAGGCATGTCCCAAATTGGACCAGGATTCCTTTTTCTCATAATTAATCAACCTAAGTGTTCGAGTCACCTACAATTTTAAGCATGCTCTCGCTGTGTCACTGCCATTTTGACCATTATTTAAGCTGGATACCGTTGAATCATTTCTAACCCAGACCAGACCAGACAGAGTCCACACAGCATGATGTCTTTTAGATTTTGGGGAATCGTAAATATTTCAACTAACAGGATAACATATTTTGCATAACCGATATGCTAAGATCACTTCATGGCCGTCAAAATAACAAAATTACATAACATACACTACCAACAGAAATAGACCCCAAGGTCACGCCTATGGGCCAAGAGAAGAAGAGTAAACCAAGTCTCTTTAAGAGTTCTAACCAACAGCACCATTTCAAGGACTAGGTCATGTCAACAAGTCAAATATTCACAATAATTCCAATTTTTTGAACAAACAATGAATAATCTCCAAACCTAATCGAAGTAGCAGAAAGGGGCCGAAGTCAAAGAACAAGACTCAATGGATCACAAAATTCAATGGATCAAGCAAGACTCACAGGCAAATCGGGAAGGTAATCTGTGAAATGCGGCACATCCTCGAGAACGTAGCCGAACTCGCCTTCCACGATCTTCTTCTCCGATGGCGCGAGGGTCGCCATATCCCCCACCGACCTAGCCCTCAGATTGGCGTAGCTGGCGGGCGACGGGAATCCTTTTCCGCGGACCGTGGCGCTGAAGTCGCTGATCTGCCGCCAAGTTGGGGAATCGCGTTCGGCTTCGGCGACAGCTCGCTGGGGATCACCGGATCCGGCGGCCGTGGAGAGGGGCGGAAGCGGAGGAGGATGCATGATGGCGGAGTGCTCGGAGGAGAAGAGCAGCGCGACTGAGGCACTATTTATAGGCGGTGGGGAGAGGTTGGCTGAGGAATTTTGTCGAGCAGGTGGTAGCGTCTGGAATGGCGGCCAGCGTGGACGGGAAGCTACTTCTGGTAGTTTGTGGAAAACCACCGCGATCTGATTAACGGGTGAAAAGACTATTTTGACCTCTACCATTTAGAAAATTTTCATTTTACCTTAATATTTGGATTCAATCATTAGATTCAATTAGATTGTTAAAATAATATATCGCCCCGGTATAGTTGAGTTGGTTACAACGGACTCGGGACATAGGAGTTGGTTACGGAGCAGAGTTGAAAGAGGATAAGATTTCGAATCTCTGCGAAGCTGAGATAATACTCTCCTCCGTTGTGGTCAACTGCAGTTTCTTAATTTATCTCCTCACAAATGATCGCGAACTCGACCGTGTGGAACCGCTGGGGTGATAGATTTCACCTTTACAGAAGAGTTGGTTACGACGGAATAGAATTATTGAAGTGGATAAGGATTGAATCTTGACGAAGACGTAATGTCCTCTTTCCGTCGTGACTAGTTGTAACTTCTCGATTTATCTCTTCACAGATGGTCGTAAGGCTGACGTGTGACACCGCTGAGGTGGCGGATTTCATATTTTACTAAAATGTCGAAGTTAAAATAACATATCATATATATTTTGGTAAAAATTAGAATAACTTCTTTTATTTTGTCATTAAAAAAATTACACCTTTTTTTTAATATATATATATATATATATATATATATATATATATATCAAATAAATATTTTATCATATTTTTATTTTAAAAATATTTGTATTTGAACCGTTTTAACCAAAACTACTCTAACATAGAGCAACTTTAATTAAAATTATTCTAAATAATTTTATTCAATTATTTTACATTATAATACTTTTGATCAAAATTATTCTATATTATATCAATTTTATCCAAAATTACATTTAGGTTTTATTAAATCGCATTAGATTATTTTTTATCAAATTAAAATAAATAATTTTGAGCATATTAAAACGGCAATAATAATAATATTAAAAAATAATATTTTTCAAAAAATATAGATATATCAATGTGTCTTTTAATTATTTTTTAAAATAAAATATCCTTTTATTAATAATGAAAATAAAGTGAGTCTTTTGATTTTTGTCCGGTCTTTTTTTAGTATTTTAATAATTTTAAAACTGTAAAACATACTTTAAAAAGAAAAAAAAGGTAAATTATAGTAAAAATTTTACGCTGATGAGCTAACGATGTTAAATTAAGTGAAGGTGAAACTTGTTTTTCACTAGTGATCATCACGCTGTTAAGTTTAGGGGTAAAATAATATAAATTTACAAAGTTTAAGGGCAAAATGTGACTCACGAAATCCAGATGGCGGGAAATCAAAACTGTGGTCGGGGCCGCACTGCGGCTCCAACCCGCCTTTTTTATCCGATCATAAAGCAGGTGCGTCGCAAATATTTTATAGTATTTGATGGGAGGTGAATAAGAATCCGTGTGGCGGATCTTTAACTTGATCGATATAGATTTTATAGAATGTGTTAATTGTCAAGTTGACTCGACTAATTGAGTCGTCGGCCTTCCTGAGAAGTCCTCCCAACAAAGGCTGATTCTCCGATCTTTCCACCTATGAAGGTCGGCTCTCTAATCTTCCTCATGAAAGTTGACTCTTCAATCTTCCTCATGAATATTGATTCTCCATTCTTCCCTATAAGATCGATTTTCCAATCTTTCCCATGAAGATTGACTCCACAACCTTCTCGAGAAAGGTTGACTCCAAAGTCTTCCTAACAAAGGTCGACTTTTCAATTTTCCCCACAAAAAATCGACTCTCTAGTCTTCCCCTTGAAGGCCGACTCCTCAGTCGACTTAGCCTCATTGAATTGATACTCTTACTCATCTCCTCTCGGCCTCGTCGAATCGATACTCTTGTCTAGTTACCTCAGCTCCACTGTTTCGATATCTTTCCGCTCAACATGTCAAACCCCTAGCTCAAGTCTCCTAATTGGTCAACGACACGTGTGACCTCATGTAGATTATCATAATACATGAAATAACAAGGCCTCTATAGCGAAGTCCCACACGATCTTCTATATGATAGGACGTGGGTGATTTAACTCTCAGACATGGCAATGAAACATTTAGGGTGACCCATTAAGGAAGCGAAAATATATTATTTCTGGTGCTATAAAAGGAACCTGTTGCTACGAATAAAGGTATGCTAATAATATACACATTTACTAACTATCCATGCATTGGCTCCCATTTTTACTATTCTTCTTCTCTACCCCTCCCTGTCGAAGATTTGACTTGAGTGTCGAAGTGGGTGCTAGATTACCCGGGCTGGCTCCGCCATTGCATTCCCCGACCTCTAGTCTAATTCTCTTTCTCTCTTAAATTTTACAAGCTCTTCAATCAGTCTAACTCTCCCTTAGTGTTTAGCGACTCCATCCACATAGAAGACAATTGGTCGGTAGCTCATCTTGCGGTGGTCTCAGGCAACAACAGTGTTCAAACTTATTTAATAAAGTAATTGAGTTAAATCAAGTTGAGTCTAAAATAAATCAAGTTGTTGAAATAATTGTTCAAGTTTAGCTTGATTTATTTTGTATAAGCTTGAGATTGGTTCAATCTAGTGAAAATGTGATTTCGCTCATGTTAAGCGGTCCAATATCATCGATCCCACATGAGGACAGGTAAATAAGGTATGTAGCATACCCCCAAGAAGGAGAGATACTCTAGGGCGATGAAATCTCAGAGAATCGACCCGTACCCAATCCAACAAGTCTGCCTCTTGGGAACCAACTGTGTTAAACTACCTCAATGACTCCTCTAAGTCAGTTCCACGGATATGGAGGGAAGTTCATTTAGGTACATAGGCATAGGTACATGGTAGGATTGACCCCAAGTCATCACCTCTTAGAATCGACCTTTGATTATTATGACAGTAATACCATGTCACTGTCTATGCTACACCGTAGGAGCGTGAACTTTTATATTTTAAATTTGTTTGATTAGTTGTTAAGTTTGATAATATAAATTTATTTTTTTATTTTAATTTTTTTATTTTACATATTAATAAAAATTTTATAGATGAATATTATTGGTGAATATTAATGAATTTGAATAATATATATTCAAATTTATTTATTTATTTTAATAAATTTTTTAAATTTATTAAATTAATTATTTGGTGTATATTAAATGAACATAAATAAGTCTATACATCATTCACAACCCTCATTTAAGAAGGGAAATCAAAGCGTTATTTATTATTCACTAGATTCAGAATGGTATGAACAATGAATTATTAATTTATATTAATTTATTGTAAATTAATTTTTTTATTAAATTTTATCTACTTAAAATTAGGGATGCAAAAGTCAAAATCGAATAATATAAAAAATTGAATTAATACTAAACATATATATGATAATTCGATTCGAATTCGAAAATATCAATAATTTTGATTCGAGTTTGATTCGAAATTACGAAGTTCGATTCGAATTAGGGAAATCAGAATTAAACTTTAGTTCAAAATGCCTTAAATTATTCGAGTTCGATTCAAATTATTCGAACCTTAATTCGAGCAAAATCAAACTTTAGTTCGAAATGTCTTAATTCGAACGGCTCGCAAATAATATTATAGATTCGAATTCGGTTTGAAAAATTATCGAGCATGTTCATGTTCGGCTCGAATTCGATAATTTTGAATACAAATCAAATATTATTCAAACTGGCTCGAAAAACTCACGAACCGACTCGATTCGTTTGCACCTCTACTTAAAATTTATCGAAAAATTTAAAATTCTTTCCTTAGGCACTTCTCATGAGTATGGCCCACCTTTGCCCATTAACCCATTGGGCCGCCCTGAGCCCGCTAGTTGGCGAACGATTTTTTTTTCTCGAATTAATGATTTTGTTTTTTCGAATTGAGATCGAATAGTTGGTGAACGATTTGACTCGTGTACTTCTTTAATTTTTCAAGTTTTTGGAGTATCGCGAGCGTGGAGTTGCCGTGGGAGAGGCGTCTGGCGACGTCCAAATCAGCGAATTAAACGCGAAGGCTCCGTGTAGCAGTGCTGCAGTGGACGGTTCCACATGACTGTTCCTCTGTTCTGTTCTGTTCTGTTCTGTGAACGCGTCAATGAATTAATTAATACGGCCGTGACCACTTTGACTGGCTCCTTTCAGACCGCCTCCTCGTCGCCGAGGCAATGGTGCAACGGTAGAGACATTCGGGTTGTGATCCAGGGACTCGCGATTCAATCTCCAACTGCGGCGTATTTATAAAAATTTTCTTCCAAATAGGGAATTGCAATCAAAGGATGTTGGACATCTAGATTGGCCGCCATATGCGCTTCCCGATTTACCCTAATGGTCGGTGGGAAACTTCCGTGGGACCGGGCCGACCACCCCAAAAGATTGAGTCCATGAGACTGACTGAGATTTATCATTTTTTTTTCAGACCGCCCCCTCGTCCCTGGGCCCATCGTGCCACGGTAGGACATCTAGATTGTCACCTAGGTATTCATGATTCAATCCCAACTATGGCGTATTTGCAGGAATTTTCTTTCAAACGGGGATCACAATTAAAGGATGCTGGGCATCTGGGTTGGCCGCTATGTGCACTTTCCGATTTACCCTGGTGGCTGATGGGAAATTTCCATGGGATCAAACCGGTCATCCTTAGAAATTGAGTCAATACGACTGACTGGGATTATCATTTTTTTCATACCACACTCCAACAACTATCAAATCTATCTAGATATCTATTCGTTCTTATCTATCTATCTATCGATCGATCGTTCTATTGTTCTTATCTATCTATCTATCGTTCTATCGTTTTCTGAACTTTGCTAAGTCTAAATTCATTGATTTCCGACAGCACCAACTCCGCGTAACATCTGCGGCTACAAATAATTTTTTAATAAAATTTTAAAAATCACTGAAAAATTTATGTTGATGCAATAAAGATGCACCGGATAGGCCCTTGACCCAATCAATAGAGAATCTAGATGATATGTTCTTGATGTGTCAAGTCTGATCTGTTGAGTTGACTTGATCAATCGAATCGTTTACTTCTCTACTTCCAAAACAGTTTGATCTGTCGAGCTGGACTTCTCGATCAGTCCAATCCGTACTTCCAGAGCAATTTAATCTACTAAATCGATTTGACTAATTGAGTCATTGACCTCCTGATTTTTATGAACAATTTGATCTATTGTGCCGACTCAACTAGTCAGGTCGCCGACCTTCTGACTTTCTTATCATCACCCCCGACTTGCCAAGTCGACAAGATCAAGTCCTTTAGTTCATCAAATTCTATTAAATCTCCACTCTTTTCATATTCTCTTCCCCACCTCCCTATGATCTTCGCAGATACCTCACGCTTATAAAAGGTTAGATATATACTTCGATCAAAAAGGAGGCTCTAACTCAATTTCTCATATTACTGTCTCTTTTGATTGAAACACCATAATGACTTAAGCATCAAAGTGGTTTCGTTAGGAGTAACTTTCGACAAACCCTTTGATGTTTGTTATTTCTATAGGAATTGTCACGTCGCGAGAAAATTAGCATGGAAAAAACATCGACATCATTGCTCCTTATTGTGAGAAGGATTTCTACTGTTATATCATCGTGGTGAGCTGTATCAAATTTCATCTGGATCATCATGTTTGTTCGAAACTGTAGAATAAAAAAAATAAGAATTAAAATAAATTTTTTTGTTAATTTATTATATTTGTCCTTATCTAAACTTGTCAGTATAATTGGATTATTCACATAATGTCTATTAACATATAATCTACAGCCCCCGGATTCTATACTGCCGAAATTTTTTTTTTTACTGAAGTGAACACATAATTTGCTCTTTTCTTATATTTGCCCATTTCGTTCAGTCGTAGAATATTCTTCTTTTTCTTTTTGGAGTCTACTATGTTATTAATTTACTTGATTGTATCTTGGACATCTTTTTATTTATTTATTTTTTGAAAGATTGAGGGTCTAAACGAAAATATGTTGTTTACTTCGACTCCCACCGCACGACACGTTTCATACGCGGAGATAAACAAGCACCCTGAACTTTATTTATTTATATCCTTGGGCCTCGACGTCTCTGCCTCGAGCAGCTCCCGCCGGAATCCATGGAGAGGCGATTCGATCTTCTTCTTCTTCTTCTTCTCGCAGTGCTTCTGACGGAGGCGGCGACTTCGTCCATGGCGTACACCTTCTACGTCGGCGGAAGAGGCGGCTGGGTCGCGAATCCGTCGGAGAGCTACGACGCCTGGGCCGGCAGGAACCGGTTCCGAGTGAACGACACGCTCGGTATGAATTTTTAATCGATCTCCTCTTTTTCTGTTCTTCGATTGATCGGAGGAGCATGGCCTGTGCGGACGCAGTGTTCAGGCCCGGCGGCGGTGGAGGGGGAGGAGGAGACTCTGTTCTGGTGGTGGCGAAGCCGGACTACGACGCGTGCAACGTGAGCAGCCCGATACAGACGCTGCAGGGAGGGAGCTCGCCGGCGACGTTCGCGTTTGACCGTTCGGGTCCGTTCTTCTTCATCAGCAGCGTGGCGGAGAACTGCCGGAGCGGACAGAGGGTGGTGGTAGTCGTCTTGGCCCCGAGGAACACCCCGCCGAGCACCCCGCCGCCTCCGCCGCCAGCTTCTCCCCCTTCGCCTTCCGTTTTGGCTCCTGCTCCGTCCATAAGTAGTACTCCTCCAGCTCCGCCAGCTACGTCCCCGGCGTCCTCCCCTGCTGCTTCTCTTCCACCTTCTTCCTCTTCGCCGTTGCCTTCTGTTGCGGCACCGACTCCGTCGTCCACAACTAGTTCGCCTTCCGCTCAACCACCGGCGTCCTCCCCCGTTTCCCTTCCACCTTCTTCCTCTTCGCCATTGCCTTCTGCTACGGCACCGGCTCCGTCGTTCACAACTAGTTCACCTCCAGCTCCGTCGCCGGCCTCCCTTCTTCCTCCCTCCTCATCGCCGACGCCTTCTACCACCGGTTCTGCTCCGTCATCACCTACTAGCACACCTCCATCTCCTCCATCTCCACTAGCTGCGTCACCGGGTTCGGGAAGCGAGGTGTCGCCGCCGCCACCGAGCTCCTCCACCGCGCTGCAGGTGAGATTCACTCTCCAGCTGCTCGCCGTGGCCCTCTGCGGCGCCTTCCTCCTCTGAGGACGAACTCATACGCTTGCTGCCGCCATGTACACGAGTCATTCGATCGTCGATCGCGCCTATTCTTGTTCTCGATTTGTTCCTACCAATAAAGATCGAATTTTCTAATAATTAAACAGAATCCACGAAATGATCCATCTCCAGCACACCGTAGATCATGAAGCTTGACGTTGACTTTTTGACGTGATCGTCGACGATAGATGTCTTCGACGGGCGTTCGGAATGGAAGGGAAGAAGACACCTCAGGCGGCCTCGTTGTCCTCTTATGCCGACAGACGGGGAAGGGCTTTCGTTCGTTGAAAATTATGAATATTGAGAAATTTATTCGGAGCAAAAATTAAAAAGATATTTAAAAAATATTTATATATCAAACGACACCTTCTTTAATATTTATAATTCTAAAAATAATATTAATTTAATATTATTATAATAGTTGGCAGCATATCTTCTATATTAAAATAGTAAAAGTTATTTAAACATATTAAAATTACTTCAACTTAATTAAAATGATTTCAAAAGTATTGTATCAACTATGGTACCAAAATGATTTTAAAAAATAAAATATTTGTAATCAAATTTAAAAAATTTTAAATAAATTAATTAAAATGTATTTTGATATAATAAAAAAAAGATAGTAGAAGTTATTTAAACATATTGAAATTATTTCAACTTAATTAAAATGATTTGTAATCAAATTTAAATAATTTAATTAAAGAGCATTTCGATATAATAAAAAATAATAGAAGTTATTTTTTAAATTTAAACCGGTAACCTTTAGATCACACACTAATAATTTTACCATTGCACCAAGATCCTCTCATATTTTAATATAGCAATGTTCATATATAATAAATTAATTTGATTAAGCGAAATCTTTTTACTTTGACGATTAATCTTGAAGGTGATTCTTCATCAACTATCAAAATAAATCTAGAAACACAAATAAGTTTTGAATGTCACTAATTTTTTAAACTTCTCTGATGTAATATATCTAGGATGAGATTTGAATCCTTATTTTTTAAGAATACACTTCTCACCTTTTACCATCGTATCATAATCCTGAGGCATCCTTTTGCGATCTTGATAAATCTTAAGTTTGATAAGGGCAAGGGCAATTTTGAATTTTGGAGCTCTCCTTAATGGATCTTCTATGCTTAAAGGTGAAGAATACATGAAAACTATATAGTCAAAACTTCCATAAATGTTAGGTATGATTTCCTTTTCAAGATGGAATATTTGGGTCAAAATAAATTATAGCCATAGATTGCTCATTAAAAAATAACAAATATATATATATATATATATATATATATATATATATATATATATATATATATATATATATATATATATATATATATATATATATATATATATATATATATATATATATATATATATATATATATATATATAATAATAAATAAAGTTAAACACTAATGAATTGTATTAAACTTATATATTAATTTGTCTAAAATATTAATAATAGATTGCTTTTTCTATTTTTTAATCAAATGCATTAAAAATATAGTAGTTTATAAAATTTTACCATCTTATATTGTTAATAATATGTTAAACATTAAAAATAATATAAGATTCATATATTAGATCAATATTTTATCTAAATTATAAGAATAATAATTACTTTTAATAAACAAGTTTGATAAAAAATAAATAAATAAATTTGAACACAATTAAATTCAACTTGACTTATTTATATCCTTAATCATGGAAGAATGTTGAGCGATTTGGATTAGAAAGTTTGAAAAATGCAAGCTCGAAGGAAAGCTCTTGCATACTTTTTATTATTATTATTTATTTACTAGGTATTTGGATAAGAATCAATTAATTCTTAAATATACGATTCAGTCCCACATTCCACATATTAAATAAATTTAAAAAATGAGATGACTTCTAATATAGCCCAAGATTAGATTGTAGCATACTTAAACAAGCATGCAACGATCGAGTTTTATGAACTTGTATGGAAACTAGGGATGTTTGTCCCATTCTTCTACATGAAGAGTTTGTGAAGATAATTTATGATCGTAGCTGTTATAATTACGTTGAAATAAAAATATTTTCATAATAAAAAAATATGATAAGGCATTCTTTTGATATATATATATTTTCAAATATTGATAGTTTTGTAGCTTTTTCCTTATTCTTTCAACCATTGCATGGAACCAGTGAAAACAACTTATACTTAACTTTTCTCTTGTTAACTTGTCGACCCACACCTAGCTAGACCATTCCTCTCTAGTAGTCTAACTCACTCTACTCCGTCAACGAAAGTAGACCAATCGGTTTTCACAAATTCAACGGTCAAGAGTTTCCACTCACCCTATCACATCTTGATGTTGTTAGAATCATCAATTTAGATTAGACCCATTGAATTAATTTATCCTGTCAAACAATTTAAGTGAGTTAGATTGATATTTTATCAATCTATTTTAAGATAGGTTCAGATGGATTGACCCACTTGAACCTCACAACCTGTGCAAGTTGACTTGCATTGGATTTGAGTTAGTGTAAATGAGTTCATGGGCTTACCTCACCTAATCCGCAACCAAATTTTAAATCTTTAATTATATATATAAATATATATAATGGGCTCATTTTTTTACTTCACTTAACTCACCTAATTTACAATTAAATATATATAATATTTCAATATTTATATTTTATTTTTTATTTTTTGATAGACTTGTGTATTGATCCGCCTAACCCGCAACTCGTCTTAAGTTGAGTTGGATTAGAAATTTTCTAGCCCACCAAGATGGTGGACCGATCCACCTCGCTCCATTATATGATGAATTTTTGATGAATTGACCCATCCCACCATGAATTGGCTCATTTGACCACACTAGATGTCATGTCTCATTTCCAATATTCAAAATACAATAATAATATAAAAATAATCCGATGTACAAAATTCCCTTCAATATAGGATCTCAAAAAAAAATCAAACTACAATCTATTATAAGTAGTCTTACTCTATATTACAAGAGGTTATTTTTACGATTTGAACTTGTGATCTCCAACTCACACGATAGTAATTTTAACATTGTACCAAGGCTCCCTTTCACAGTGATAAAAAAAAAAAACTAAAAAAAAAAAACATGAGGAAATTATCTATGCATTTTAAATGAACAAGTACTCACAATGTGTATCTCATCCTTAATCATATGCTATGGCTTTCGTTTAAACAAAAGCATTAGAACTGGTTTAATTTGAGTATTACAAGTATGATTCAGTCATGTATAAATACCAAAGTTATGCACATCAAATGATATTTATTTAAACATAGATATGATATAATAGAAGATAAAGTCCGTAGGAAGATCTATAACGGACTCCACGATTGTTATTATAATCATAGCAAAAATTACCTAACTAACTAGAACAAAAGGCACCAGTTTAGGCAGCAACAAAACAAATAGGATAAGAAAAAGAAGAAAATTACTTTCTTCTCAAAAGTCATTAGCTTTAAACTAGTTGGGTAATTACAGCTTGCTAATCATGTCATTTAACTAGAGATTAGATGACTTTACTGTCTTACCAGTGATCGAAATTCTGCTTCAAGCATTGGATTGCAGTGGGATGGATACTCGTTTAACTCATTGTTTGTGTCGTCTCAAAACTAAAACTGAAGCAAGTCCCTTTGGGTGTTGTGAATGGAGCCTGCAAGAAGTTGGAAGCTCACATCATCTTCAGGGTCGAAGTGATTGGATGCATCTGCACTTGAAGCATGAACCATGAGGCTTTGGCTTTGACTTTTGCTTGGATTCTGTCGGAAAGTTCTTGTAATCAACCCTCCGGAGCTCAAGCTGTTAGCTGATGCACTGACTTTTGAGAGAAATGGTTGGATAGGGGTCTGACCCTCGAGCAGGCTCACCACCTTCGACATTGTCGGTCTGAGTGTGGGTGATGAGTTAGTGCACAGAAGAGCCACGTTCAACATTAGAATCACCTCGTCGTTCGGGTAGGCTGATCCAAGCTCAGGATCTACCAGTTCCATGAGAATGCCTCTGTCGTGAAGAACACATGCCTAGATGAATTGGCACCATAGTTAGTTCTTTGCTAAACCTGAATCCTTTAGGAAATCATATCGAGATCAGTTTGATATTTGGAAGTTACCCAGTCAAGAAGATTCACAAATTCATCCTTGGGCCTGTAGCTTGTGTTGCTTTTTCCACTCACAAGTTCTAGAGCAACAATGCCGAAACTGTATACATCGGCTTTATCAGTCAAATAACCTCGCATTGCGTATTCAGGAGCCATATAACCTCTGCATAAATCAAAAGATCATCTGTAAGTTTAGGTTTGTACCAGAGGTATGGGAGCATATGTTAATAAGTTGTCGCCGAAGGATTGGCCATTCATGACTGTGCCAAACGAATCAATGGATTATCTTAACATACTGCTTGACTAGGGTATTATCATAATACTAGTTACAGAACCAGAACTTGAATTGCTCCAAAGCAAGAAAGGTATGAACATACACAGCATTCTTAAAGAATTTGATTCTCATGGTAGAGGTATTGGTAAATATTTTTGAAAATAAATAACAAAACATGAAACTGTGAAAACAACAAAAATTCATAGACTTTAGATATATTCAAGGTTTAAAACATTGTACTGAGCTGGGGTTTTGGTGCTTGGTCAAAAGGAGATGTGTCAATGCAAAATGAGGAAGAATTTGGGAGGAGAAGAGAAAGAAGAATGGTGAAGGAGGAAGAGAATTGGGATATTGATCCCTAAGCTTCATTTTGTGGCCGCAAAAGGTTTGCGTGCTCAGGGGAAGCTCCTCAGTCCTCACCACATCATGGAAGCCTCCAGCTGCATCGTCATCGTTATGGAAGCTTCGCAAGGGAGTTCATCGTCTAGGGTTGTTCCATGTGTCGGAATGAAATGTTTTGCTCGTGTTTCAAGAACCAAGTAAAAAACACAGGCCTATGCTCTACATCCATGTATGAACTCTTCTTGTGTTAATTGTGAATGTAGACCAACTGGCACACCCATACATTTATCTGTATCAGAATGTGTTCTTATAAGTTTCTTCAGGTCCTTGTTTCGTGTGCCCTAGTTCATTGATCTACTTAACAAGGTGGACAATTTGCAGTTTGCTTGTGCTTTGTGCTAAATTTCTGCAGTTAACAACTAATGACTCTCCTGTCAATAACTTGAAAACCGAACAGGAAAAGATGTGCCATTCAGGATAAAGGGCCATCTTATTTTTGGAAACTATGACTAGCAAAATGTTAAATTGCTTTATAGAAGACGAAAAGTGAAAAGTGGTTACTTACATCGTTCCAGCTATTCGAGTGCTGATGTGAGTATGGTCTTCCTCATAAAGCTTAGCGAGACCAAAATCAGAAATCTTGGCATTGAGGTCACCATCTAGCAATACATTGCTAGCTTTGATGTCTCGGTGTACAATCCTTATTCTGGACTCCTCGTGAAGATATGCAAGTCCTCTGGCTATTCCAATACAAATCTTGAGTCTTGTCGGCCAATCCAGCTTTATTTTGTGCTTTGCGCCTTTGCCTACATAATTCTTATGTTCTTGACTTCAACATAAACCTTTAAGATATATAGCCAAAGGTAGGTGATGTGTTTGGAATGCTTACCAAATAGAGCACGGGAAAGACAGTTATTCTCCATATACTCGTAAATCAACAAGAGTTGGTTGCCTTCCATACAGCATCCATAAAGCTTCACAAGGTTAGGATGCTGCAAGGCAGAAACCATGCCTATTTCGTTGATGAACTCACGGTTTCCCTGCTTAGATCTGGATGAAAGCTGCTTAACAGCAATTATCGTACCATCGGATAGCAAACCCTACATTCACAAGATAATTTGTAGAGAAAACAGAAGCAAGAAACATGAAATGATCAGATGCTCTTACAGTAAGGTTTCATACTACCTTGTAAACTGAACCAAATCCACCTTCCCCTATCTTATTTGCAGAATCAAAATTCTTTGTTGCTGCTTTGATTTGCCGTAAGGTAAAACATCCAGTTTGCAGGTCGAGAGCTCCAAGTTCTAGTAGAAAAACAGAATGTATAAGAGTTCTATGAGATGCATAAGAACATTTATGAATAAAGCTAATCTGTTGGAGGGAAAACAACATATTTTACTCCTTATTACGTAAAATATTGTTGGTGTAATCGTGCCCCGAGCGGTAAAGTTCGACCTTGAGTTTTGATGTTTGTGCAAAAGATTTAAGTTAGATCTTGCATGTGCATTTTATATGTGTGTTTGAGTTGTGAAGGGACTAGCAGGACCACGTGGAGCTTAAAAAGCTTGTGATTCGATGAGGACAAGGTGATGATTGATGATGACTTGGTGTGGCTAAGGACAACACATTCAATGGCTTAAAGGTCCATGAAGATCAGAAAAAGTTGCACAAGGTGACCAAGGGATTGAAGGACGAGAAACACTAAGGTGGTGTTGGAGCAACTTTGAAGCATGAGTTGGTGTGGCCAACTTTGTAGTTCGATGACTCGAGGTCTTAGAGATCATACAAGGATGAAATAAGACATTCGAGAAACCACAAGACGAGGAGTATCGAGGCGTAAAGTTGATAAAATTTGAAGAGAAGACAAACTAAGTAAATGAAGCATGAAGGATGGCACGTGAACGAATCAAGGGCTTGGGTGTACTTGAGGGATGAGAAGCCTAACAATAGAAAACAACCTTGGTAGCAAACTCAGCTGTGAAAGGTAAGCTCTGGTGGTGAGATATGAAAGTTGAGAGACTTGTACTCTTGTGAGGAAGGATAGTCTTCAACTTAGGATAGACTTGATTGTTAGGATGGTCCTAATCGGGTTCCAGTCGATTGAGATTTGAATCAACTAAGGAGTCAACTTGAGTTCGGAAAGTGGTGAACAAAATCTCTGTTCCTGGCTGAGTTGGTTGGATAATCGACTGAATTAGAGTCAACTGATTGATGATAGGATCCAATCAACTGATGTCACAATAGGAAAGTCGAAAAGAGTCATTGATATGATAAAGTTGCATTGTAATTATCGGATGACCTACGGGTTACAGTGGTCTAGTCAACTATTGGTGGAATTCAATTAACTCAATCAAAGGAAGTAGTCGACTAATGGGTGAATTTAAGAAATTGATCGACAACAAACCAGCTGAACAACAAGTAAAGAATAAAGAGGGATTGAAGGCTATAAAAGGGACTGAGATAAAAACATGAAGGCTAGTGAAAATAAGATTGGATAGATTCTATTGGTCTCCCATTGTACTCTTAGTCCTCCCTCTATTTTCTTGTAATTAATGTTGTAAGAGGTTTCTCCACCTCTGGTAGTTAACCAAGAAGAAAGAAAGCGGGCTTTCTGGGAGCGACACACTAACGAATCATAGGTTGTGGATAGAAACAAGAGTTTCGAACCACGTTATATGCCCATGTTATTGATTAGAATGCTTGTATCTCTTTATATTTTTAATTTAATCGCGCTAATATTTTTTGTAACCTCACTAAGCAATAGCAAGAGCAAGAGTAGAAATAATTCACATTTGCAGGTACAATGGTTATTCACTCCCCCTCTAGCTCATCCAACCATTTCACCATCTTGGTCCCAACAAATAGTGCATCTTTATTGCATTTAAATTTAGCTTTCACTCTTTTGTAGTGCTTTGTTTCATTAATTTAGTTTTCTTAGTTGTCATGTCATCTAAACTAAGGCATGTTTGCTAAAAAGAAAGAGAACTTATTACATTGCAACAAGCCAGCAAGAATTAAATGCTTCAATTTTCAATGCGTGAACTTGTGAACTGGATATAATCCGATACTTCTAGCAAGTTCAGCTGCACTTATCATTCAACTAATTCAGAAAATTATTTGGAAGAAAGTAAAATGGTATCATTAGGTATAGGTATATAGGTTAACAATCTAACTGCATTTCATAAACCTAAAGAATTTTAATCTAAACATATAACCATTTTAGGATCACAGGCATTAACCATCACAAAAGTTGGGACATTTAGGAAGCAAACAACAAAGGTAGGAAGCATCTATATCGAGCAATAAGCTAACGTGTCTTCGTTGTGAATACAACACACTCTAGTGAGAATTGAGTTCTTAATGCCTAGTGGCCTACAATCTCTTGTTGAACAGAATCTATAGCCGAAAAGCTTGAATTAGTAGAAAGAAAAGATCATCTCATTAGGAGGCAATACAAAGCCCCTCTCTATGATTGGACCTAAGTGGCTTCATGATGTACATGACACCAGAAAGTTGGGCTAACAATGAAATCACCACAATGTACACTACCTTGGCTAACAGGCTAAGCGTTGCTGCATCTTCAACTCCTTTGAAGTAGTACTTTGGTTCTTGACAAATACACTTAGAATAGTCTAGTGCAAAGTAGTTATTGATAGCTGATGAATAACAAACTGATTGGTTCATAGCTGATGTACATGGAAATAGACTAATATTGGCCCTTGTAGAACAGATGGAAAACACTGAGTTGAGAGAAATCAAGCATCAGCCAGTACTAATTTTATCGCTAATGGAAGCTAAGAAATAGAACTTTGAAACACTCATTCCAAAATAAACCATTTGCGGGTAATCAATAAAATAGTAATACTGTAAAACAAGAATGACCACAAACACCATATAAGTCGGATTTAATATAATATAAATCCATTACCTTTGTACAAGATATTCTGTCTCTTCTTCCTCCAAATGCCGAGAGTAAACAGAACTATCAGAAAAACCAGAGCCACAACCACAGCAATGATAATACTATGGAGCTTTTTCTTACTGGAAGATTTAATAGCTGGCGGTGGCTGGAAATCTGAAGATGAATTAAATGCATGTGAAGTTATTTAACAATCTCACATGTATGTTTATAGAGAGAGAAAACTATTTAATTGCGTAGAAAATAAATTGAATGCCATTGAAAGAAGTAAAATTCCAGTAGCTATATTTAAGTCTGTGCATTGATCTCTGGAGTAGACAAATATCAGATGGAAGCACTTAAAGAAAAGTAGAATTTGCAGCAAATGGTTATCTACAAAGCTCTCGAGTAAGGACTCCTGAATTCTATTTTTCCTTTTTATAGTCCAATTAGATGATTGTGCACCTATGAATAACTTTCACATACTAAACAAGAATATACTAAAAGATCATAGAATGTCAATTCAAAACATTTGAATCCAAATTCACATATGTAAATATATCCAATTAAAAGAAATCTGTAAATGATTAACATAGTGGAAGTAGATAGGCGGGTTTTTCTATGAGGAAATTTTTTGTGTTTGAATGTAGATGTAGATATTTTTCCTAATTCAATATATGTTCCCTAGCTTTGTGCAAAAAAAAAACATTACATACTAGGTGTCACTGAGATGGCTGATATCAGAGGACCATAGATTCCTCTGCTTGGGATGCCTGTTGTCCCTTTCCCAGACCAATAAAATTTGATCTTTAAGGTATTATCAGAGACAGAAGCATTGAAACTCTTAATAATAGGTTTTCCAGATCCTCCAGCAGCATCTTCAATGTTGAAATCCTCCAACACCAAATTTTCCTGTATTCAGTAAATAGACAGTAATTTGCTGCGTAGGATCTACAAGAACTTAGATGAATGCAATTAGTTATAGCTATTGACCTGAATAAAGACATTGAATACACGCTTTCCAAGGCTTCGAAATGTATTGTCATCAGTGAAAACTATTTCCGCAAAATGAAGTTTTACTGTATAACTCCCTTTCATTAAACAAAGACCATAGTAAGTGAGTGAAAGAGGAGAAAGACGTGCTCTAGTGTACAGTTCTGAATTGGGCATGGAAAGTTCAGATGAATTTCTAGCAATATAATTGTCAGCATCAAGATCATTGTCCATGAAATTCCCAGTACTACTGAATGCCCAATTTGTTTCCTCTATATGCAATTCTGAGGCACCTCTTTCCACTATATCAGCTTCATATTTGGTTCCATTGATAGTTACTTCTTTTCCTCCACAATTGATATGCAAATAATATCGATCTGTCAAAAAGATCATTAGTAATTGAAAGTGATGAAAATATAACAAAAACAACAAAAATATGGTCCTACTATCGCACCCAGATGAATTATAAAACAAATTTGATCTTGACTGAAAGATAATGTTATGCATCTATAATGTAAATTTTACATTCCACTTCCTTTAAATTCAACACTTGGTACATTGTGAATTTTATAAAGGATTGTTCTTGAATATGAGCAGAGTCATGGTTGGAAATGTTGAATTGTATTGGGTGGCATGGTTAAAACATACAATCTCTCTTGTGTCAATTGTGCAAATTGCACAGATGAGTAACTTGTGCCAACAATTAATACACCTTGGCATGCTATGACCAACAACAACAACAACATTCAGCCTTTATCCCATTAAGTGACGGTTACATAGATCCTCCTACACCATTGTACTCCATCCTCTATTATATTCTCATCTATATTTAAATAAATTTTATTTTTTTATCATTGTTAATCAAGTCTTCCTTGGTCTCTCTTTTCCTCGATTAATGTGCGTATTTGTCTTGGTCTCACATCGCCTAATTGGGGTATTTATTGATCGCTTAAATACATGTTCACACTATTTTAAATGTATCGCTCAAAGTTCAATAGGTGCAACCTTGAATTTCTTTAAAATATTCTCATTTCTTATTTGCCCATCCTCATATATTCGCACATACACCTTAACATCCTCACCCTTGCGGCTTTGATCTTCTACTCTTATACTCGCTTCATAACCCAACATTCAATTCCATATAATATAATAGGTCTAAATCGTCATTTTATAAACTTTCCTTTAACCTTTAGAGGTACCTTACAATCACAAAAAATACCTAGTATTCTTCTCCATTTCAACCATCTTGTTTATATCCTATGTAAAACATCTATGCCAATCCCACTTATTCTAAACACTCAACTTTAACCCGTTATCTGAGTTAGATCTTCCCCTTTAAAAATGATATTGAGCCTAAGGGGCATATTAAAAGAAGGAAAAGTGAGACTGAGAGGAAAACTTCACCCTTTTAATCTAACATACTAAAAATGGGAGCTCTTGAATCTACTTAAATACCAATAGACCCTCACCTAGGGCCTTAGCATTTTAGTTTGAATTGGGCTCTCTTGGGAATTAACATGGTATCAAAACAAGAGGTTTGGAGTTTGAATTTTGTACGTGTCAAAATAAATTTATACATCTGAGTCATGATGGACGTGAACGGGTGTGTTGAAGTTAGAAGGCTTCCTATCCACTAATCCCACATGGACAAGTGTGGTGGTTCATATAAATATATAAATTAAACACTACATCTTTCCTAACAGCTTGAACTTTTGGGTTAAGCAGTTAACCAATTAACTTTAACAAGATTAACTTGAGCAGATACATTGAAAAGTAATCCCTAAATTGATATCATGTAGGAAGTTGTGTGAAATACTTATTCAACCAAGATTATATATAGTTAGTGAGCAGGGAGCTAATATAATTATGAAGTCAAGTAGAATCCAAGTTGAATGGACACATCTTACTGGATGAACTGCAGGGGAAATTCTTTTTCAAGCATGGCTGAACTGTATTCCTGCACTAAAAGATAGATATTTAAGATGACAACAATAGATGGAACAAACAATGGCTAATCAAATTGATCTAATAAGCAGAAATTAACTTGACTAAGTGTTCGGAATCCTACACGTTGTCAGCAGAATGTGAGTAGCTCTCCACCAGGTTGCTGAAAAGAATAAAACAACAAACTTGTTATAGGTGATCGTTAAAAAAAAATCATTGAAGCCATACACCAAAGCCAAAATCGGACTCACACACTCCCTTGAGGACATTGCATAGGACCTGAGCCTTCAAAAGTGAAGCTATTGAATGAGATATCCCTTCAATTTGCAAGTATACAAATCAGTGAATAGAAACCCATAAATGGTTGATCAAATTCAAATAAATTTTCTAATCATCCTCAACATGGAATGTAAATGACAACTTAATTTCTCGATTATATACTCCATATACTTTGTAGCATGTTTTGCAATCTAGTATGTGCTAGGCAATACAGCCAAAACATATTGTTTCGATAAATTATCAAAAGTCAATAAATTAGTATAGATAATTCTCTAGTACCAATTGTGTCAATCGCCTTGCAATACAACACAAGTCAAGATGAACGCAAGTAATGTTTTTTCTTTTAACTTCTTTAAAATTAAAATTTAATTGATTATGCAATTATTATAAGTACAAATAGTATTGAATTCATGTTGACATGTATTGAAATAAAAATATATATATAATTTTTTTAAAATCTAATTATCAATTGTCATATTCTTATTAAGAATAGAAATGTCAATGAACAAAATGTTAGTCAAGTTGACTGATATATAGTTTCAATTGACTGATAGTCATGTTAGCTAAGTTAGTCGACTCCGGCTGAAATGTTAATAAACAAAATATGTGTTAGCTCAACTAGACAATTGACTAAGGCATGACTAGTCGATTGATTAGGGAGACCAGTGGAATCAACTAGTTAGGGAGATTAGACTGATGAGATAGTCGCCTAATAGCATAGTCACTTGAGGAATCGGTCGTGATCAATGGGTAGAACAATAAATTTGCCTCTGATAATAAGCATGACTCAACACTTCGACCGTTGGTTAAAATAGCATTTTTTCGTTTAGTTTTCATTGTCCCTATTACTATATAGTGGGTGACATCTGCAAGCCTTAGATATTTTTGTGTGCTCAGTTAACTAGCCTTATGCTTTGTACCTTAATCAATGACCACACATGAACGAAGAAAGAATATTTAAAGTAGAAATTGTTATATTATTAGTTCAATGAATTTATTGAGGGAATAAACTGATAATAAGGGATCAAACTAGTAAAAAAAGGATTAATATGTTAAAATTTTATATTGTGCACTAATTTATTTTATTAAACTAATTCATTTTTTGAAAAATATTTTTTCTTGGATTGAAACAATTAAGGATTTGTATGAAGATTTAATGACAAAAGTGAAGACCCCAGACGTATTAACTAAAGTATTTCTATAATGATAGGGTTACAACAATGATCAATTCTAAGTTTGTATATTTTTATACTAGTCATGGATGAACTCATTGGGCACATCCAAAATATGTTACCATGGTGTATATTATTTTTCGATGACATTATTTTAGTAAATAAAATGCGTGAAGCAGTAAATGTGAAGCTCAAATTTTGGTGAGAAACACAAGAAGTAAAATATTTTAGGCTTAGTAGAGTAAAAATAGAATATATGAATTTAAGTTTAGGAATAGTAAATCTAGCAAGACAATTGTTAAGATAGAAGAAAATAAGTTATCTGTAATTGAGAATTTAAATATCTAGGATCATTTTTGTAAAAGGATAGAGAGTTGATAAAGATATTTTACATACAATACAAGCAAGATGGTTAAAATAGAGGAGGTCATTAGAGGTTCGTAAGGTGTCTCTAAAATTTAAATGAATGTTTTATAAAATGGCGGTTAGAGCTACTTTATTATATGGAGCTAAATATTAGGTTATGAATCAAATACATGAGCAAAAGATGAGAATTCACAAAGATGAGGACGTTAAGATAGATGTATGGACATATAAGAAAGGACAATATAAAAAATTAGAACATTAGAGAGAAAGCCGAGCTTGTGCCTATTGAGGAAAAACTCCAAGAGATGTGTTTAACATAATATAGACATGTACTTAAGCAACCAATCAAAGTCTCAATTAGATAATGTGAAACCATAATAAATGTGCACAATAATCAAGGAAGATGGAGACCAAAAAAGCTTAGTTAGCAACGATAACATGGAATAAAATTCATTTAAATATAAAAATAGATTGTCCTTTAAATAAATGTGAAGATATACTAGGGGACCAAGCCTAATAGGAATAAAAGCAATATAACGGACCTCACTTAGATAAAAGCTTGGTTGGTGTTGTATTTTTTTTTTCTTGGATTGCATCATCAGGTTTTGCATGTCTAACATTGAGTTTCTCTTCAATATGTTAGACATTGAAGGTAAAAGTGATTCTTCCATTCTATCAATAAGGGCTCACCCTTTGCAAAGCATATGTCATTTTATGTAACCTTCAGTTTTTGTGCATTAGCAAAAATTCCCTTTCACACAGCAGTCCTTTCTCCTTTATAAATTTTGTCTCGTTTTCATTTTCCAAGAATATCATATAGGAAAAGTTTAGCAATATCTATACATCAAGCATAAACAAAGTCCTGTATTAGCCACTATGCTAAAAGCAAACACACTTTAATGTAAGTGCAGTAGATTCAGATCTTCAATGCTGAATATGCCCGTTGCTAATGGAAAGAACATATGATATACTTACGCATTCTTGTTTCTGTTCAGGATCCAACCAGGGATATTACCAGTAAGCAAATTACCAGTCAAATAACTGCAATACCAAAATAAGGAATGAGAATGACTAAATATAGAAATATAACAAGTGGTTTATAACCAATAACTACAAACGATTTTATTAAAATAACTTTCAACAACAATTGCAGCATACATGAAATCCACTTGTTGCAACTGTGAAAAGGAGCTTGGGATCTCTCCAGATAATTGGTTAAAGCTTAAATCTTTGAATCAAGAAAGCCCAATCAGTGGGAACAAACCATGATGAAAAGATATCATTCTCAGAAATTAAGGATATAAGAACAAAAAACAATTCAAGAATGTACAAAATTCCTGTTTGGAGTTATAAGGAAATGAAGACTATATCTGCATGACAGTGATTAGTAGTTCAAGGATTTTAAATAAGTAAATCAAATTAACATATCTCTTGATGACAATGATGGTTTTCTAAATCCTATACATCCACTAAATCTATGAAGACTATATTAGTACTAGGATATTTGGCCAATCAGGGTTGGTTTTCTAAATCCTATACATCCACTAAATCTATGAAGACTATATTAGTACTAGTATTCAGATTCAACACAAATAATTATAGAATCTATCAGTCATCTTTATACAAATTAATACCATCTTAACAAATATCTCTTCCATTTCTTCATCTAATGGAGCTACACCTAATTACTTTCAAACCCAGTACTTTTTATTCCTTTCTAGCAATTTCACACATTTATATTAGCATTCTCATCTCAATACTTCAAGCTTTACTTCCTAAACTACCCAATATTGCAATTGATAAAATATAAAGTTGCACCATAGTGTTATAAGCTTTTCCTTTTAGCATTAAGTGGTAAGTCAATCACACAAAACTTTATAAGCTCCTCTCCATCTTGACTAATCATTCATTGTTTATCCTATTAAAAATATCTTCATAAATATCCTCTTCTTGTTGACAAATAAATCCATGATATCTGAAAAATGGGATTAAGATTCATGTTCAGAGGATTAGATAAAGTTTGATGTTGGGTTTCTAGGCCTAACTCAACCTTCAACATTTTTAGCCATTATTATGTCAACAAATAAGCAAAACAAAACTGATCACCAAAAACAGATATTTAAAAAAAACAGAATCACCAAAAAAAAAAGGTAAATTTTAAAAAGAAAAAAAAAGATGATAGCAGAACTCATTTTCTTTGGCAATCAAAATAACTCCTACTCGATGTCCATAACTTTTCTAATAGTCCAAACCTAAAAAAATTGTAACTATCTTTTAGTTCTCTATTTTTTAATGCATATAATTAGAAACGTGATGAAGAAAAAAAAAACTTACAAGTTTTTAAGCTTCTCCATATCCCCAATGTAAGACGGTATATTTCCATGAATAGAGCAATTCCTTAGTATCCTGTGCATGCAAAGCGCCATTACTCAAATTTAATAATCCACTAACAGACAGCAAATTAAGATTTCTTTCAAGTGAATTTCTCACAAAGTTTTCAATGTTTCCATTTGTCTCAAATCTGGGAACACAGATGAAATATTTCCTCTTAAGTCACTAATCCTCCTAATTATCAACAAAAAGAATTACTCAGCAACATAGAAAAAAATGATACAAAAGAAGAAAACCAGATGAATGTATTCAAACTCATACAGATCATTTAGGCTCGTTAAATATGAAATTCCAGGGGGTATGGGTCCTTCCAAACGGCTGCCTTGGATGTGCCTAAAGAACAACTCAGTTAGGGATCATGCACAGATCATTGCCAGAATTCACAACAAATATAACCAAAAAATGTCTTACAACTTTTCAAGCTTCTTCAAGACCTTTACAAAATCAGGTAGTCTGCCAGTTAAATTGGTATCAGAGATCCTCCTAATTTTATGATGCCCATGTTAAAACCATCAAATATAATTACATGAAACATGATCCAAGCTTCACTCTAACATGAAATCAGGGGAAAATTTTAACTCACAGATCAGTTAAGTTTGTCATCTTGGCAAGTGCTCTGGGAATTTCTCCAGTGAAGTTATTGGAGGATATAACACTGAGTCCATATTTGCAGAGGAAAACAAAAAACTAGTTGCCATTAACTTTGTGTGTTTTCCAACTTTGATAGAGTAAGTAACAATGAAGTCTGAGAAATCTCACAATTTCTCCATGTGAACAAGGTTTCCGATATCCGGTGGCAGTAGCCCATGAAAGAGATTCCCCTCAATGCTTCTGCATAAAATTTTCTTTCAGTGAAATTATCAGCCATTCTCCTCAGCAAACTAAATGAACCAGCAAAGCAAGAGCTATATGTTCTTGAATCAGGAAGACATACAGATTAGTCAAAGTGGTAATCTTTGTGAGGACTAGCGGAAATGGCCCAGAGAGTCGGTTCCCCATGAAGGACCTGCAAATTTTCAGCTAATTATTACACAATAAATGGTTATATTTTTCAAGAAAACTAAAAAAGAAATTTTTTGATAAGCTTTTGTTTTTCCTGCTCAACATAAAGAAGAAGAGACGCATTTCAGGAAATTTTTTTTAAAATGATAATAAGGAGACATACAAGCCTTGCAGCCGCATCTTCTCCCATTCATCAGGAACGGTGCCATTGAGGACATTGCGACTCAAATCCCTGAGACCAAATTAATCATCAGAAAAGCATGCAATCTAACATCTATCCATTTTTTCCCCCATTTTTTCCCCTTTGGACAGGACAGAGCTCCTTGGACTCACAGTTGTTGGAGGTAGCGAAGACTACCAAACTCTTTGGGGATGGCGCCAAAAAGATTCTGGGACTTCAGCGAACTGCATCAACCATAAAAACCTCATTCCTAAACCCTAATCCCGAGAACAAAAAGCTGAACCAAAGAAAACAAAACGATGGAAGCCAAGATTACATGTTAACAACGTGGCACACGGAGTTGTCATTGAAGGAGCAGTCGCAGTCGACCTTTCTCTCGACGCTTTTTTCTCCCTGAAAACTCCAGTTTCCCATTCTGCTGCAGGGGTCTGAGTCGAAGTTCCAATCTATATTCAGTTTGGTAGAAATCCGCTTCAGCAAATTCTCTGCCATTACAAACAAAACACAACAAAATTAAATCTTTCTAGGAGAGAGCAAGAGACAAGCTAGCAAACAGGTCGCGTACTCTCATTCGGGTGAATCCTGGGAGCTTTCGCCCCAAATGCGACAGGAAACACACTAGAAAACAGCAAGTAGTAAGCCAGCAATAGCAGCTTGAAGCAGATCACAGCTGGCGACTTCTTCATCTGTAAGACTAGCAATGAGGTGCTAGAACCGCATCGGAAGAACAAGAACAAACAAATCTATAGCAAAAAAGAGCTCCTTTTTCTCGCTGCTCGATCGAGCTCGGATTCAGTGAATCTGGTTGGAGGAAGCAGTGGCTTGCGATCGATGGAGTGGAGACAGTCATCACTCCTATCAGTGTCGGCCTCTTTATCGCGACATGGCTGCGATTTGGTGAGCTTCTTGTCGCTTTCGCGGGTTCAATCGCCCGCAGAACAGTGTTGCGATAAACTGCACCGAAAAGAAAGGAATGCTGGGAAATCGCTGGCTCGTGGAAAAGGTACGGTTCAGGAAACAGTTGGATAATTATGGCAACTACTTTCCCGGTTCGATCGAACCGGGACGAGTTCGAACCGACTTTACTGAATTAGCACCTCAATTTCTATAATATCCAAAACACACCACGTGGCTTACTTTTTTAGAATTAATGAATCAGTTTCCCAAAATACCCACCGTCCAGTTAAGTTGGCGGTGGGTATTTTAGAATTAAAAAAAATACATTTAGTAATTTGAAAAGTACGCATACACTCAATCGAGCTAGCCGTAAAATCATGACCGTTCAATTGAGCAGTCGGCTGATTGAGCGGCTGTGAAATTACAGTCAGTTATGATATGCCTCTTGCGTTTGAATTTTGGTGAAGTCGAATAATACTTTTCTTCGTCGTGATCAATTATAATTTTTTAATTTACTTCTTCATAAATAGTTCTGAAGTTGACCACATATGACCGCTGAAATGACAAATTCTACCATTTAGAAAAGAAATGTAATTGATTGGATTAGGGTATCCTTCTCATTCTCATTTATCATATCCATATGCTTCCACAAACATAATTGAATTAGTATTCAATGACAAAGTTACTGTATTTGATAAGGATTGATTCTCATAGAGTGCATTCTCTTGCGATTTATATTTTTCTTATGTATTATGTAAAAGGTGAAATCCGTCACCCTAGCAGTCTCACATGATCAGCTTTACGACTATTTGGACTTTCACCATCTAGGGTGCAACATTCATTTCATCGCTTCGCCTAGCAACACGACGCTCCTTTGTCATCTTTTGCAACTCTGCTTTGTCATAACCAACTTCTCCAGGGTGAAATTTATATTTTTCAATTTAGGAGGTAGTATTGTGGTGTATTCTAATATCAAATATATATCCTCTATAGTAATTTTTTTCCCCATTTTATCCAACTGGCAACAACTATCATTCATATATTAGAATTAACATAATATCAATATATATAATTCAAAAAAAAATAATAACTTTGTAGACTACGAAAGAAAGAAATCAAGAAGATCAAAATTATTTATTTATTTTTTAATTAGTTGTAAGTTAGTGTATATATATATATATTATTTAATCAAATATTTGAGTCAGATACCGAATAAAATTTTATCAGATTCCTCTTTATATTTGAATTCAAAAAATGTTATATCTAAATACCTAATTATTTAATCGAGTTTAAAAAAAATTTCTTCTAAATATTAAAATTTTCATTAAATTTGAAGAAAATTATCGTGTTGATTGTAGTTTCTTAGTAAGTGTCGTCTAGCAGTTGCATGATCGATTGGTTTAGAAAAGTCGACCAGCAAAGGATAGGAAGATATTTTAAAATTTTGATGAATAATTTAATAATTTAAAAAACTTAATACATAATATAGTAAATTATAAAAAAAGAATGAGAATTCAAAAGAATTGTTGATTTTGGTTTTTATTAAATAATAACAATATAAAAAATTTTAAAAACTATATAATATACGTTTTTTATGATAATTAGAACATTTAATATAAAAAAATTAAATATCAATCTCTCACGAATAAAATAAATATATATAATTAAATGAGTGGGTCCACATTAGATGAATATAGATTTGTATTTTTGTATGGATCGTAGACTTCATGTGTTTTTGAAATTATGGTTCCCCTCCATCTACTTTATGGAGGGGAACCATAAATTAGGGTCCATATAAAAAACGATGTCGGCACAAAATAAGTCAAGCTTTCTCATATGATACGAATTGATATAAATTATTTATTTCTGTTTGAAATCATTTCGGATAAGTTGAACACTTGGTTTATATATTGACAGAGTTACGTAGTACCCATGACCCACTTTGAGGAGAAAGACATTAGGATCTGACATGCCGTCGAGCGTCAAACTGCAAGGAAAAGGATGAGGGTGAGAACGGAAGTCAGGGGTGTCTTAGCTCAGTCACTCCGACGTTCAAATCAATCAGTTGCCCATATATGATGAAGAAAGACCAAGAAGGGAGAAAGAAGTATATCTTCGTATTCATGCGTACCTATACCAATGCCAGGAGGAGCTATTATATAAGATTATCAAGGAAAGAAATATCTCATCCTCGATAAAAGAAATGTCACATTAGTAAAAATGTCCTATCAGAAGTAAGGAGAATATCTCATCGTCGTTGCGCGCCGTAATGAAGGGTATTATCATCCATATCTAATACAACATTAGACTATGCCATCATAAATTATATTGTTTGCCTTCTGGCATGGTAGCGGCAGTCTGACAAGTTGAATGATGGAGTGACAAGAGCAGAGTCAATCGAGCACTGAGTAGGACATTGGGCGAGTGGAGCTTAAGCAGCAAAGAGAGTCTAGGCCGAGGCTGTCCGAAATTGGGAGCTGAGACGCGGTCCGAGATGGAGCTCAGGGTTTAATGGAGACTTGGTTGGAGGCCCAGACTCGGAGCTTGGCGTTGAACCTAAGTGGAGCAGTCGAGTATTGCGTTTTGAGTCGAGCTCGTTATCGAGTTGGAGAGTGGTTGCTGGTTGTCCGAGTCGGAGAGTTGGAGCTGAACTGATTGTTAAGTCGGAGAGTTGGAGTCAAGCTGGTTGCTGAGAGCTCAACCACCTTGTTAGGGTAGAATTCCGACGTGGAGCTAGGGTGTGGGATTAAACTAATCAACTTTGGAGTCAGACTTTATATCCGACGTGTCATCTCCAATTGGATCAGGTTTTGACTTCCTTGACCAAAGTGTACTAACCTGTAACATTATTCATATCAAGTTATCGAATGGATCTTGTTATCTTAATACGTCAGTCAATGTTCTATATGAGGTCGACTCAGCCTTACCTCTAGTCGAGTCATATTCAGCTACTATGCCAAAACATGGGTCAACTTGTCGAGTGCCTCGTCATCAAGGTAATAGGCCAAGCTTTTTATCGTAATAGGTACATTCTATATATGTGCAAGAGCAAGGGCATTAATTGTTTGTGTTTTTTAAGTGTCAAATTAGGTCCATGAGATTATTTCATGAACATGATGTCCATGACTTTCACATTTAATTAGACATCCGCGAGTCTATTTTTAACTGTAACATACTGTGAATTAATTTTCATAAGTGATTAGACAATCTTAGAACATTAATTATGAAACAACACATCATTCTTACTTTCAGATTTACTCTTGTAGTCGATAAAAAAATTTAAGGGGATTGGATAAGTTGTTTTTAAAATTAATCAATTGGAATAGTTAAATATCTAGATTATGAAACACTCCTTCTGATTAGAAACACATAAGTTCAACTATAGTATACCTTTTAGTCATTATGACATCATGTATCTAGTTTTTTGGATTAATTAATCATAAGATGATTAATCTGATCCTATAAAAAATTTTCACCGGTCAATAAGATAATTTAGAAAATATATAAATGACGATTCAATCTAACAGTTAACGTTCTCAAGTACGCTAAAACAACTCAACGATACCCCTCAATTTACTTGGTCATTTTATCAACTCATCTAGAGGTCACTCTAAGCTCAAAGTATTCAAAGCAATTTATATTTTAAAAAACATAAATATTTATTTTAAAAATATTTATAATAACAATGTTTTTTGTTTGTCTATACTTTTAAATCTGAAAATAAAAGTCTAATTTGTCTTTTGTGTCTATAGATAAGAAATTCCAAACACAATAATGAGCTGAGTTGTCATGTGTTGACATTTAATTTGTTACCATTCCAATTAATACAGAATATTCTTGTCACCATCACTTGTTTAATTAGACTTAAATTTCAAAAACTTTTATTTAAAATTATAAAATTAAGTTTATATTTCTAATTTAGAGTAGTTTAAATAAATTCATATAATAATTTTATTCGAAATTGCTATACGATTTATTTACGAATTTAAAATGGTTTAGATTGATGTATTTTATTCAAAATTGTTATGTAGCTAAACTTACCTAAATTAGTAAAGGAAGATATGCATATAAAAATAGTTATTTGTGAAATTAGAATAATTTTAAATCGTGACATAATTTTATATAAAATTGGTATATGTTTTTAAATTAATAAATTATGTATACTTTATAAAGTATATGGTAGAATTTAGATCACTTTATTTCTTTTATTTTTAAAGATATTTTTAAAAAAATTTATAATTTATATAACAATATTAATTAAAATTACAACCAAAACTAGTAGATAGACTAGTTGGATAATTATTTTTTTATAATATAGATATTCAATTCTTACGATATATATCTAAAGTGATATATTATAAAAAATTTTTATTGACTATCAAAATAAATAAAAAAATATAGATGGATAATAATAGATAATCCAACGCGTTACAAATTTTTTAAACTCCTCAAATATAATATATTTTGGATGAAATTTAAATTATATATTATTGTCTAGAAAGTCCAGTCCATCTTTTATCATCTTTTATAAAAGATGGAATCTGCCACCCTAACGGTTCCATACGGTCCTATGATTATATGTAAGAAGGTAAATCGAGAAGCTGTAATTGATCATAATGGGGAAGGATATTGCCTCGACTTCGTCAAGATTTGATCCTTGCCTACTTCAATAAGTTTGTTCTATCATAATCAATTCAATTAGGTCTCAGAGATATCTTTTATCATCGTATCATCATCTAGAGGAGAATGATTGGACAATTAAGTATAATATCTTCAGGTTAAATTAAAAAGAAAACATTGAGAATAATATCTAAAAAAGATTATTCTTTTTTGACTACTCTTTTGGCTTTTACCTAAACACTAACAATGAAATATATGAGCTATTTTGATGTAGAGATAAAATCACACGAGAAACTATAAGTCACATTTAAAAAAATATATTCATTTTTTATTTTAATCATTTAAGATATCACTAAGAGCGCCGCTGATATTTAAAATGAGAGTGATAAAATTAAAGGGCACAGATAAAAAAAAGATCATTTATTTCTAAATCATCACATTTTTCATTTTAATTTTTTTAATTAAAAAACAACTCACTTCATTATTCTATTATGTATACTAATTCAAATACTCTCAAATACTATTCTATATTATTATCTTTTATAAAAAATATTTATGTTGTACGATTATAATTTTGTAGATTCATTATTATAATTATGAAACTGTATTGCTACGAGCAATTATAAAATTTTAACTATACAATATGATTTTGCGTTAAAAATAAATCGTGTATCAGAAAATATTTGTATCATTTTATATAGAGAATTAATGTGATGAAATATTTTTTTGATAAAAAAATCAAATGTAGCTCTTGGAATGATTTTAAAAAATGATAAATTTCAGTTAACCTCGATAGAATTTTACATTTTAGAGAAAAATTTTTACAAATACGTTGTAATTGGAATATTTATGTTATTTTATATAAAAATTAATGAGATGAAAATTTATTTATTTTTGATAAAAAAATCAAAATAAGATAGCTCTTGGAATGATTTAAAAATCATATATAGAGCGTCATTTTTGTTCAAAATTAAATTTGTTCGGGTAACCATCTGTCTGAGTTGACCATGCATGAGTCAAAGTCGACGGTCTGGTTTGACTAGATTGTACGCGCCATGTGGACCCGCAAACAACGCGTTCTACGATTATTTTTTTTCCCCTAAAAAGAAAGGATTAGCAGAGGACGACGATATGTATTATCCATGCCTATTATTAATGCATGTATTATCCATGCAGTTTATTATTAATTTGTGGGGCCCGTGTGTACCTTTCACTTTCTACTCGTCGATTGACTGGTTGGCTGCGTTCACACCGTGAGACATAGACTCGTGGAGCATTTATTTACAGGAAAAAATTCCTTTGTACTTGCACGGACTTCATCCCAATGCAAGAGGAAATCATAAACAATTATTAAAAAAAATATTAAAATGATCTTATTTTTTATTCTGAAAATACTTTAATATTCTTTCAATATTGGTATATCAATCAAATTGCTCGACCTTAAAAACTATAATCAGATTAAAATATAATTAAATTTAAACAATTTTAAATAAATCTAATATTTTCTACTCAATATTAAATCTAAATACATAAATACACACTAAAATAATAGAAATGCTAATTGATTTCAAAATTCTCTTTCATTTTAGAATTGAGGATTTCATTAACATCATCATATTCAATTCTTCCACTCATAAAAAATTTCATCAACCATCAAAATAAATTCAAAAATTTTCAGACCCTAAACCCTTAACATCATCTTATTGCTACCTATCTTGTAAAACACAATTATTTCACTTGCTACACATTCCATATGATTTAATGTTGATTGTATTGTTTGGAATTCTTAGTCAGATAGCAATTAATGCACAACAATGTTCAAAATTATTGTAATTGTTTGAATTCGTACTCGGTCTTGCGTCATGACCAACTGTAGTTTCTCGATTTATCTCCTCACAAATGATCGTGAGACTGATCTTGTGGGGCCATTAATGCACAATAATGTTCAACTTTTTGTAAAAAGAATTCATACTCGGGCACAATTATTTCTCTTTATTCAACAATGTTTGACCAGTTCTTGCCTTACATTCTTGGTCAAACTCAGACCCATCCATGTAGCCTAGTTGCTGATTGAGACATGACAATTAGTCAAACTAGTCAGATTTTTCGTAGTCAAAATTGTCGTGACCTACTTATTAAAAAGGTCCTCCTTCAAATAATAATTCATAAAAATGCCTTTCATATTCCAGCAATCAAATACGAGCATCCAGTTAAAAGAATATAATGTAGAAACAAAATCGGTATCTTTGAACAATTCTTTCATATATAGTGCAACGGTGAATAGACAAATTCTTGAAGAAAATGTTTCACACTAAGCATTTATTTTTTTTGGTAAAAAATCAAAAGAAAATACTCCCTATTTTTTGAATATGATATCCCATTTTAATTTTTATTAAAAAGACATCATATTCTCGTTCCAACTTAACCTCTACTACACTATCCTGGTAGTATTCTCGTTATTATCTATTCTTGTAGTATTCTCATTATTATCTATTCTTGTATTTACTGCTTAAATCCTGAACTAAAAGTGCATTATTACAATTATGAACTTATAATTACTACACCGTAAAATTTTTAATTCAAATTGAACCATAAAACACATAATATATCAAATTAAAACTCATTTAAAAATCTACATTTATTATCATATATCACCTATAACAACACAATTTTAAAAAAAAATATCATTTAAAATCTTTTCAAAAGTTACGAAGAATTTTAATCTCTTTATTAAATTATTTTTTTATATTATAATAATTACAAAATTATAACTACTACAACTATAAATTATAAGTTGTAACAACTATAATTTACCACTGTTATAAAATTTGTAATTACTATACCACACCCGACCAATTCAAAATTTAAACAAGAAATATACACAAGATAATAATGAGAACAATAGTAAAAAATAATTGCATCATTTTCCGTGAATTGAGAACCCTTTTAATAATAAAAATAAAAATAAAACACCCTTTTAACGGTTTAGAAAAATAAGAGTGTTCTTTAACTTTTGCCCCCTTTTTTCCATTTTACGAGATAATCGTAACATCAGCAATCAAATAATATTTTTGGTACTTCAAAAAGCAGATGAAACAATGAACTAATTTGCCGGATCAATTCAATATATCAATCAGATTCTCCCGATATATGCAAAAATAGCCATTCCCGAATACATTACAAAATTTAGGTTTCTTAATAAAATACATTAACAAAGAAAACTGTCACAAAAATATTATCGAACCACTACTCACTTGTTAGTTTTAGAAGGCTATGCGCTATAGAGTTTAAGTATCTAGTGCCATAGTTGAAATAATTTGATGGTAGATCATGTTCTTTTTTTTGTTTTTGTTTTTGGCATCTTATATGATAGTTCTTGGGTCTCTAAGTCACAACTTAGGTATCAAATATTAGAATGGAACAGCAACAAGCAGACCTCAAGCAGGAAGTTGAAGCTTTGCGTTGTTCTTCCAGCTGCAAATCTCATACAATGTGAGACGTCCTTCAGGGTTTTAAGATCATCAAATTTCCCCATAGAGTTTAAAAAGTTTGTCATTTTTACCCACCAATCCTCCAATCAGTAATACTGTTAACAGCCTCCATCATTCGGCCGAGTTACTTCACGGTGTTAGTAGTTGAGGGATAAAATTATAACACATTTCAAATTCTATGGGGCATTTTGACGATCTTAAACACTTTTGAAGGCATTTTGAAAATGCAAGTAAAAGCTTAGGGAGTGAAATGAAATTTTCCCCTAGGAAGTAGAAGATTCAGTATCTTACCTTATGAAGTAGTAGTAAAAGAAATCAGCATAAAGAACTGTCTGGACCAGACCACAAATCCAAGCTGGAAAAATGCAACGGGGTCAGGGGAAAGAAACTAGAAATAAGTTGAAATGGCAAGCATCCATGATAAAGCCTTACATATCCAGGAAATGTGATGTTCCGTCGCATAACGATATATCCAGTTGAGAATATAAAATGCACGGTAAGCCCTGAGGAAAATAGATTAAGGGCGACAAGTGGTCAGAAGCAAGTTAGGAATGAATTGAAACTTCAGAGAGTAAAACAAATAACCTTTTTTAACAGAGAAGGAATTTGATAAGGCTTACTAGTGCAAGAAAAGGCATGTATAGGAAATAATACCCTAGGAAAAAGACATATTGGCTAGTCAAATTGTCAACATTTCCACTTCTTTGCAGCAAAACCAATTGTGGAAGTATTGCAACTGCTTCCAAAAATATGGAAAACGACCAGCACACCTACAAGACAGCGAGTAGATCAAATAGATGTAAGTGCAATATGTATCAGAAGTAAAATAAAAAAGAATCTATATGGCTGCAACGAATGTGGATCTACATGGTTAAAGGAATGTTTGCCATAGTTGAATATTGCAAGGAATGTGCATAAACGAACCTAGCACACTATATGTGAACTTAAAGGAATAGCATGAGCAATATAAATGTTCTAGCTAGTACCAAGTCTAGATTAAAAAGGTTGAATATTGTGGCAGGTTCTGACAGGATGTTGGAAATCTCTAAACCTAGAGCATTCATCTTAGCTATATGTGTCAGTCCTAGTAGATAGTAGATGCAATTTGAGTGTGATATATATATAGGGTAACAAAGTAATGAACACGAGTACAACTTTGATCAATCTATAGTCAAAATAAAATCATGCATGAAATTAAATAAGAATGATAACTTTGATCAATGCATACAAAATTTTTTAATCTCCCTCTAAAACTGAATATACCACAGGACTTTGAAGGTTTTGAATGTGGAGAAATAGATTGTGATGGGTTGCGGAATGAAAAAAATGATAGATTAGGGTTCCTCTTGTGGAGTTGATATTGAGGAGACTATGAAGTCCAATATCAATCCAAGCAGTGAATATGCCATAGAGGAATAGAGGAACTGAGAAAAGTTTTGCTAGCTCATTGAGGGAATGAGAATACTTGAAGAGAGACAAGGCTAATAAATCTTTTCAAAGTTAAACTTGATATAAAGATTGAGATTGCAGATGTTCCTGAGAATAAGGTTCCAATAACCTGCTTTGATTTTGAGAGAAGAGAAATATCAGAAGGGCACTAAATAATTTCCAACCAAATCATCTAAGAAAATTTTTGATCAATTATATGAGATTTTCAACTTTCAAATGGAAAGATTCTTTTTAATGTTTTGTCGATGTTATACATCTTATAGAAGATACTACTTATCAAAGTTATATTGGATTATTTGTATACTAAAGAACACTGATTATGAATTGCCATGTTAGAGTAATGCAAATTTGCAATGTCCATGACAAAATTAGATATTCAAAGTTAATACTGCAAGCAATTACAAATGATGGAAGATTCATGTGGCTAACAAAGAATAGTTGGGTGAAAAATAGCTTGATGACGACAAGATATAGGATCCAACACTCTCATCTTAAGATCCAATCTTGTGAAGCTCTCATTGTGCCTAAATAGGATCTCAATCCTAACTACTTTGCACTCAAGTACAATCTACATAATAGTAAAAGGATAAATAATTTTGCAAGCGAAGAAAAATAATTTTCATGACAAAGGTAATCACTATCTCATGATGTTATAATGCTTGACTGCCTAAATAATAGCTCAATTAATATCAAAGGTAATTTGTATCCTATAGTTTAAGATACCACAATTCAAGATCTTAGGCATTTTTGCAAAGTATGATAATTTCGATGAAGACTATGTCAAGAACAATCAAAATGAGCTAATTTAAAGTGAATACGTATAGGCTGCTGAAAGAGATTATTAAGATGAAGAATGCATGGGCATCTGTGTGCGTGACTTGGATCTCTCTGTGATTGTTTTCTCTCATAATCTCTTATGAATCCTTTGTGTCGCATAAAGGCCATTATTCAAATATATACTTGTTAAAAGCTCAAATGCGAAGATTGATTATGATTACAATTTACAATTGCCTGTCATTTTAGTGATTCCTCAAATCCTCAATGAGGAATATGATTCATGTTTGCAGTTCAGATTGCATAATAGAAATTAGAAGATTGATGATTTCCTCTGAACCCCTTTTCTGCATGTTATTTAAAAAATAAAAGAATTCATAAGTCCACTAGCTTCAGGAATCTACCTTGGATTCAATTGGAAATGTAGCCAAAGGAGATGTAGTGGAGAGAATGTCAATAAGTTGAGTTCAACTGGGGTTAGGTTCGCCAAGCTAAGCCCAGTTTGATGAAAGTGAATGGAGTGGGATCAAAGTGAGTGTCCTTGGATGCGGCAGTGGGAATTTACTAGTCTATGTAAGTTGAAATCTAATGAGCTAAAGTCTGGTTGGAGGTATCTGAGATGAAGAAAAGTTGGCTACATCATAGACAAGCTACAAAATGCCCTTTTGACGGCCTTGAACCCACCTTTGTAGGCCTTGAGTGCACACTCATAGATAGTTACCATGTCACGGTTTTAACCACCTGGGACATGGTTCTGATTGATCGAATCTAATGAACAAGCATTGGACCCTATTTACACTGTCAATCAGATCCAACTGTTCCTGAGATCAGTGGTTCATTTTACCCACATCACTTGCAACTCATATAAGAATGATATCGAATGGAAACAGAATATTAGGACAATCAAACTTAATCAACGATCAACCCAAAAAAAACAAAATACCTCGCGAATGGTGAACTCGTCATGGAAGACGAGTGCGAGGAGAAAGCAGGCACCGACAAGGACGTAATGCCGAAACACGTCCTGACTCTTGTCGTAGGTCCGCCTTACCGCAGGGTGGTACCTCATGCACCAGACAATGGCGATCGAGCTGGCGACGAACACAAGCTTCATGATGGTATTATACACCGAGACAACGTAGATGAAGAGATCGAGGTAGCGGGTGAGGAACACCAGCGCGAACAGCTCCTGCGTCTTGAGCGAGATCCCTGCCGCCACAAAAATCGCCCATAATGCGCGTTTCTCCGACGGCCCAAAAAGTAACTAGGGTAAATCGGACGAACCTGAGCAGGACTTGGTGGCGTAGATCTTGAGGAGGAGGAGGACGACGCTGAAGAGGTGCGACATGTCGCCCAAGAACCGGAAGGCGTTCATGGCTGGAGAGGGAACTAGGGTTTCGGGGGAAAGGAATGAGCAAGGGGCGGTGATTTTGGCTGCCGTAACGGGAGGAAAAAGAGACCAGAGAACATTCCAGCACTTCGAGGCGACGAGAATGACGTGGCAATCTGCCGGAGCTTGCGGAGCTTTTTCGGTTATTTAATATATATATTAAATAACTTGTTCCCGCAATTGACCCAATTGACTCAATCAAAGTTGACTCGGGTCAGACTAAATTGACTCATGTCGGTTCCATGAGCTGTCCGAGTATGAGCATGACTTGAGCCATTAGATTTATTTTTTAATAAAATAATTACAATTTATGATATATAATAAAATCGGAGAAATATAAATATGTTTTAGCTGTCCGAGAAGAATACACCTAGGTTTGGTCAGTTTGATTAAAAGGTTGATCCAAATAGGACCTGATATTTGGATGTGAGTGAAGTCTAGTCAGATCAGTTTGACCAGATGACTAGCGAAGTCCTGAGAAGCAAGGAAGTCCTGTTAAGTGAAGCTAGACAGGGAAAGTCTTAGTTGTAGGTTAGGTAAGGGAAAATCCTAGTTGTAGGCTAGGCAAAGATAAGTCCTGGTTTGGAGGATCAGACAGAAGTCTTAGCAAAGTCAAGTGCACTAGGAGCAAGTCCATGCAGTGTCGGAGGACCGGGAAGCGTGGCCAAAGGCCAAGCGAGTAGGGTCAGGATGACTGGAGGCTTGGTGGAAGTCTAGGCGGTCAGGAGGACCGGGGCCTAGCAGCAAATTCCTGGGGGCCGAGGACCATGGCTAAGCGGGAAATCCAACAAGTCTGGAAGATTTGTTGGCAAAACTTCTTTCGAGTGGAGTGGGTAAGGGCGCGTTCTTAGTATGAGAACAGTATGCCTCAGACTAATCCAGGATTTTGGTAGAAATCCGAAGTTACACCCACAGGATAAGGTTTAGGTTGTTTTGCGTGTTTGTATGCTTGTCTTGCAGGAAGCGGGAGCTAGAAGCAAGATGAGAAAGCATAAGAGAAGCAAACAGAGGCAGCCGAGCCAAGTTCGGGGTCAACTCAGGTCAAACCTGAGTCAATAGAATCCAGGCAACCTGATGGTCCGGGCGACCCAAATGTGGAATCCAGGTGACCCGATCGGGAAGACCCAACTCGAATAAGATCGAGAGGATCGGATCAGAGCGTATCCAACCGCCCATATAAGGATTTCAGTCGACCGGAAGAGACTATACAAGGAAGTGAACATGAACAACAAAGAGATAACAACAACAAGTCATCTTCTTCATCTAGTGGTATTGCTGAACGCGAACGGGGCTAGGCTCGTGCAATCGGAGAAGATCCAGGAGTAGTGCGCGACATTCAGGACTTCCGGATCGGCTCTACACAAGTGTTTGTCTTTATTATTACTGTTTTGCGTTGTATTTTATTGTTATTCTTTATTAGACTGTAGACAGGTTTCTCCCCCTCCGAACGAACATTCAGAAAGGAGACTACTAGTGGACGGGCACCTCCCGTACATAGATCTTGGACGTACTAACCATGGAGGGTTAGGAACCAAGTAAAAATCCACGTGTCCTTGCATTGTTTATCTAATTCCGATGCAAGTGTTTCTGATAGAACGAACGAACGAGAAGCGACGACCGTGCTATTCACCAGGGGCGGAGCTAGGATCTTGATTCATTGTAGGCAATAATATAATATAAAGGGGTAACTCGGTGCGTGAAGCTCCTACCAATGCTGGTCCCGGAGAAGGATTTGTTGTACGTAGCCTTACCCTACTTTACAAGAAATTGTTTTCGAGACTTGAACCTATGACCTCTAAATCACACGGCAATAACTTTACTATTGTGTCAAATCAATACTATAATATAATTAATAAATATAAAATATAAAATCTTGTAATAATAAAACATCACAAAATAATTACTTTACAAGTGTTCTTTTCGAGTCTTCATATTTTGAAACATTTGTACAATGACTTCATTATAACTGTTAAAAATATATATTTCTCTACATAGATAATAAGACTATCATTCACCCATTTGATTGAACAACTTATCTTTTATAATTCTCATGGTAGAAAACACTCTCTCTACCGTTGTAGTCGCAATCGTTAAAATTAATGTCAATGTCAAAAGCTAATAAACCAATAGGTACACCATATTTTTCTTTGACATAATTAAATTTCCTGAAAGATCGCTAAGACTTTTTAATCCTTTAAAATTTTTGTTAGAATGCATATCACATATATAAGTTTCAAGTTGATCATCAAGTAAGATCAAATCTTGAGAAATCTTATGGATAAAACTCAACTAGTTGCATCAATTTTTTCATATCAAAAGTCAAAAATGAGTTTTGTGGGCACAAACAAGCTACACAAAGTAACTCCGTACATGCCTCTAAGAAATGATCATTTAACTCTTAAAGTTGTATATCAATAACACCATAAAATAAATTAGCACGATAGTGATATAAATTTGTCATTTCTAGGGGATTATGATGGGGGCAACCATGTGGTGTCCAACGTGTGAATGTATCATCCATTTCCCCCTCTTTGCTAGTAAATCTACCACAATTTAGAACTCGTCGGAGTCAAAAGATGAGCCTTTAGATGATGATACACGATCTCTAGCTACATTGAATCTTTTTATTACAGACAAAGATGAAGTAGATCGAACCGTTCCAAAATGTAGCTTTAGATGATGATACAGGATCACTGTTTGAAGCAGCCTTAACAGTCCTTCGAGATTTGCTGAACATCCATTCGGGGGCCTGAACACTTTCTGCCTCATTTGAGAAAGAGATGTTGCCATCATAGTATGTGAGGGAGCTTCCGGTGGCTAGAGACTTGAGCACATCACAAGCCCCTTCATATTGCAATCTCTCTTCCATATCTTCCTCTGAACCAATGTTGTGAGCAACCATGTGAGGAGGCTACTCCTATGCATCGATTAGCTTGACAGATTCGTTCTCAACCCTGCCAACAACTTCAACATAGTCAACTTGCTGTTCTTTGTCTTCAAGGTGGATCGATGTCAACTCAGCTTGAGATTGAAGCATGAGGAGTTTTATTCTGCTTTGTTTTCCAAGTTAGAGCACTGCATGGAGGTTAAAGGGTCGGAGATTGACTCAGAATCTGAGAACCCTGCATCGGAATGACTCTCAGGTTGATTGATTTGAGAAGGTTCAGCGATCAATTAATAAATTTTTTCTGGGCTTAGTGTGGGCAGCTGCCCACACTGGGCAATGTAAGCTCCGCCCATGCTATTCACCCCGCTCTAGCACGTTACACGATTCTACAAAATCGAATAGACACTCATCATTTACAAAATCTTCATATAATGCCCCATTTTCAATTACAATTTAATGGTGCTTTTCCAATGATTTTATCCCGACAATACCCCTTGAACTAGCATTATCGTGGCAGATATTAATAGCTATTACAACATATAAAAGTTATTCAACAGCTGCTAGAACATATTTAGAATTTATATTATATAGAAATTATTGAATAGTTGTTATAACATATAGAAGATATAATTACTATATCGTATTTAGGGTAAGTTTAGGATTTATACTATGTAGAAACTATCCATTTGTTGTTATAATGGATTTAAGATGAGTTTAGAATTTATAATATCTGAATAATATTATATTTAAATACTATTTATCAATTTAATCAAAATCACTTTAAAACAGTTCTAGAGGGTGTAGACTCTCCGTAGTAAAAATTATATAACTTCTCAATTAAAATAATAAAAGAGTGAATGTATAAGATATATGAGAGTGGTATGAAATAACTCTCCATAGTTTAAAAAAGGTTTTTTAGTCTTTTTGCATATGCATAGATTCCGATTTAATTGATATGATTTTTCTTCTCAAGGTGGATTATAGGTTATTCTTCTTTTATGTCAAGCACCTATAGGTTATTCTTCTTTTATGTCAAGCACCTCATATGATGGATTGTAAATCGTTCATTTTATTTTTATAAGTACATTTAGAGTGGATTACACATTGTTCACATTGTGTTTGTGTTTATATATATATATATATATATATATATATATATATATATATATATATATATATATATATATATATATATATATATATATATATATATATATATATATGCATTATATGATGTATGGATTACAGATCGTTCATTTACTGTATCAATGATATATCTTTTTTTAATGAATTGTAGATCGTTCATCCTAGCTATATATATATATAAATGCATACATACGCACTTCGTTATAAATAGATTGTAAATTGTTCATTCTCTTATACGATACATATTTCTTAATGGGTTGCATGTTTCTTACATTGATATTTTTATTTTTATATATATATATATATATATATAACATATTCATATTAGATAGATTATAAGTCATTTATCTTTATTTGTACAATATTTTTTTTTTATAAATATTATATATTATTTATCCACTCAATAAATTATATTGAGTCGTCATAAAATAAAATAAAAGTGCGGAGTCCTTACCCATTAAGCAATATGCGTATTTTCTTCTCCAACAAGTTAACAGGAATTTGAATTTTGAAAGTTTGAAATTCTTTGGATTGTCTCTTTTGCCCTCGTGGTCGGTTTTCCTGTTGCTGTCGCCGTCAGATCTGCAATTACTAGAGGAAGGACAACATGTCGACTTGCTATTATTAGGTTCTTCTTGGGTCCACAGCAGTTTGCCGACTTGTAAAAATTCTGATGCTTAGTATGGTGTTTGCTGTCCGTTGGATGATACGGAGAGTACTCAAGGGTAACGTGGCAAGCAGACCGCCTATTGAATAACGGACACAAGCCCCAAGGGCGGTCGTGGTCGCATCCCCGTCCAAAAAGTAACGGCGTTACAATTTTTCAAATTGGTCTTTAAAAGTTTGTTAATATCAAAAGGCTCTCCATATTTTTAATTTGGGCAAGAATTAAAAAGCACCCTTTTATTGTTATTATTATGAAAAGAGACTTCTATGTTTAAAAAATATTTAAAAATATTTTACCTTAATTTTTTATATCACACAAATTATTGTATTCCTTCTTGTAAAATTATTAAAATAGCACCCTAGTCAATATTTAATTCCGAGAGCTTTATTTTCATTTTAAAACAATTTTATATAAAATACTATCATTTTAAAGTTATTTTAAAAGAAAATATTATAAATAAAAAATTATAAATAAAGGTGTATTTTGATATATATATATATTTTTAAAAGTGATTATGATATAAATAAACAAAAGTAATTTTTTTAAATTTTTTAAATCATTTTATTCAAAAATACCCTTCCTTTTTAAATACGTAATTTTATTATATTATTTTTAATCAAGATCTATAAACACTTTCTAAAACATTTAATTATTGAATAATTTTAATTAAAACTACGTAATTTTGTTTAAAACTTAGTTTATTAGTTTAGTAAAAAAAATATAATTTAGAAAACAATAGATTATCTGATAAACACCATTTAAATTTTATTTTTTAGTTTACTCCTAAAATCTCTTATCTCAAAAAGAAATAATAAAAATTTTAGAACAATGAAACCAAAAGAGGTATTTTTGAAAAAAGAGTAAAATCTGGGACCTTGTGGAAATTTCCGTTAAAATCAACCCGCCGTTAAGTTAATCGCCTATGCATTTTCGGATCCAAGATCGGACGGCTGGGATCTCTCCCCTGAGCTCTGCTGCTCTTATAAAGCCATCTTTATCGCCTCCGTTCTCTGCTAGCTTTTGACGCGCGGAGACGAAGGCGATTGCTGTGCTCGGCGGCGGCGACGATGGCGGAGCACGGAGAGGAGTCGCTTTTGGAGAAGATAACTGACCATTTCCACGGCTCGGACTCGTCGTCCTCCGATTCAGGCGACGAGAGATCGTCCGGACCGTCTGCGGTTGCGGCAGCTGCCGAGGCCGCCAACGCGAAGATCTACCGCCTCTTCGGCCGCCAGAAGCCCTTGCACACGGTCCTTGGCGGCGGAAAACGTATGTATACAGTCTGCTCTCCCCTGATGCCTTTCCTTTTCGCGTGGATTTGCTTGAATTGATACCTTTTTGTTCATCGGATTGTTTCAGATCTTATTTTCGCTCTTCTCATGATTACTCCAATCTATTTTTTTGTGTTCTTCGTTAGATCTAAGTTTTTTACGATTCGCTGATGATCTACTGACCATTTTCTGAACAGCTGCTGATGTTTTCCTATGGAGGAACAGGAAGATCTCAGCCTCGACGCTCGGATCTGCGACCGCTATTTGGGTGTTGTTCGAGTTGTTGGAATACCACCTGCTGACTCTGGTGGGTCATGCGCTCATCTTCTCCCTGGCCATCGTTTTCCTCTGGTCCACTGCGAGCACTTTCATCAGCAAGTCAGATCTCTCCTCTCAAATCACGTTACCTTCACGCACTCGTCTCTCTCACGGCTTAATCTCTAAGCTCTTGATGACAGGTCCCGGCCGAACATTCCTGAGATAAGCATCCCGGAGGATCCAGTTGTGAATGTGGCTCTTTCACTAGGACATCAACTCAACTGGTTGCTAGCTTCGTTGCGGGAAGTTGCAATGGGGCGTGATCTGAAGAAGTTTCTCATTGTAAGTCGATTGTGTTCACTTTGCAGATCGAGTTGTTTTTGTAAATTGTCTATGAATATTCGACCTCTTGATTCTAGATTATTGGCGGCTTGTGGCTTGTGTCGATCATTGGTAATTGCGTCAACTTCTTGACCTTGTTCTACATAGGTAATTGTTTTCCCAGCTCTCAATCCTTTTATTGTGTGTGTGTTGAGATTGTAAACTCTGGAAATTTGGTGCAGTGTTTGTTGCCCTGTACACGGTGCCCGTGCTGTATGAGAAATATGAAGACAAGATCGACGGCTTCGCCGAGAAGGCAGAAGCAGAGTTCAAGAAGCACTATGCCGTAGTTCATGCCAAATACTTGAGCAAGATCCCCAAAGTGCCACTGAAGGATAAGAAGCTTCAATAAAAGGAAAGGTACTTTGTGCTACCATTTAATTTTTCTTGGATTCTCAAGTATGGCTATGAACGTTTCATGTTCAAATTGATTCCGAGTTTTATGGGATCAGGGTAGTTTTATTACGTAGCTTTATTAATTTCTTAATGTTAATGGGTTTGGGTTTAAACAGTTAATTCATTAATCCATCCACTACCAATTAAACCCACTAAACCTTTTAATCCTAAATAAATTATGATTTGATTGATCAAACCCCATCCATATTAAGTTTATTTAATTAATCCCTCCTAAATTAAAGTATCGGAAACTTTAACTATTGCCGTTTCCCGTTTCCGTTTCCACGTTTCCCGTTTCTCGTCTCCAAGTTTAAAAATGTTTATTTGGATTTGGAAAAACGCATCATTTTGGTTTAGCATATATTTAATTTGCATACTTCGTTTGCAAATAAATCGATATCGAAACTAGATATTGAACTGTCCTTGGCAAGTTGGCCGTGATAACAAGGAACAATAGGGATTAGATGGGAGGAAGAACTATGTAGATCTCCTATTGAACCCTAGCAACGCCCTGAGCCTATGTAGAATTTCTGCGGGAATAAAATATCTGAAGAGGTCGTTCAATCAAATTTTACCACAAGCATTTCAAACTATAGAGGTAATTTGTTTATTTTCTTATGGAGATTATTGAGTTCAAATTTATATTATATTTCAAAGATTATAAAATTTTATAAATTATAAAATATATATAATTAAAATTTTAGATAAATTAATAAAAAAAGTTGTGTAAATTGTTTATGTGCCTTTTATTATTATATTTTGTTTTGTTAATAAACAACATAAATTAGCTTTTATTGAGTTAAACAATATTGGTCTAGAAATACTAAACAATATTGGTCTAGAAATACTATTCAAAAAATTCAACCTTACACGTCTAATTCACTTTAGGATATTATCGCTAACTTCCTTACACACAAAGCATTTCAATTATTAATAGATTTTCACTCCGTAAGTCTTACGATACCTAAAAAGATTAACTTATGATCCTTATAAATTTATTTTTTTTAAAAAAATAATCTTTGTTTTTTAAATTCTTTGATAAATCTCTTCCAATGTAATGAAACTTCCCATGAAGAAAAATATAAAGTTAACATGGAATCTTAAATTTACAAGAATAAATTATTTTAAAATTTTTATAGAGAATTAAAATATCTTCATACCTATTTCATTATGTTAAGGAAGTTATTCAGATTCGGAAGTTTAAGGTAGGGTTTAAAATGAATAAAATTAAGTCGCAAACTTTTTGAACTGATTTAAAATTTTTTGATTCATTATTGAAATTATTAAATGCGAATTTAATCATGAATTACTTTTCATAATTTTACTATGAAATTTTAAATAATTCAAATTCAAATTTAAACCATTTCAAATGACAATTCAATCCTCCTCAAATCAAAATTCAAACAACTCAGGCTACGTTTGATTACAAGAATGATTACATTACAGTGTTTGATGTACATTATTTTCAGTAAGGAATCTAATTTTTATTATTATAAAATACCAATAATACCCTCTTAATTTTTAAAATAAAATAAAAATAAATGTAATAATAAAGATTATTTTTATTATCTTTAAAATAAATTATTTTATTAATAATTAATAATTATTAATTTTTATTATTAATAAAATTAATAATTTTTATTAATAAAATTAATAATTATTTAATAATTTTATTAATTATAAAAAATAAAATATTTATTAATTACTAATTAAAATTAATTAATATTTTTTAATAATTAATAATTTATTATTAACTATTAATTTTTACAATTAATTATTAATAATTAATTAATTATTTTTATTTTTAAAATAATTAATTAGTTTAAATAATAATTAATTAAAATTATAAAATAAAATTTTTTAAAATATTTAATAAATATTTTATTAATTAATAATAATAATAAATAATTTATATTTAAATTATTAATAATTATTATTAATAATTTTATTATTTTAATTATTTTATTAATTATAATTATTAATACTTATTTTAATAATTAATAATTATTATTTTATTATTAATAATAATTATTAATAATTTTATTATTTTATTAATTATAATTATTAATACTAATTATTATTTTATTAATACTTTTATTAATTATTTTAATTAATTTTATTAATTATTAATTATTAATTATTAATTAAAATTATAAAATAAAAATTATTAAAATAATTAATAAATATTTTATTAATTAATAAATTTTATTTAAATTATTAATAATAATAATTATTAATTTTATTATTTTAATTATTTTATTAATTATAATTATTAATACTTATTTTCATAATTAATAATTATTATTTTATTAATACTTTTATTAATTATTTTAATTAAGTTTATTAATAATTAATTATTAATTATAATTAATAAATTATTGATGTTATAAAATTATTAATTTTATTAATAAAGTGGAAGGGTATATTTGGTACGATAAAAATAGAATCTGTAATGTAATCGGATTACATACTATTTTCTTTGTAATCCAGATTACATATCTTGGCTCCTCTTTTGTAATCCAATTACATTACATTACATCTCTAAAATGTTACCAAACACAGTAAATCATCTTGTAATGTAATCCTGATTACATTACAAGCCTGATTACCCCTTACCAAACATGCCCTCAGAGTTGAACTCAAATTTTATTTCAAATCATAAACATTTACATTTTAAATTTTCAATTTTAAATATCACATATATTTTTCAAATTTAAATTTCAACAATAGTATTTGTATACTATTTTGTGTTTGCACCTTTAGTTTGAAACATTAAAAGGAGAGTCCCAACTTTCACATTTTTTAAAAATTTAAATAGAACCCACATCCTCTAAATATTTTCTGACTCAATTATAATTTCATTAATTTTTTATATAATAAGTAACTCTTTAAATCAATTAATTTTAAAAATAATATTTTATAAAAATTTCTCATCTTAATTTTAAAAATAATATTTTATAAAAATTTCTCATCGATTCATCCTAAAAGTGATATCTTATAAAAATTTTTGTAAATCATCAAAAAACTCAAAAAACAAAAATAAAATATCACTCCATAACTAAAGTTCCAAAGTTTCTTACTACTAAAAGAAATTAATCCATACGTCGTAGTTGAGATTTGATTGCAAAAGCGTCTTGCCTTGGGGCAACCATGGCCTCATCATGACAACAAAGGAAATACATCAACCTCATCACATAGCCAAATGCTACCTTAGCCTCTTTAAGCTCCATGTTACCAACTAAAAGCCAGATCACAGGGCGACAAAGCCCTAACCGTTGCAGGCTGCTAATGTACCGCCAATCTAATGCCTGATAACTCAAGGGCAAGACCAAGGAACGAATTAATTACAAGTCGCCTGATAGCTTCAGAATTCTGCCGTATCAGCATGAAACACAACCTTGTCAGTGGAAACAACACACTGCTCTTGAGATGGCAAAGAGACCAGAAAATAAGACCAAGGTTATTGTTGCATGTCATCAAGTTAATTATTGGAATATGTTCATAAGCAAATCATTGTTGGAATATGTTTTTACTATTTAGTTCGTTATTGATTTTTTTTATCTGTTGAATCAAAGTGCAGATTTTAATCCCACGCCAACAACCACATAATGCTACACTCGCACCTTTTTCTGATGACAATATTTATAAGTCTTTATGAAGCAAGTCTCTTTATTCTCTAATAAAATCCAAATTCAAACACCTAAACAAATCCGATGGAAATTTGATGTTTTCATCTTCTGCAGCACTGGGTCCTTAGTGTTCAAAACAGTATCGGATTAAGAATTTGATCGTTCTTAATCGAGACGTAGAAGAAGATACAACCTAAATTAAAAATGTAGATGTGTATGTAGGTCACCAACGTCCAAATGCAGCGGAGGATAGCTTGCATTGGCTAGGAAGGGAACACTAGTTTATGCTTCATAACTTAGCTGCAATCATAGAACAAAACCACCGAATCTACGTCCAATGCGATGTAGCAACAGCGAAGTTTCAATTAGATTTGAAAACCAACAGCGCGCGGCAGAAAATTTAAACGCAAAAGCATCAAAATCGCTCAATCATACGAGAAGAAAGAGGGACCAGAGGAGATCTAACCGATATTTCAACTTTTTGTGTGATGTGCGAGGTAGATCAGATAAGGAAGCAGATCTGGAGGTGGACGGAGCTCGAATCGAGTTGCGAGTCCGCCCGCCCTCGCCCCGGTCCTTCTCCGAAGGCAAACTTGGAAAGCATCTCACCGAACAGTAAGACGATGCCTCCATAGGTCCTTCGATTGCGAAAAGGATCCAAAAATGATAAAATAAAGGGAAAAACAGGAAGATGGTCAGAGAAATGACCCAGTGGAGATCGATTCACTTCGCCGGAGTCGGAGAAGGATCAACCGATCTGGAGCTCTGCCATCGGGAAGGGAGATCGGAGGAGAACGACGGCCGCGGGTGCGCAGCGCAACTCCCGGTGACTCGAGAGCTAGGTCATCCCTCGCTGTGTATTTATAGTGTTCCGGAACCTGGACCGGGTCCTTAATGGTTAACATGAACCGGAAGTTAGTGGGCAGTCCGGTCTGGTCGGATTTGGAAAGGAGTGAATGCATTTGGGGGAAAATCAAATCAGCATTTTTCATTAGTCATCAAAATAACATCTCTTTTTTTTTAGTTATCCTTTTTTATTCTATCAATTTAAATGTATGCAAATTGAATATTGATTATGTAAATACAGTCAACATTATTATAAACTATAACTACTATAATTTATAATTATTATAACATATTCAAATCAATCATAAGTACTAAAATATTATCGCAAATACCATTTGCAACTATCAACTTATCTAAATCAAACATACAAATTGACTAGGAATGACAGTGAATTTGATTTAGATTAGATTTTATACTCTCGGTCTCTATCCATATTTATTATATTCATTTTCATCTTCATTCCTATCAAATATTCAACTTTCAATTATATTTTCATATCCATCAGATGATCGAATATTCATCCTCGTACACAACCCAATCAGTATTAATTTTTAAAAATCAACATCATTATGATATTGACACAATTAGTGTTGATTTCAATATTAGCATCCTTATAGTATTGAATTTCAATATCAATGTCAATTGTGGTGTTGGATTTCAATAACAACAACTAGTATTGATATTTGAAAATCAAAGTATTAATGTTTTAAAATCAATACCATAGTGAAATTAGATCTCTCCATATCCTCTTTTATTCGAGTTAGATATTAAATTCTTTGTTGAATTTAGAGGAAATTGTTATATTTAAGATTGAGCTAATCATATAAATTTCACCTAATCAACGGATTTAGTTGTATATGAATGAAAAATGAAAGGTGAAAAAGTAAATAATAATAATAATAATTTATAAATAATTTTATTTTTTAAGAAAGTCATTTTATATTTACAATATTTTTTCTATTTGCCAAAACACTGAAAAAAATAAAAACAAAATATTCTTAAAATTTTGTGAAATAAGCTAATTAATTCTTAGAAAACATATAATATTTCCCCCATTTTAAAACTAATTTTATTTAAAATATCATTTACTTTAATGTAAGTATCATATCAATATTTTTATCATTTATTAATTATCACCTAATTAATGATATTTATTTGCCGAAGAAATACTGTGTACATGCTGGGTCGGTGGTTTTTAATATTAATAAATGTATGAATCATTTATTGGATTAACGAAATTTTTTTTATCAAACATCAAAACAAATTTAAAATTAAATAGCTTATTAATTTAATATTTTAAATCAACTGTCTATTAAAAAAATTATCTATTAATTTATTAAAATTAAAACTCGATTGAGAATGCCCCCGACCACTTCACCATCAGTTCTTTCCACCGTTGCAAAATTGTCTGAATTCGGTACTTTAGTAGTCTCTCAATAATTCGGCTTCCTATTAGCTAATCACTCCACATCAATCAATGGACATTGCACCATCCATGTCGTTATCTCTTCTACAAAAGGTAGAATCTGTCATCTTAGTGGTCTCACACGGTCGGCCCCACGACCATCTGTGAGGAGGTAAATCGAAAAATTGCAGTTGGTCACGATAGTATTGCCTAGCTTCGCTAGGATTCGAACCTTTGCCATCTTCTACAAGTCTGCTGCGTCGTAACCAACTCAGCTATGCCCCAAGGGCATCCATGTCGTTACCATTTAGACCTTCGGGCAATAGTAAAATCTGTTATATATATAATTAGGACGGTTCTATTAATTTAGGTGTGGTTGGATGATATCGAAGTAAAAGTATTGTCGAAGTGACTTATCCCAGTTAGTAAATACGGAGATGTGTTGTTTAAGATTTCGAATTTGAGTTCTCTTAGCAACAAATAAAATCTCCCTTGAGAGGTCTGTTAACTGAGGTGTTGTCTCGATAGTGGGACCTCTTATCAATATAGTGGAACCGTGCATCCTCTTAAGAGATTTTTTGATTATGGGGTCGTTTTGACGATGGTGTCGATCACTATAAAAAATTTACTCGGACAATTTTATATTGCCTCTGGGACATAAATGAGTTGATTACGACGGAGCATAGTTGCAAAAAAAGACAAGGACTTGAATCTCAACGAGCTACAACAAATAATAGTGGAGCTAACCGTATGAAACTGCTGGGATTATAAATTTTATTTTTTTAAAAGAAAATAAGTATTATAAAAACTTTCAATCACATTCCAATTCGAAATCAATTCAATTCAATTTGATTTAATAAAATTTTTAAAATATAAAATAATAATATTTTAATTTATTATATTTCATAAATTTAAATATTTAAATTTAAAGATTTAACTTGAATTTGAAATTTTCTTTCCAAATTAATTCTGGATCCAATTTGATTTGATTCAAATTTTAAAATTTTCAATTCTAACTTTATATTTTTTGAATCGGTTGGAATCGAATTCATTTTTGACACTCTTATTTTTTGTCAAGACCATTCTTTATAAAACGACATGCAAGTGTACAAGTTATATGCCCTATTTACTTGTAAGAACGGATTAAATAAAAGAGGGAATAAAAGTCAAGACATTTTCTCTTATAAAAGTAAAAGATGACCTAAGTATATTTAGTTCTTTGAATTAATTAATTAGATCAATTTTAAATTTAATTCCAGATCAATTTGTAATTGTTACAAAGAGACTATCATGTTCATGTAAATGGATGAGCGATTCATGATTTAATGTTCTATAACAAAAATAATAATAATATCAAATAATATATTCGAGGATAGTTATATCAAAGATGAATGGGATGGAGTGCTCATGAGAGCTGCTCGTGTAATATTAATAAAAAACACTTTTTGATTTTTACTTATTTTTTCATCATTAATTTTGTTTCCTCTATCTACAAATTATTAGGGTAAACAAAGCATTAGTTGTGCTTTCAATATATAATTGTTTATTGTCTCTATTGTTTAGCTAATAATCATCTATAATCAATCCCTTTTACTCTAATGGTCACTAATTCTTATTAGGTTTTTTTTTTTGCAAAAAGGAAAAAAATAGAAATAAAAAGTACTTAAAAAAAAAACACATCCTACACATATATTATGATTTGCGACACAATAGATCCTATAAAATAAAATAAAAAAAAACTTCCACCCGAACAACCCTTTTATTGTGCAATGAATTCTCACTTTTGCTCTCGGACTATGATTTAATAGTAGATGCCTCCGGAACATATCTGAGTTGGTTATGACGCAGCAGAATTGTAGAAGAGGGTAAGGGTTCGAATCCTGGCGAAACCAGATAATACCCTCTTGCGTCGTGACCAACTGCAGTTTTTCGATTTACCTCCTCACAGATGGTCATGGGGTCGATCGTATGGGGCCGCTAAGATGATGGATTCCACTTTTTTTACAGAATAGTAGAGTACTTTCATAATTTATCAGGTATATATGGGTCTATTCCTAATTACGATGCATTACGAATTAGTTTCCTCCCATAAGAAGAGAACTTTAGAAAACGACCTTGGAAAATGGGACAATATGTATCAGTTTTCTCCTATAAAAGGGAACTCGGGAAAGATAGATGGGAAGCGACATATCGTTCGCTTCTAAATTTAGACTATGATAGATAGAAAACTTTTATGGAGTCAGATCGAGCATCTTCAGAATTAATCAGTTTAAAGAGCTAGATATTTAAATTATCAAAAAAAAATATCACTTTTGCCTCTCAAGCAGGACCGTCTCAAGGTTTTATGAGGCCCTAGGCTACTTTTTTTTAGACCTTTAATATATTTTTTAAATATAAATTTTTTCCTCATCTTTTTTCATTCGGATTTGGGACCGATAACAACGGGTTTAAATTTTTTTGTTGAGATGCAAAATTATTAATTAAATTTTTATATTCAAATTTTATTAATAATTTTTTTTAATTGATAAAATTACTAGATTATTTAATCTTTTTCAAGACATTATTGAACGTAAATAAGACTTTATTAATTTTAATTTTAAATTTTTTTTTTCTGAAGCTACACTAATAAGTATAATTAATAATATTTTATAAGTTATTTATGCATTAGGAAAATAATTTAATTTTTTAATACCTCAATTGTGATTTATAATTCTGGATTTATTATTTTTTAAAAAACTTTTAATTCTAAAAATAAACCTAAATCATCGATAATGTTAAAAAAAATTTAAGATTTAAATATTTTATTTTTAAAAAATTATTATTAAGTAATTTTAAGTTTTTTATATCATATAAAATGAGATCTACAGTATTGATCTGTTAGTTTTTGAGAGAATGAAGATATAAAATAAGATAAAAGAAAAGGAAATTGACATATAAATAGAATTTTATATTTTTATAATAATATAATAATTATAATTAATATAAAATTAATTAGTTTTACTGTTATTTTCAAAATGATGCATCAATTTAGCCATGCTTAATTCTTATGCATGCAGCAAATTCTCATGCATGTAGGCGTGCAGGCGTGAGCAATGCATCAAATGCACGAAGCGGTATCAAATTTTCATGTGTAGCCATGCAAACGTGATGTGGTCCTACAGAAATCGAAGCACTATGATCTCACGAAACGAACACATTGTTTGATTGATGTAAAAAAAATTTTATTAAATTTTTTTTTAAAATAATAATGGGCCCCACTAAAATTGGGGCCCTAGGCATAGGCCTTAGTGACCTATGCCTTGAGCCGGCCCTGCTCTCAAGGTGTTTTAATGGTTTACCCAAGTCTCAGATATTGATTGCTAGATATGGAGCTATTTTTGAATTTATCTTCGGTGTCCGGTAAAAAACAAACTAGATATCTAGATTATATAAAAAAATAAATAATCATTTTTAACTTTTGAGAATATGATGTGATGGTAAGAGATGGGACAGATTCCTTAGAACACAAGAATTCAAATCTCACTATGACATATCACATTTGAAGAGTTTGAAAATTTTATAATGTTAAGTCGTTTGCTAATACCAATCCACATTAATTTTTATGAGGTTGGATCAATCACCTTTCAGATTAATTAAAACATAAGAATTAGATATTGAATTAAAAAAATATCACTTTTTAATTTTACTAATATTAATTATGAGAAAATTTTATATTAATTATATATATTGCTAATATTCATCGGAAGCTTAATGAGTCACATGCATATGTTTTAATACTTCGGATATTTATTGAACAATTAAGTTTTGATCATGACAATTGATAAATTAAGTGGACTTAATTGAAGTGTATTATTAGGAGGTTAGTTTATTTTTATTAAATTGGAGGATTGAATTGTAATTTAATAATGCATGGGAACTCGCCAAATTCCCCAGACAAACAAACTGTTGGGCGCACGTTAAATATCAGTCGGCGACAGAGTTGGAAGCCCCATCCATCGGCCCTCTCCCCTCGCCGCTTGTCTCGGTGTCTCCCAGTCCCAGTCCCAGCTCCAATCAATCCGCGGAGGATTAAAGAAATCTGGTTCGGTGGAGCAAGCGCCGGATCTGCTTTTGCTGCGCTCCTTCTGGTGGAGAAGTGGACAACGCGCTCTCCGACAAGGCCCTTCTTTCCGGAGGAGGCGGAGGTAAAAGTAAGTAGTAGGTTTTCTTCTTCGTTTTGTCATTTTCTCTCTTCTTTGCTCGCCAATGGATGAAAGATTCGTCGGTGAGGTCGGAAACAAATGAAAGGTGTTTGTCTTAGAGAGCCATTCGTGGGTTTTGCTGGATCTGTGTCACCGGAGACTGGATCGATCAAGGATCTTGGTAGAGCGGATTTTGTGGTGGTTTGAGACGGATAAAAGCAGCATTAATTTTTTTTTTTCCTTTTTGTTTTCCGCTTAGAAAATGGTGCGCCTGCTGTTGGCTATCCTGCTAGCGCTGTTTCAAGGTGGCGTCCTTGCGGCGGCGGAAGGGGAAGAAACGTGCTCAGGGATCGTGCCGATGAGGAAGCGGGATGAGGTGCTATTGATTACGGACTTCGGAGGGGTTGGAGACGGGCGTACTCTTAACACAGAGGCCTTCATGAGCGCAGTTGCTTGGATTGAGCGAAGAAATGCACCGGGGGGAGCCCTTCTCTACATCCCTGCCGGTGTTTGGCTTACCGGAGCTTTCAACCTCACCAGCTACATGACGCTATACCTTGCCAAGGGTGCCGTCATCAAGGCGACACAGGTTATAATCTTATCTGTTCTTTGAGTAACTCCAGTTATTTTTTAAGGGAACAAAAATTTCATAGTATACGTAACAGTTTGGTGTGTTGAAAGGACAATTTTTGATTCCAGAATAGCAATCATGTTCTTTATTTTTCACTTTTGTTAATCCTAATTTAGTGAAGTTCTAGCTCACATTAATCAAGCAAGCGGGAGACCAAAGAAGCCCTAGTCAGTGATGATAAAGGATAAATTTCATTTAAATATAGATGAAGGTATAATAATGTAGGAGGATCCATAGCCAGCTTCATTTAGTGAACAAAGACTTGGTTCTTGTTGTAGTGCAAGTTTTGGCTGTTGACTTGGTAATAATCAGATGTTGTTTAGATCTGATCTTCATTTTTTGCAGGATACATCGAGTTGGCCACTGATTGATCCTTTACCATCGTATGGAAGAGGACGAGAGCTACCAGGTGGGAGATACATGAGCTTCATTCATGGCAATCAACTTCAGGATGTGATAATAACAGGTGTGGTCTTGCAGTAATGCGTTTGATATTTATTACCACGGTGATATGTATTTACAGAAGAAGCTTAGCTCAACCTACCACCCCAACTATATGAAAACATGTCTTCTCACTTCTTTAACTCTTAAAGCGAGCGAGTTTTTGCCTACATAATTTCCTATAGAGAACCTTGTTGGCTTTGCTTACAGCTCAACAAGCTGCCTAGGTAGGCTCAACAAAATTTTAGCTAAGTCTTGTGTGTTCTTCTTTAGGGAAAAAAAAAACAAATCTTATTTGTGTTAATGACAAAATTGAAGACCATCACAGCTATTTGGCAAATTCAAGTAATGCAATTCTGGTTCATAAATCACAACTTTGTATAACTGAGTATTTTAGTACTTGTCTAAGGAAGGCCATTTGGGGATACGAAGTCTCATACTTTTGTTATCTTTTTCTCACCATCCATTTATACGGTATTCCTAAGATGATGTTTTTTTGAATTATTGCCATGCCTTCATATCCAAAGTATTTTGGTGATTGATTGTCACCTAATTCTAATTTCTACAGGTGAGAACGGGACAATTGATGGCCAAGGTGATTTGTGGTGGAATATGTGGAGACAGAGGACCTTGCGTTTTACTCGACCAAACCTCGTGGAGCTCATGCATTCTACAGATATTATCATCTCTAATGTGGTTTTCCTGAACTCACCCTTTTGGAACATTCACCCTGTTTACTGCAGGTGAGTTGAGTATTTCAATACATCTTTTTTTGTTATGTAATGCCATTGAGTACTACTTTGACACTGCTTCTATGCTATATTTTACTGCTGGTTCAACTCTTGGTTTTAAATCGGAAATTGTTAGAGTTGAGGCCACCCTAACATCACTTGTCAGTCCCAACAGAATTGAAAAAAATCTTTGGTAGACTCATCCCATTAAGGTAGATGCTCTAATTTGTCACCTTGAGTCACCCATCTGGTCAACATTGACGTGCCTAGAGTATGAAAATTTGCCCATCGTGAAGCCAGGCTATCAGAGGGTCATTGATTTTGTAAGGTGTGAGCCATGTGGAGTCCATGATAACCTGTACTATGGAGGATCAGTTTCACATCTGATGATAGTATTTTTTGCTTCAAGCATAGATCTCATTTTTTGTCCTTAGACAATGAAAACATTTCTTGAAGCTTCAAATGCTGACAGCCCGTGCATGTGTTTGATGCCTGTCATAGCCAACAAATAGTTTCTAGGTGAAAACCCCCTTGTTTTCTAGAGAGATTATGTTAGAAAATTTTTGTTGGAAAAGTGAGCAAAAAATCACCCATACTGCAATCTGTCAATTGCCCAGCCATTGGGCAAGCTGATCCAACAAAGTTGCAGTTCTCATTATGAATGAACTACTTTGGTGAGCAGATCCTACAAATGTGGTTCTTGTTTGTTTGTTTGTTATGTAAGGGTTAGGTTGGTAATTTAATGCTCTGTTTACTTGGGAGGACGAGGAAAACTTTAGAAAGGTTTTACACATTTACTCTTTATGAAATAATAGACGGATGGATTTACGAATCCATTCGTGGATGAATTTTTAGACATTTTTTTATCCATCCAAATCGGGCGGAAGCGAAATCCTTCTTCTTTCACAATCACTCGTGTGAGCCACTAGCACCATGCCACCTCCTCCTTGTCGCTGTCGGCATTGCCTAATGTTGAGGAGAATGTGAAAGAAATCCTCTCTAAGACCCCCCGTCCGTCAAGGCCTCAACCATGGCCTGCCAAGGCGCCAACTCAGCTTTGACTGTCGGACACAAGGAAGCCCGAATCCTCGATAAGCCCCTCTCCGTCCCTGGCATTGTGCCCCATCCCATCGATGACGCCTCATACCGAGGATGCTATCTGAGGCCTGTAGCAATGTGAGACACCAAGAGCGAAATCCTCTTGGTCATCGCCTCAGCCACCCCAGCCGAGAAGAGGCGTCGCGCGCTTGCGCCAGAGAGCGAGAGGAGGACTTGGAGGGAGGAGCGCTTGCCAACCAAGTACTAAAGGAAACACTCCCTTTTTGGAGAGCTCGGCTCTAGGCATGATCGGCGCGTTTCCATCGGATGCGTCAACGAGAGGTCCTCTCCATCCTCGGCGGCGAGGAGGCTTGATCCCACTGTCGTGTGGAGAACCAAGTCAACGAGAGGTCCTCTCCATCCTCGGCAATGAGAGCAGTGCTGAAAGAAGGGAAGAAGAAAGAAAAGAGGAGGAAGAAAAGGGGAAGGAAGATTGTGCCGTTGATTTGAACAAAGGTGGGATTTTTAGGGAGGGGGATATGGGGAACGTGATGTCGTCGGTGGTGGTGCGGTTTGCGTTCTTCCCGCCGGAGCCGGCGACTTATGAGGTGTTTTGGAAGGGGGTGGAGGGGAGGGCAAGACCAGTTCCTTGTCTTCCCCTGCTTGTTGATCTCCTTATTTTGTCTCGGCGAAGGCTAATAAGGGTCCAAAGCAGAGTTCCGAGTTACAAATCCATTTGAGGAATTCTTTTCTCTCTCCTGACGGATTATTATCTTTTCCCTTCTCTTCCCGCAGCTGCAGGGATCTTTTTCCACAGTTGATTCCTTTCCCTCACTCGCCCGTCTGTCCAAGTAAACTGAGCATAAGAGTATTGATAGCCTAGAAACTTGCTGCGATAGTGACAACTGCTCTGTAACTCATAACCCTAGAGGACTAGCAATGGTAGTGGCAGTTGCTCCCCAAAGTTTGTAAGATTATCATTAAGAAAACTATCAGGAGTTGTTAACCAAAATTATACATAATTGCCTCCTCGAGCGGGCCAATCCAACAAGCATCTGGTTCTCAAGTGCTTGTGCTGTAAGAGTTAAAATTGGTAATTCGAGAGCATCGATGGACCTAAGGACTGACAATGGTAGTGGCAGTTGCTCCGCTAAGGTCATAAGTTTATCATTAAGAGAACTAATATGCTTCTATTTTTTAACCAAGTTTCAAATGATTGCCCCCTCGGCCACCTGCTACAACAAAACATGTGATCCTCATTCATGTTTACCGCAAGAGCTAGGGTCGGTAACTTAAGAGCATTGGAGGGAGTAGGGCATTTGGCAATGGTAGCACTATCAGGAACTGTGACAAAGAGATACTTGCGAAATGCAGAGTTTGAGGTTCAGTGACCTTGAACTTGAAGATACCAGATGTTTTGGAATTACAATTGATGTTAATTAGCAACCTTTCATCGATAGTTTCCTGCAATAGGTAAGCATTCTCTTTATACAAGGGCCATGGTTCGTATCGAATTCATTTTTAGAATCTTAAAGGTGGCTCCTCCATTACATTGTGTTTTTCTTTTTGTCTTTGCAGCAATGTCGTCGTGCGAAATGTGACTATTTTAGCACCCCATGATTCTCCTAACACCGATGGAGTCGATCCAGGTAATTATGTCGGTTTATTTTAGGTGTATCGGTGATCAAATTCTTAAACCTAAGACTACACTATATCTTGCAGACTCGAGCTTAAATGTCTGTATCGAGGACTGCTACATTTCAACAGGGGATGATTTGGTTGCCATAAAAAGCGGTTGGGACGAGTATGGCATGGTTTATGCTCGCCGGAGCTCCGGAATTACCGTTCGTCGAATAACAGGATCTGGCCCATTCGCTGGCTTTGCTATTGGCAGTGAAACTTCCGGTGGAATCGCGAATGTCTTGGCCGAGAATTTAAACATATTCAACACTGGCATTGGGATCCATATCAAGACTAATTCTGGGAGGGGAGGCTTCATAAGGAACATAACCGTCTCCGATGTGAATCTGAGCAATGTTCGAAAGGGATTGAGGATTGCTGGAAATGTGGGAGGCCACCCGGATGACCACTACAATCCTAATGCTCTTCCGGTTGTCGACGGATTGACGATAAAGAATGTGTGGGGTGTAGGAATCCAGCAGCCGGGCTCGATTCAGGGTATCAAGGACTCGCCGTTCAGGCAGATCTGCCTCTCGAATGTGAAGCTAGATGTTGCCGCGACGAGGGTAGTTCCATGGGTATGTGCCGATGTGAGCGGTGGCGCGCTTGACGTGCAGCCGGCGGCTTGCTCTGAGCTGACCAGCACAAATAGCATGAACTTCTGTACTACTGCTCTTTGACATTCATTGGTTTCTTGATGCTCCTGAGCTTTTGGTATGTCAATGTGGCTGTGCAATTCCAAGGATGAGTTGTGCTGAAAGATGAAGCTGACAGTTGTGAAACCAAATGAAATGGAATTTGAAATGGTAAATTGAGTATTTCAAGCTGAGTTTAACTGTTTGTAACACTTAAACTCTGAAGTTGAATTAGACTTCTAAATAAATGAATCGAATGAACGTTTTAAATAAGTTTGATGTTCGATTTAATAAAAATTTATTTATATATTTTTAATATAATTAATTAAATGAATAAGTTTAAATAATTTATTAAATAAATAAATAAATTTATATATATATATATATATATATATGTTTAATTTATTAATATTTGTGAATAATAATTAAGGATTATATTTATCAATAAAATTTTTATTAATATATTAAATGAATATTTTTTATTATTATATTAATAATTAATTAAATAAATTTAAAATATAAAAATTGTAAATAAATGTAAATTAAGAGTTGGATAATATTTAAAGGGACGGAGTTCAAGTCAAATTTGAAAAGTTCGTAAAATAATTTATAGGACATATGACACAGCTTAAGCTGCAATATTTGGCCTTCCTTTCTTCTTCTAAATCCCTCCTTCGTCAACGTCCAATCGGGTGGGTCCCGCACCACCCGCTTCTTTCGCCGCCAAACCATCCTCCCCTCCGCCCGCGGTGTCTCCCGTGCCATCCACTCCCTCCGCCGCCGCCGCCGTCGCCGTCGTAGTTCCCTCACCGCGCTGCCATGTCCGCACTGCAGGCCTCGCTCCTCTTCCGGCCACACCCCTCTCTCCCCCTCCCTCGCCCTACTGAGCGGTTCTTCCGCTCTCCTCTCCGCCGCTGTGCCCCCGTCTCGATCCGCTCTCGCCCTCGCCTCGCGCACGCCCGAGCCCTCCGCGCATCGCCTCCAGAGAGTGCTGAGTCGGTGCTGGAACCCTCCTCGCCGTCTATGTATCAGGGCTCTGAGATTTCTCAAGAAGTTGGCGGGGACAGCTCGGAGAGGGAGCCAGTTGAGGCTGTGGTAGACAGAGATGTTGAGAATGGCTCTGCTTCCGTGGAAGACCCGTCGAAGGCGAAGATGACGACGGAGAATAGATTGCCTATTGTGGTTTTCTTGATGGGAGTCCTGGCTTCGGCCAGGAAGCGCTTCGATGCGTTGGTGATGTCACAGTGGCTGAGTTGGTGGCCCTTCTGGAGAAGGGAGCAGAGGCTGGAGCGGCTAATCGAGGATGCCGATGCGAACCCCAAGGATCCCTCCAAGCAGAGTGCCCTCCTTGCCGAGCTCAATAAGCACAGGTTCTGCTGTGGCAACTTTTGTCCCTTACCCAATCTTTTTTCCGTTGGAATTACTTTATTTGTTATTAGGTCATCGTCCATAATACTGTTGCTGTTAATGAAATGCTAATAGAATTTCCATGCCATATGATGATCTTGTGTTCCCAACTTGTGCTCAAAAGGTACCTGTCTTTTCCCTCCCCTATCACACCACTTTGTTGTTGATCTAAATAGTTGACTGGCTGGGTAGATCAAACAAAATACTGTCTCCTGCAATATCAACGTAACTCTTACTTGAAGTATCATTCTTCAAACTAGAATTGTTTGATGGTGCAGAATCCACATTATTGTCTTGTGTGCTGTCCTGATGAAATTTTCACTTGGGAGGGATGAATTGACTTGGTTTACTCTTTTAACCTATATTACATACCACCCCATGATATTATCTACACTCATCGTCTATTATGTGACTCTCTGTGGAATGATTTTGTTTGTTGGCTCCCTATACAGTGTAAAACTCATTTAGCATGATGTGCATTATGACCATCTTGTACTAAGTTGCTTAGGACAGTGCCAAGTGCATATGCATTCTCATAGTCTTCTTTGTATTTTGTTTATTAGGTCCTTATGCAGTTTAAGACTCATTTAGCATGGCATGCTTTATCATCATGTTGTACTAAGTTGCTGAGGACAGTGCAAAGTGCATAAGCAATCCAATAGTCTTCTTTCTTGATCAAATGTTAAACTACCTGACATCTTTTTGGCAGTCCTGAGTCAGTCATCAGACGTTTTGAACAAGGAAGTCATGCAGTTGATAGCAGAGGAGTTGTGGAATATCTTCGAGCTCTTGTAGTAACTAATGCTCTTTCAGATTATCTTCCAGATGAGAGTTCGGGGAAACCATCTAGTCTTCCTGCACTGGTATCAATAACCTCACTATTTATTTTTTTTTTTTTTATCTCCTGGTTACATATGTATGCCTAGTCAGAGGTGGGTCTAGCTGTTGCAATAAGAATGACATTAGCTAGCCAGTTGATTAGGTTTTATGTAGTTGAAATAACCTTGTTACTTGGCAGCCTAATGTTGTCTATTTTGATCCTCCCTAAACCTTGTGTTGACAGGAGTCTCATCTATTAGGCACTGTTATAGTTTTTAGAATTGTCTAGTTCCAATCTTGATTGTCAAAGTTGGATTAGGTGCTATTGATATCACTTCAAAATCAGCCATAATATACCAACATTTGATGTTCTCAAATTTGCCAAATTTCCACTAACAGGCAATTGGAGACAAGCTTCAAGTGGAATAATTTATATTTTTAAAGGGAATCAGTTGAAAAATGTGATAAATAAGTTGAAAAAAAGAGAAATCAGTTGATGTTATGGTTTCTACATAAGATAGGTGATGAGGAACAAATGGGAGTGGAGAAGGGTGAAGTTATGTTGCTTTGAGGAGCAACGCTCATCAAGCACTTTGTCATCTTGGGGTCTCATTGCGGCTGCTCATAATCTGTAGCTCTAAAATTATTTGCTTCAATGTGTTAGTACTTCAAAAGGATGAACTACACAAAAAAGCTTCAATACTTTAGTACTTCAAAAAGAACACTACATAGAAACAAATTGTCTGTTGCGTAGGAAAAAAGCTTACTAAGAATATTAATGGGACACGTGCGATCATCATCATCATCATCATCAAGCTGCTTCTGTCTCAAATATTTGTGAGATTACTACACAGAGAATTACTATCATAAAGCTGTAATATATGATAAAATGACAGTAAAATATATTAAAATGTACAAATATGTTAAAGAATAACTAGTAAATTCTATAGTTAAACAAGTTGAATTAAGTAGAGCCTTACTTGTCCTGACAATTTGGAATCTGCTACATGGTTTTTAATTTCTCATTAAACTCTGTGTGATAATATATGACTAATAACATGTAGATTTTGTTAGTCCCAATTAATTAATAAATTCTATTGTTATAGAAATTGAATCAATTAGAGCCTTGTTAGTCCCAACTAATTGAAATTAGCTATATGTTCTTATCCTCTCATTGAACTCTATGCTAGACTATATCACTAATAATATTTCGTACTCTTAATCATGTTAATTTACGTTTACTAAAATTTTCTTTGCACTCCCTCTATTCTTCACATCTTTAGCTTCCATTACTATATAATCTATTGGTCATCTTTGAATGTGTCATATGATATTAATTTATACATTTGATAATTTGCCAGAGATACACCTAGTTGCTCTTGGATAATAATATTTTTGATTTTTTCTTTTCAAGTAATTCTACACATTCATCTTTTAGCTTTCTTGTCTATATTAGAATTTGATTTTGTATATGATATTTTCTTAATTTTATAATACCTTGACCAATAACAGGCCACTTATCAGTGCTTTAATTAATTGAAGGTAACCATAAGTTTCTATTTTTAGATTATTAATAAAAAGCTAGAAATTTCTTCAGTATACTGTTAACCACTCTAGCAACATAGTCTAGGCACATACTTTTACTAAGTTCATGTAATGCTTAAGGCCTACTACTATGTATTCCTTACATTTCACGGTGTCACTGTTAGTCCAGTAGCTCCGGGAGTACGCAAATTGATATGACTCGTCGAGGCTAGTGTTCAACACTATCTCCGTAAACGATATTGCTCCGCTACGGTGCTAACGGATAGCAGTAATTTGTTCCCAAGATACAACGACGAACGTCTCGGAATAGTAGCACTCCAAATTCTGAGACCAGTGAACCTTCTCGTAGGCTTTTTGGACTCCTAATGCACTAGATGAGATGGATGCACAAGGAAGAGTAGAATCGATGAATTGATTGATGAAATTTCCAATCTAGAGGGATCTATTTATACTAAGTGAAGAGGTTGAATGAGTGGATGTGACCCTTGGACAGGATCAATCTGGGTCGTCCGATCTGGAGGGTTGTAACCTTTCATATAGCTCTCTTAATCTCATCCATCAGATCTGAAAGATTGTAACCCTCAGATCTCTCCTCTGGTCAATAGCCATCGGATCTGGATCTAATGATCCATTTGATCTGACGCTTAGATCAGGTCTCATCCCAGTGGTCTGATCGTGACTCTTCACGATCGAACGCTCCAGATCGCAACACATGCGATCCATCACACCTCTTTGATCAACGGTTGTCATCTGTTGGCCTAGTCAGCGGTCCAGTCATCTCTCTTAGCCCACGTGGATGTCACATAGGCACTGCCACGTCACATGTGAGCCTGACACGTCACCCGAGTGCCACGTAGGCACTACAATGTCATCTGGAGCATAAATTTAAGCTCCTCAATCCTCGCGACGACGATGACATGTACGTGCAAAGTGCGCCTACAAAGCGCCCATTGCGCATGTGCGCACGTGCGCGCATGGCGGGTGGCGGGCTCACAGGTGCGAGCACCTGCTCGCCCCTGAGAAGAGAGCACCTGGTCTTTTTGTGTTAACTCCATTAACACAGCATCATTAATAAGGAAAGAAAATACATCAAAAATTTCCGATGTGGGACTATTTCCCATGCATTTCCTTATATATAACATTAATTAATAATTAATGTTATTCGGGTCGATTTTAAACAATTAATTTCTCATTCATCCTTAATCGGTTTTGAGCAAATGAATTGTCTAAATCTATCTACGCAAAATGTAGATTTCGATTTTGAAGTCAATTATGACTTTCATCAATTGATGGCATTCCAATTTTTCCACAAAACTGTATTGATCCATTAAGGCCCCAATATCCAACAGCCACAATGGTAATTTAGTTTTGGTGATGACTGCTTCATCATATTTTAAATGTTTCTGTATGCTACTACTGGTTTCTGATTGTAATAATTTTATGTCAGTAGTTGCAAGAGTTAAAGCAACGTGCATCGGAAAATGAGGATGAGCCATTTTTGAATCCTGGAGTATCAGAGAAGCAGCCGCTACATGTGGTTATGGTAACATGGTGACTTTACTACTGATTGCTATCATTAAGACTGTATTCTGATATCCAACAGTTTGCTAAATATCCTATTCAGTGAATTTCACTTTCATGTTTGATGTTTTGCTTTACAGGTTGACCCTAAAGCATCTAACAGATCATCACGAATTGCCCAAGAACTCCTCTCAACCATCTTATTTACCATTGCTGTTGGCTTTATGTGGTGCATATTTCATCTATTTATGTTTATGTGCTCTTGAATCTTGATTATCAAAATCCTTAAGTTCCCTCGGATCCATCTCTGTTTAAATGATGACCTTGTCAATCTGACAGTTTTTATTTACTGCAAAATTTCCTTGCAGCTTTAGACTTGAATACCCAGAGTCATACAATTCAGATAGCTTAAACTGGAGTATTTGATGATTTAAATTTGTCAGGTTGCTGATATATTAGTAAGAAATTTAATGAGATAAATAGTACAATGTGGACCTTGATCCAATGGCTAGTTGCTTTTGAATGCACTCTTTTTTCTTTTTCAACTTTTAGAGGTGTTCCCATGGACTAATCCACATTCTTCTAGAAATGATATATTATGGTTTGCTGTTCCCAACACTAGAGCCACTAATGAGCATGAATCACCACAAGGATCCAAATAGTACTGATCTGTGGAGATCTGAATATATGCTGTGTATTTGATGTGTTATTAAGCATCAAGTACACAGGCAGCTAATTCTCTTCTCATATATTCCATGAACTAGAAAATTGAAGTGGTTTGAGGTAATTAATGCCTAACAACGAGCTTAGTGATATCTAATATAAACATGTCTATAGGTTATCTTCACTGGCCTGAATCTAGGTGCCTCAAGACACAACATTGGGCAGTTGTCTCAGAGTTACCTCTCCTATCCATAGAACTTATGGATTTTTTGTTGTTTAATATGAATATGTGGATTAATAGTGAACAATAGTTAGAAATGATATTTGCAACTTCAAATTTCATATGGAGATGAGATGCTATCCTATCTGGTTTTTCCTGCATTAGCTAGTTGACAATAACATAGTTCGGAACATTGATTCTTTACTACTTTGTCCTGCTCCATGATTTTATTCTTAGAGAGAATCTTTTTCCTTTTTCTCTAGTTTTGCTATTTTTCTGACTTACCTTTAGTTTGCAATATATTTTGGATCTTTTTAGGTTTATTTCTTCCATTAGTTGGTCTATTTATCATTTTGTTTTTAACTGCAAGGGTATTGGGTGTGGCTGCATTGCAAAAATATGTTGGGAGCTTAGGTGGTATTGGGACTTCTGGTGTTGGGTCAAGTGCCACATATGCTCCCAAAGAGTTGAACAAAGAAATCTTGCCAGAGAAGGTAACGATTAGTATTCTTTTTTACTCCTTTGTAAATGCTTTCAATACTGTTATGTTCTGTATTAATACGTTCCAGCTAATTGAAATAGTTCATGTGCCATGTTGACTTGATCTATTCTTGAAACTCTAGAAAACAGTAGATGATTACTTTTTTCTTATTCTTATCGAATAATGGTAAACAATTGTTTCTCCTCAACTGGAGAAACCAATCCTTGTTGGTTATGTGGAATTCTATCATATTGAAGAACCCATTGAGATCTGCACATCGATCCTATTGTATTGTGTTGAATTATAATGTAGTAACTTATAAACACTAGTTGAGTAGAAGTTATTTGTATTTTAAGTTGCCTAAAGATTTGGGTTTTGTCATACATGCCTTGCTGAGGCTATATTTTTATATTTTTCATCAAGGGACATATTTTGAATAACCGTTGCTTCAGATAACATCGGAGACAATTAGGCCAAGCCCACATCAATTTTTAAATTGTCTTAGTACCATCCAACTATGATTGTTAACTTTGGCCGATATTGATACAAATAGTATGAGTGGTCAACATCAACAAAGGTCGATTCGGTCTTTCTCGAGAAATTGACTATCAAACAAAGATCAATGAGAAATTTTAAAAAATTGAAAAAATTACCTAAATGGGTTATTCCACTAGAAAAATGGAAAAGGTTGAAATTTGGCCAAATCGGTGGTGAAATGGATGAGTTTGATTAAAATGTTACCAAATTAGATTGATTCTAAAACTCAAGGACTTCCGGTTTTCTAATCCAAGTTGAATCATAGCAAACACACACAAAAGGGCGAGTGTCTTCTTTGTTATCTTGAATTCCTATTTAAATTCCACATCATCACCATTACTTGCGATTGTGAAGAGATAAATAATTTAATCTTGCTATTAGTCAACAACACTAGCTAGAGCAAGCATCCCATCCCTCTCGATTGAGAAAAATTACTATTAACTAGGAGAAACTTTATATACACAATTTTGATGTGATTAAGCTTCTAATTAAGCCCAATAATATAGAATATTAAATATATAATTTTATAAAATACTACTTCTATAATATTTATTTAAGTAATAAATCTGATCACATGTGACATTTGTTGAAATTGGTGGTGTGGAGGAATCTTGTACGGTCACAAACAACTTAGGATGACAATGGGGCAGTCCAATGGATGTTTTTAACTTTCGATCCTTGCCCTATAAAAGAAGCGGATTGGGGTAGGTTATGGGATAAACTCTTCTTCCCTATCCTTGCCTCACCTCACTTTTCTTGCAAGTCAAGTTCACATGGGCAATAAAAATTTAAATTAATTTATACAAAAATCTTTAAATATATGAATTGTATATAAAATTTCACAAAGGATAGGGTGGGTCATAAAATCTTTTCACCATCCCTTCCCTGCCCTTGCATATGGGGTATATGTTTAATCCCATCTTCATTCCATTTACATTATAGGGTGGGGAGAGAAGATCTTGATTGGAGGGGGAAGGGGAAGGTGAAATGCCATTTCTATGAGTGGCTTACAACTCCCAAGCTCATGGCTTGGGTGCGTTTGGGGTTGCTAGTCTTCTTGGGATGATGTTATGATCAAGAGAGACTGGTGACTTTAGAAAGGGGGGGGGGGGGGTTTGAATCAAGGTTACAAGATATGTTTTCTTCAAGGACCTTAGCGCCGATCGAGATGAGGAAGTGGATGCTTCCTACATCATGCGTTGGATGTGAGCCTCGGTGTGTAGGTGGTGCCAGGCAAGGTACTACAGGTAGTGTTTACGGATTGCACTTGCGGGTGAATGCATACGAATACTAGAGGTGGTGTTAGCGAGATAATGCTCACCAGTAGAACATGTTATGGAAGAACACTATTGCTTGCTTGTGAGAAGTAAAAGAGAGAACACATGGATGAGAGGGGAGGACGTCTGCCTCCCTCCTAGGGAAATATTCTTCTTTGAAAATTCTAACTTAAAATGAGTGTCTCTAATACTATGTAGAATTTTAGAGAGAGAAAATATTGTAATGCTTTTTAATGAGATAACTATTAGATTCATGATAAGACTCTAAATTTAGATCGTACCAATGTAGGGCTAAATCCATGGCACTTTGATACCTAATAAACCCACTACCTTTAACAACCATTTTCAATCTGAGTTCATCTTAGTTCAATCCCACTTTCTCCACCTTGACTTAATCAATCTAATTCTCCACAACTGCATTTTGGCCCACATAACCTAACCACTCAAACATCTCATTTTGGTGAAACTTAGTGTGGTTTCTAGGACCAAGTGGTCAGCCAATCCAGGTTCACCTCAGTCAAACCCATCCATCTCATCCGAGCCCAAGTTAACTAACAAACCAACTTCAATCTGACAAAGTTCAATCCATTTAGGTTTTTATTCAGCTAACTTCTCCAATTGAGGTTGTACCATACTAAGATAGTAAGCAGACTTATTTCTTGAGATCTCACCATGAATGGTTGAGTGATTTTGAACTTGGATGCATTTCATATCTTTATGTGGATTCTGATTCTGATTGCTATCTAAAACTTTATCTTTTTGGTCAATCAATTTTGTAGTTATGTCTAACCCTGTTCTTTGGTCAATCAATTTTAGTGTTTAAATCTTTTTGATGCTAATTGACATATGATCAATTCTATTATCCTTGCTTGCATCTCTATCTCAGTTCCTAGTACAAGTACATAATGAACAAATGGTCTGATATTCTTGTAATTCTTGTGCAGAATGTGAAAACCTTTAAGGATGTTAAAGGTTGTGATGATGCGAAGCAAGAGCTCGAGGAAGTAGTTGAGTATCTTAAGAACCCAGCAAAATTCACTCGTCTTGGGGGGAAATTACCAAAGGTAGGTGCACTTTCTTTTGGTACTTTTGCAGATCTTGTTCATCTGTACTTTCAATATTTATTTTAAACATTTACTGCTACAACTTCACTTCCATAGTTCATTTGTATCTTTAAGTTTTGTTTTTAGACATATCAAGGTTTTAGATAGAATGCTATCTTGATTCTTCTTATCTATTCTGCAACTTCCTGTATAATTATTGATGCTATTGTATTTACCAAACCTAAATGCTATGCTAGAGAATGCACAGGAATGATATTTAATTGTGTTGCTTTAGTATTTCATTGTTCTAGAAGATCTAATGGTTTATGGTACTGAAGTGAAGACCTTTACCGTTTGTGTATTCAAAAACCTAAATAATTGCATAAAAGGTTTTAAATCTCCATTTAGGTATTAGTTTTTGTTCTAGCCTTCCTGTATAGACACTATCTGATTGTTTCAATTTGCAAGAATTTGTAAACAGTTTATAAATTCTTATCAACATAATATGGTGACTCTTATCAATCAAACTGTCAACCCCTTACAAATTTTATTCTATAGTTTGTTTGGATAAGGTTATAACACTGAACTTAGTTTCATATTGTTGGTTATCCTACCAAATTGCTACATTCTTCTGGCAACACCATCTTATGACTACTTATCTCAGTCAACTTCACCTGGCTTTCTACAAGAAGTTATCTTGGTGACTTTGGTATTGATCTTACCTCTATAGACTACAAATATGAGGAAATGTTATAACAGTTTATATTTATTGTTGAAAAACTATGTTTCCTTTTGCTTTGTAGCTTAGTGATGCAACCTCTTATTTATTTTCAAGAATATTCTTATTATTAAATATTCCATCGAAGGGATTATAAGTTAAACCTTCAAAATTTGTCAATGTGAGTTTGCACTCATGTTCATGGTTGTTGAAGTTGGTTTCACGATCATACTGTCTTAAAATTTGAGTACGGACTATCATATTAATAGACTGGTGAAATGAAAAAAATCACAAAATTCAATCATAATAATATGCCTCATGAAATAACATTCTAATAAAATATACATTATTGAAGTGAATGTCTATCCTTTATGTTTCTGTGAGATAATAAATTATATTTTATTAATAGAATCAAATTAAATTTAATATTAATGTACTTATTAAGATAAAGTAATTAAACAAAATTAAAAATTAATATATTATTTACTAAAATAGATTATTATTTAATATTCAATATTAATCTAATTGACAACACAATTTGGATGCAATATTGGTTGAGAAATGTAGTGTAACTCACCTCTAATACTTGGATTCTTTATCTACCCATTTCGTATTCATGTTGGATATTGACACTAGGACACTGACTCTTCGAGTGGACACTCGATTTTTCTACTGATCACTTATAATTTTTTTAAAAAAAATAGTCATGTTAGACACTTGGATTCACTCCCATGTCGCATACTTGTACCCAAGTCAAAGTAACATAGATCAGCATTGAATGAAGAATAGATGGATGTAGTTTTTGATTTATTGTTAGCTTATATACGAAAACAATGTTATTATGTTGATCTTATGACAAATCAGTGATTGATTTAAGTTGGAATTCATGAGTGTAACAAGGACTATCTTCTTCTCTTGTATGCCTTTGCTAGTATTCAAGCTAAGGTTGGGAAAGAGTTACATAGGCTATTTGAGCTTGATAAAATTTCAACCTATTCTATCTTTTCCATTATGATTTGATGAGCTTTCAATCAACTTTCTAATTCCTAGTGGAGTTAATTTTTTTTTAGATAATTTATTATAATCTCTATTTTTTTAAAAAACTTAACCATTGTTGTGTATGAGTTGATTGATGTCTTCGAAAAGATCTGATCTAGTGCCTTTGCTGATACCGATCCATTCAGGTGATCTTATAGACTGGTTTTGACAAGTTTATTCATCTTCTTAATAGTGAGGGATCAAAATATGGTTTCAAGTGGTAGGTGGTCGACCCCCTGTTAGCACCTAGGCGGTTGACATTAAAATAATGATAACAATACTATAGACAGAGAAGAAAATTAAATTAAGGATAAGTAATATTAATGTGTGTGTACACACACACACATACATATATGTATGCAAGTATACACGTAAAAAAATTAATCTCTTTTCTACTTGATATTGTATTATATCTTTCTGTATCAGATTACTTGTACTGAGCTTAGTATGAAGCTCAATATCTTGTATCGAGTTCCGTATTGCTTGTATCTTTTTGTATTGGGTGACACAAGCAAAATGCGTATTTGCCCGTGCCACTTTGTACTGGTATGGAGTTATTTTTTGGAGCAATGCGTCTCATTCATTTTTCCAAAAAACAGCATGAGCATTACATCTGTGATGCCATAAATTCCTGTTACATTCAGAATTTTGAAGACTTCATTTATTTGTATTTTACAATATTATAAACTTGTAACATGCTCTTTTGTAGGGAATTCTCTTGACTGGTGCGCCTGGCACTGGAAAGACTTTGCTTGCAAAGGTGAGAATACTTCTCTTATTATTAGACCAGTTCATGAGTCCATGTGCATCCTTACCTGACTAATCATTATAAATGTATATAGTATTTTGTCGTTCAAGGGAAAGGGGATTCCATGGACAGTTTCTTTACTGTAGGTCATTGACAACAATCAAGGTGGATGAAATATGAAATTTTAATAGAAAGAATTAAGTGTTTGATTTTTAGTTCATTGTTAGATAGTTTTTAAGCATTAACATTATAGATTAACTATTGGGAGTCAATCTTGTTTTGTTCAACAACATTATAGATTAATTGCTAATATCTTCATTTATCAATTTCATTGATGTAATAGATCAAATGGTGCTATTGGGAGTCAATCTTATTTTGTGGATGAAATATGAAATTCTAATAGAAAGAATTAAGTGGTTGATTTTTAGTTCATAGTTATATAGTATTTCAGCATTAACATTATAGATTAACTTTGTTGTTCAACAACTATTACCAATCTCTTCAATTCTATTCTGTAGTTAACAATTTCATTAATGTAATAGATCAAATGGTGCTATTGGGAGTCAATCTTGTTTTGTGGATGAAAGAAGCTTATGCAGTATATGTTGGCCAAAAGTGTTTCATGCCAGGAGTTTAGCCTTTCTGAATCAAAGCTAATGTGCATTCTATTCTTCCAACTTCATGACTACATCTGGTTTCTGCAGGCTATTGCTGGAGAGGCTGGCGTGCCATTCTTCTACAAAGCAGGTTCTGAGTTTGAGGAAATGTAAGAGAAACTACATACATAATATTTTCCAATCAAAGAAATAATTTTGATTTCTTTCTCCAAAGTTTAGTAGCATTAGAGTATGCAGATTTACAAATGTCCAGTGCTGACTGGATTAATGTTCAACTAATAATCTAAAATTTGGCACCGTGTTTTATTCTAGGTTAATGTTCAGTTATGATTTGCATTTGACCAGTTTTGAGTGGATTTCTGGAAATCTTAGTAGTTATCGCTAAAATTGTGAGCTTTTCACATTTTTCTTCTGCCTGGAAGTAGTGGTAGGGGAAGGACTTGGAGAATAATAGTGAATCAATACTTTCCTTAATTAGTTGTGTATACTGTACCCAAGTTCAAGGTTTAAAATCTAGTTCATTTTCTGAGTTTGAATGGATGCTGGAACAGTATCATTTTGCTGTTGATCAATGCATTGTTTTGGTATGAGATGGTGTTCGTTGGCATTGATTAGGAAGAAGGGGAGGAAGATGAAGAAAGTGGAGGAGGAAGAGATTGCTTTATCTAGGATTTTTTTTCTTCCTGGAGAACTATGAATGCCCTTCCTTTCCTGCTGTTGAACTTGCAGCCAGGCTTTTATTAGCCCTCCTCTGTCTTGATGCCCATCTTTATTGCTCTCTGATGAGCACTCATCTATGTCTTGAGCCAGAGCATGTCTCTGGATGCTACTGTTTAGTGTCACTTGACACATGCATGGCCTAAACAATCTTGTTATCAAAGATTTCTTTGTTGACAATAGCAGGCATCTATAACTTAATATTTCACATAAGCTAGACTTTCTCCTTTTATATCCTTTACATCCCTATCACTGAGATAGTCTCCCTTTCTGTCTTCTTTATTCTCACAGTCAATCCCTAAGAATGTCTGCACTTTATCTCTAGGATAGCGGCAGATTATCTTCAATAAAATAGATGCTCTCCACTCTAATGACGCTTGGGAGATAGTTTCTTCTTGGTTTAAATGTTCACTAGAAGACATTATGGCAAGTAAAAAAACTTGTTCCTATCTGATCTATTGTTTCAACCACAAGTATCATGTTTTTATTTTTTTTCCTGTAACTACTACTCTTGGCTACCTTTAAATCTTTATTATTGGTCTAACCTTTTCTATTCTAGATAGTTTATTGGTGCAATTTCAAAGAAGCATGCCATTGCTTTAATGCCATTCGTGATATCATGGATTTGTATTAACCACATGAATTATCATCACCTAGTTTGGTTTATGTGAGAGCTATATTATAAGAAATTCTTTTATGTCTTGCTTTTCATACCAGGTTTGTTGGAGTTGGAGCTCGGCGCGTAAGGTTACTATTTCAAGCAGCTAAAAAAAAGGTGCTAATGGATAATCTGATATTTATTTGATACTTGTACTTGTTAGTTACCTATATTTTGAACATGCTGAATAATTTATTATTTTCTATGGTGTATGACTATGATAATTAGATTGTTCCTTGTTACATTTGAATTCTGATCCCTTTAGCCGAGCGCTCCCACTTCATGTGTAGCCTCGATGACAATGTCCTATCCAAAATTAACACAATTCAGAGGACGTCAAAGTGATCTAGCGAGGCTCCTCCGATACTTAAGACACCCTCTGGAATTAAAAGAAGAAATGCTAAACAGAAAAGTGAACCCAACATGAAGAGAATAGCCAAAGTCGTAGTCCAGCTCCCTGTCCCAGGCTACCGTATGCCTTTTTTTCATAACCACGGGTCCTCTTTTTGTAACCGTTGTAGCGTAATAGTCATAATCGCCATTCCATAACTGCACTCCCTCTGTTCATTATATACCCGTTACTACTCACACGTGGGTCCCACGTAAGATAATATTTTCCAATTCGCCATCCATTATTCAGACTCGAACTCTTGAGTGCTTGGGCTCGGGCCCTTAAGTGCTCCGGCATCTTTTGAAGGAAAAAAACATGGCATCTTTTGAAGGGAAAAAAAAGTTGGGATTAACACAAATAACGATGATGATGAGTGTGTAAAACATAGATAAAACAGAAACATGGCATCTTTTGAAGGATTTTTTTTTTTCAATAATTATGGAAAGTTGGATCTCTACTTAGGGAAACATAAATTATTCTGCTTCTTGTGGGTATCCCAGAATACAACATTCTATTTTATGTAACATTAAATATATATAATTTCTAATATTAACTGATTGATTCCTAATTGAATTTATCTATACTTCAATTATGTAGATGACCAATTCTGATAACATAGTTTTGAATACTGAATAATATATTCTATCTGCAAGTTTTATATCTTACAAGTTCTGAAAATTTTTTAGTTTCCAGTTGTCTTCTAGTACTATTTCATAGTTTATTCAAGTAACCTATAGTATATCACTTCTTTTACTTAAGTCATTGGCTATTCTGCTCTTGCTAATTGTTTTTGTTTTGTGTGATCGAAACCAAAAACTTTGGGACCTATTCAAGATCTCCAAAATCACTTAATTCTTTAGGTCACCCATCTGTTGAAATTCGTTATTCAGATTAAAAGTAGTCTTCAGCCTTCCTTATTTGCTAGTGAATTCAAACTTCTTTAATTTAGCTCTATTGATTTGTTTTCCCGTCAATAGGCACCATGCATCATTTTCATTGATGAAATAGATTCAGTTGGTTCCACTAGAAAGCAGTGGGAAGGACATACCAAAAAAACATTGCATCAGCTGCTTGTGGAAATGGATGGCTTTGAGCAGAATGAGGTAAATCAGATGGATAAAATTGCTATTGCTTTCTAAGTGATGATTATGCTTCTCAACCTTGAATACATTCCTTGTCAGGGAATAATACTGATGGCTGCTACAAATTTGCCAGATATACTTGACCCAGCATTGATTAGACCTGGTAGATTTGATAGGCACGTAAGTTCTTCCATTTCTTCTGCATGGTTCATTGATGTGGTACTGTAGTCCCATTTACTATTTTTCTATACTAAGAATCAATTAACAAATTCTAGTACTGGAATCTGTAGATGTGTTGATCAATTCAAGTGATTCATTTTTATCTTTCTGTTATGTTGCTTATTGCTGACATGTTGATAGGATTGGAAATTAATGGGGGATATCCAAGAATTTTTTTTTCTTTACCTTTGTTCTCAGGAAAGAAGCATTTCTTTAAACCTGGAACATCAAATCTTAGCATCAGTATATTGTGTAACCATAACTGTTTCCCTTCTCTCTAACTTTCATGTTTGGTTCAGTCCAAGGATTCACCTATGTCAACATAAATTACCTAATATCCAATGAAACAAGCTAGTGGGAAGTGTGTTTGGGAATTGACTGTTTTGGGTTGAATTGTGTAGAATTGTGAGTATAAGATGAAGTTGGTAGGTTTTTGTTATAACAGTTGTCTTAAAAGAGTAGAGACAATTTCCTTCTTGCTTTAAACCCTACAAATGATACCACCATTTTGTGAGATTTAACTATTGCAACCATAACTCAAAGGTTATTATCATTGTTATTTAAATGTTCCTGATTGCTTGTCTAAATGCCAAGGTTATCAACTCAGGTTGAGTGCCTAATTTTCCTCACGCAACATCTTTGCCTCTGGCCGCTTGGGTGCTCAATTTAAAGACTAAAGACATTGGTGTAGTTACTTGTTTGACTTGATAGAAGCTGCTATGCTTGGTAGCTTAACTTCTCAGTCATGATGGTAATGTTACACTCCAAGTGCCCTTTCCCATGTCTGGGAATGACCACTTCTATGGTGGTACAATTTTATCAGCAAGTCCCTCAGACTGGTCATAGGATTGTGGATGCAAGAGAACACACATAGCACATGCATTTTAGCATTCACAAGACACAAGGGTTTCCATAAAAGAAATGGGAAAACACTGTATTATCCAAGAAATTAGTCTTTTAAACAATAAGGTCAGCTATAGCAAGTACTATAATCATGAAAGAAAAGAAAATAATGCAAATGGATAACAGGAAACAATGTAGCATAATCTCCTTAGTATCTATGGGTTTCCATGGCACTAAATTTATCTACTGTTTTTTGAGATGTAATGCATGTTGCTCATGTTACTTCTTGAGTAATTGTGTTTTAATTCATGTGTTTAATCATCAAAGAAGAAAAGAAACTATTGTCTCCATGCACAAAGGGGAGATATATAATCGTTGTATACTTCCATGAATCCTTTATGCTCCTAGATTCATTTCTGGGTTTGAATATTGACAATCTCCAATGCCCACTTTTTAGATTGTTGTTCCAAGTCCCGATGTGCGTGGTCGGCAGGAGATTCTGGAGCTTTACTTGCAGGATAAGCCATTAGCTGACGATGTAAATGTTAATGCACTTGCACGTGGGACTCCTGGATTCAATGGTGCAGGTTTGTGAATTTTGGCTTCTTGCTGTGTGAAGTCTTATCTACCGCAAGGAAATTGAATACTTCTCTAATTGTGCTTCTGAAGCATCTATGTGAAACTTTTCTAAAAGAAAATAATATACTTTTTTGTATAATTTTAGAGCTTGCAAACTTGGTAAATGTTGCTGCTATTAAAGCTGCAGTAGAAGGTGCTGAGAAAATAAATGCAGCACAATTGGAATTTGCCAAGGACAGGATAGTCATGGGTACAGAGAGGAAAACTATGTTTATATCTGAAGAATCAAAGAAGGTACCCATATTGCTATTGCTGTCATATGTTGTATTAATACAATTGACAGTCTAGATAAATTCTTCCCTGTATAAAGACAAAGGAGGTAACTGTGGTATGATACCTTCTGATTCAGCTCACTGCTTACCATGAGAGTGGTCATGCAATTGTTGCACTCAATACTGATGGTGCTCATCCCATACACAAAGCAACCATTATACCCCGAGGTTCTGCACTTGGGATGGTGACTCAGCTCCCTTCTCAAGATGAAACATCCATTAGCAAGAAACAACTATTAGCTCGCCTAGATGTCTGCATGGGAGGGAGGGTAGCTGAAGAACTCATTTTTGGTGAAGAGAGTATTACAACTGGTGCTAGTGATGATCTCCACACAGCTACAGAACTTGCCCATTACATGGTATTGTGTTTTGATATTTCAACACGCATTAGTAATTTTGAATGCCTACATTTGAAGTTGCTTAGCAGGTGTCAACCTGTGGAATGAGTGATGCAATTGGCCCAGTGCATGTCAAAGAACGGCCAGGTTCTGAGATGCAGTCACGAATAGATGCAGAAGTATGTTTTCTAGCATTTAAAAGTTTACCTTCTTTTAGTTGTTGAATACTTGAATTTTTCTCATGATATCTTATTTCTGTTTGATTGTAGGTTGTCAAACTCTTACGAGAGGCTTATGAGCGTGTTAAACGGCTACTAAAAAGGGTATGTTAATCTATGGTTTTCTTTGAATATATCCTTTATTTTATGTCTATGATGATCTTATTGATCTCCATGATCATGCCATGCAAATTTAAGTAGATTGTAGGATTCTGCCTATTCAAATCCACGTTGACAATATCATACAATCTTCAATACTCGAGTATTCATTCTTTGGTCATACTAAGTATCTTATCAACAAGGAAGAGTAGGACAACAGGCTGGTGATTTTGTTTGGTATGTGCAGACAGACAGTGACATGTTTGTACCATGTGGCATGGTGTTCTATCACGAGACCAATGGATCGGTAGCATCATCAACTTTGCTTTTTTGGCCTTTTTCTAGATCATCGGTCCTTTTACTTTGCCTTCATATGTCAGATAAATTTATTTATTTTGTCCCTTGCAAGCTTCAAAATTGCATGCATAGCTGCAAAAGGTTCCACCTTGTTATAGCCTTTACAGGAATCCACTTATTTATCATTGTAACTTTCAACACTCTTCTGCAAAAAAAGGTGGAATGTCACCCAGACACCTGCAGTTCGATACGATCGATCTCCAGACCATTTGTGAGGAGGTAAATGGGAAGCGCAATCAAAGACGCAGGAGGGTGTTGCCTGCTTCCCGATTTACTGGTTGCTTGCTTTTGTCATTCAAAGATAATCAATGGGACTAACTGAGATTTATAACTTTCAACACTCAAAATAATAAAAAGTAGTGTCTCAATTCAGTAATAAATATAGACTCCTGACCAATTGCTTTACTGGTTGCTTGCTTTTGTGATTATAGTTCTCACTTGATTCGTAACAATTCTTTGCAGCATGAAAATGCACTCCATGCGCTAGCAAATGCACTTCTCGAATATGAAACCCTCAGCGCCGATGAGATTAAAAGAGCCCTCAATCCGTACCAGGAAGTTCAAATTGCTGAACAACAAGAGGAGCTCGCTTTGACTTGAAGGATATCAAAGGATATCTTCATCTTTTTCCTTTTTTTTTACCCCACTGTAGAGTCGTGTACAGTAAATTCAAACATAGGCCCATTTTTATACATGGCGTATATTCGAATTTATTCTATTAAACTTCAGATCCAGCTTTTGCAGGGAACCAAGGGAGCACCCCCACTCTTGGACATGGAATATGACACGTTGAGGAGGTGAGGAAAAGTTGACACTATTTTTTCAGGGATATAATCGGCAAGGGAGAACCTGTATAAACATTCACCTAAAGAACTAAGACCTCATTATATTAAAAGGGCAGTCCGGTGCACGAAGCTCCCGTCATACGAGAACCTGTATAAACAGGATTCACCTAAAGCAAACTAAGACCTTCTAAGATCTCATTATATTCATACAGTAAATTACTGGTCAATTCTGCAGGTACTCAATCATGGCAATGCCAATAAACACAGTGGTGAAGACGACAAAGATTATCAGCCCCACCCACCATTCTTCATTATCAACGACAGATTCTTACAAAAGAATGGCCTTCCTTTCAAAATAACAATTATTGGAGTCACATGGTCCTCCTGCAATGAATCTGCCATTGGGATTGCCTGTGATTGGCACAACACCATGGAGCTGATACAAACTCAATCATAAATACCGCCCAAAGACAATGAAAAGTCATGCCAAAGAATCTCTATCTCTGACAATTCTGCACAGGAATGCCCAAATGTGCTTGGCTTCAGTGCCCATGATATAGCTGTTCATTTACATACTAAGAAATTATCTTGGCAGCTCATCTTGTAAGCCTCATTGTGCCACTTACCTTCTCAATCATGTGCTTATGCATCGGGCTGTTTGGTCTTTTCCGCCAATTGCTCGCAGACATCAGCTAAAGATTTCTGGTTGCATTTGATGAAGGCCTCCACGAAGTAGCAGGTTTCATCCTTGGTGTTGCCCTCTGGCACATCTACTACAAAGGACTCTATAACAAGTGTGCCTGGCCTTCCATCAATCACCATTGGATGGACAGTAATAATGGAGCAGTAGTTCTGCAAACCAAGCAACATATGACAAACTGTAGCCATAGCAAGCAATGAATGAAGACATGAAAGGAAAGGAGCTACTGCATCAGTTGCACCTCATCCAACTCTATAGATACTTTCAACAAAAAGTAAGCTACCTCAAACAAAAATATTCCTGAAAGTAGTAACATGTATCTTACCATACAAGAAATACTGCCTTTTGTTTTGGAAGCATTGCTTTTTTACAGTAACCAAAAATAGAAAAGCATACATACCATCCTTTATGTTTGTGAACTTCCAAGAAATGGAATAAAGTGTTGGTCCTTTCAAATAGAAAAGCTAGATGCCATTAGAAGAATAAAATTGAGGACTACTCATTTGTGCCAATACTTGAACTAATGGAGAATGCAGAACAAGTCCATCATGTAATCTCACTTGGCATATCCTAAGACATGATGGCATCAACCAACAACTTAGTCAAGTGTAACAGTTCACTGCCATGGTGAGAAGATCTTGCTGAATTGAGAAGTTTCATGGCAAGATCAAGCTTGCTTACAAAGGATTAAGAATTTGATCGAGTTAATATTTGCATGCAGGTTGCAAAATAAGACAGTGGATGAAATGGGGGAGACAGGACAGATTACAAACCCTTAGCCTGTGATCTCCGCCGACAATCTTGACAATGAGGACGTGCTCATTGTCATCTAGCTGCTCCAATCTCTCCGTGCTGGTCGTCGCCGGAAGCCCCGATTTGACATTGACTTCCCGGACGCTGCCGATCTCCAGATCGCCCTGCACCACGCATCTGCTAACGAAGGGTTTATACTGCTGTGGCAGATCAAATCGTCTCACCAACGACCAAACCTATCATACACACAGAAAGAAATCAGCTCCCTCTCATTGTTCTTTCTTTTTCATCCAGAAAGCCACAAGTAGGTTTTAAAAAAAAAAAAGGCCCTCAAAAGCCTCGTGATTGCTGAATCGATGGAATCGAGAACAAAATCGTTTATAGGAACCAAATCCTTTGAGAAAATATCATCGGTCAAGCTCGATTCCTCAAGATCGAGATTCAAAATTTGAAAAAAAAAAAAACCAAGAGTAGAGATCGAGAAGGGATACGAGATGGACAGGAGCCCTGATGTGCTTGACGAGGGTGGAGCTGCACTGGTTGTCTCCGGGATCGTGCCTGTGGTACCTCCGCACGTACTCCTCCTCCATCAGCCGCGATCCGCCGCTCGTCTGGTCGCGACACCACCGCCTGCCTCCGCCCTCAAGGCCTCGCCGACGCCGCTTCCTCCGCCTCCGTCACGCTGTCCAGGTATCTTCCCCACCTCTCTCTCTCCCTCTCTCCTCCCGACGAGCGCGATCCCTTCGGTCTCCGCCTCGGCGAAGCTTATCCTCTTCTCCGATGCCGCACGCTGCTGTCTGTTTCCGTATCTTATAACCGTCGCCGCCCACAGGAAACGAAGGGCTGGCGGATTAAAGCGGTGGGTCCCGCATTTGGCTGGCCAATCAGCAGCCCGGTAGCGGACGAAGCTATCCAGCTTCCGAGATGTCACGAAAATATCTAACCGCACGCACTAGATATTTTTATATTTATATAATAAAATATGTGATAGATCAATCATATTTAAAAAATGATAAATTTATTATAAAAAATTAGTAATTGATCTATCTTTTATGAAGTCATACCCAAATTTACAGATATTAGATTTACACCCTTCGATTGCTTAAGTTCACCTCATTTTTTGATGGACTTATTTCCAATTTACATTCACATAATATTGCCAATTTGCCACTCCTTGATCGGCATTTTTTTTGAGTTTGCCTTAAGCTTGAAGTGTCCGAGAGTTGAGATTTTACAAAGACGAGAGGAAGAAAAGTTGCCTCCGAAGAGCTGAGTTGGTTATGATGGAATAAAGTTGTAGAAGAGGACAAATGTTCGAATTTTGATGAAGTCGAGATAATACTTTTCTCCGTCGTGATTAATTGTAATTTTTCGATTTACCTCCTTATATATAGTCGTGGGACCGATCGTATAAAACCGTTAGAATGATAAATTTCACCTTTTTACATTAGATGAGAGGAAAGGAAAGTTAGTTCTATCTAATTTGAGATGGATCAAAATCTAATTAAAATCAATCATTAAGATGAATGATGAATAATGATAAAAATAAATAAGACAATAAATAGTCAAATCAAAATCAAATTTTATATTATTTAATTTTATTTAATAAAATAATTAAGTCACATCAAATCAATAAATTAAATCATTAAAATAGATATTTAAACTTGATTTAGTTTATTTTTTATGAATTTAAGTTTAATTCAAATTTAATTTGAATTTGATTCATGTATATATTATTGAATTCTCAAATTAAAATTATTTAAAATTTTTATATTTTTAAATTTATTTAATTGATTAGTAAATTTGATATTTATTTATACGTTTGATAAAATTTTTACAAATGAACATAATTTATAAGTTTAACTCTATAATGCCCAATATTACCACAATCAAAGAACCCAATTACTAATGATTGGTTACTATTATTATCGTTGATAACCATTTTAACTTTGTTTGTTTGGTTCCAGTAACCAAGTTATGAATAATTCCCAACTAATCGAATATGCATGCTCATCAGGTCAGCAAATTTGCCTATCACGTCAACCAATGTTAGCGACGAAGAAGGCATATAACTCGGAATGTACTCTTGAATGCGATACGTCTGCTACAATTCCGGATCTAATGACAATTTTTTCTCAAAATTATTCTCCAATTATTTTCAGCGTCGATGACGAAGGGGACGTCGATGGGGAAGTGGGCGTGAGGCGGCGACAAGCGGCTCATACGGGTTGTTCTTTGGCGGGCTTGCGATGGGGAAGAGGGAGCGACGATGATGAGACGAGCGACGAGGAGGCTGCGGTAGTGAGGAGGCAGATGCGGCAAGATCTGTTATTCTGGCGGCCCTACACGGTCGGTCCCATGACCATTTATGAAGAGGTAAATCGAAAAATTATAGTTAATCACGACGGAGGAGGATATTACTTCGAGATTCAAATCCTTGTCCTCTTTTGCAAGTCTGTTCCATCATAACCAACTGAACTATGTTCCGGAGGCGAAGAGATTCAAATGATAGGGAAAAAATGATATGCTATATGAAAAATGTAGTATAAAATTCAACATGACACACTCAAAAGCATGGATGTGGACTCCAATGATAATTTAAATATACTGCATTAAAACCTTAATCATTTTATGCTATAATTATAGAGAGGACCACAGATAGTGCAATGATTAAAACTTGGATTGATTCAATCATTTCCTAATTTAAAATAGAATAATTTAAATATATTTTTATAAATCTTAATCATCTTAATTGAATTATCTTATTAATATATATATATATATAAATTTATTTTAAATTTTAAAAAATATAAATAGATTTTATTTATTTATTATATATATTATTAGTAATACAGTAAATATTAAATTATATTATATATTAAAATCTCTAAATAAATACATTTTTATTATACTATTTAAAATTAATCAAATAATATTAAATTATATTTTATTTTCATAATTTTTTATTATATAATTATTTGATAATCTTTAATTATGTATGATAATTTGAATCAAATACATTTCAATGTTCACTCTTTCAATATTAATCTCATAGTGATTTAAAGAGAGTAAATTATAATGACTATAAGCAAGCTCGTGGGAGGGATTTATATTCCCCAAGAAATTATTTTTTAAAAGATTTGATCTCCATTTTCATGTAATAATTTATCATCCAAGTATCAAATTGACTGTGATCATGGAAGCTATAATAAAGTATATGTCCCCAGGGCCATGGTGCCGCGGTAAAACATCTATGTCACTCAAAGATTTCGATTCCTGATTTACCCTTCTCATGCGCTTCCTGATTTACCCTGGTAGCCGATGGAAAACTTTTGTGGGACCGGATCGGTCACTCCAGGGATTGAGTCAATGCGACTAACTCGAATTATCATTTTTTTTATAATAAAGTAATAGTTATGATCATAATTATTACAACGAGTTTAATTCTATTTAAATAATTTTAATTAAATTGATAAAAAATATTTTAATATACTATTATTTTATATGTAATAATTTTAATTAAATTAAAATAATTTACCGTAAAATATTATTTTATTTATTTTTAAAAATATCCTTTTTAATGATAATAAATATAGGGGGCGTTTTTTTTAAGTGCACTTTTATTTTTGTAAAACTTGCCAGTAACGAAAGCCACGGCAGCAACTCCCCCGCACGTGCCCTCCACGTGTTTATCCCCGCGCGGCAAGTATTCCCCGTGCCGGCCGTGCTCGTTTGGCGACAGATAAGAGAGAGAGAGAGAGAGAGAGAGAGAGCTTGAGCAGGCGCACGGAGCCAGGTCCATGGTCTTGGGCGCCGTTTTGGGAGGCACCGCTCCGCCGTCGCCGTCGCCGTCGCCGTCGCTGCCGCCCTTCCCACGCTCTTCCTTCCCTCGTCCACTCCCCTCAGCCGTCTCCATGGCCGCCACCTCCGCCAATCGCAGCGCCGGCGCTCATTCCTCCTCCCCTTCGCCCAGATCTAACCCTAGCGATCCGCCTTCGTTGCTTGTTTTCTCAGGTCCTCACCCTATTTTAGGCTTCATGTTTCCTTCTTCAATACGATTCTACTGCATCGTTGTCTTCGTATCTGATAGACTGATCTTGGAGTAATGTACCTTGAGATTGCCTCAGGCGGGACTGCGTTCAACGGTGTTGTGGAAGAGCTGAAGCGGCTTACAACCAGAGTGGCCCATGTTCTTCCTGTATCTGACGACGGTGGGAGTACGGCCGAGATTGTCCGCGTGCTTGGTACGGTTAGGACCATCGCTTATACTCTGGATTAGTTCTTGTGACAAGGCTATGATTGTGCTTATTTATGCAGCATTCGTGTTTTACCAATCTTATGCATGTCTCGCAGGAGGACCAGCTGTTGGGGATATAAGGTCAAGATGTTTGAGACTGTCCGATGAAAGCACTTCTGAGGCACTTGCAGTTCGACGATTACTTGGTCATCGCTTATCCCGTGATGCATCAGAAGCTAGGTTAGAATGGTAAGCAATCGGCGCTCTTACCATTCTTTCCTTTATGGTATGTTTTTTTTCTGCTGACAGTGATATCCACTTTACAAGCATACCTAGCAAGCCTTTTTTTTCCAATAAAAGTTACACTGAATAAGCTAACTCTGCCATACTTTTTCTTCTGCCTGTAAAGTATATATGCAGTCAATAATTTACTTTGTTGTTGGATCCATACTACCTCGAGCTGAAAATTTGGCAGGTATCAAATTGTTGAAGGAGAACATTTTCTATGGAATGGTGTGTCACGACCTTATGGGGAAACAATTCGGGCGTTTCTAGCTTTTTTCCAATATCAGGTGACATAGTATAAACAAGATTGTGTTTCTCCATGGCCACATTATTCTTTGGACATGCTTAACCAAAGGGCCTATTAACTTTACCATCTTTTTAGACAATGTTTTATTTAGTTAAACATTTATATACCTAGCACATCTATGTTCTCAGTGTGTTAATCAACTTTTAACTTTTCTTCGTTTGATTTTAGTATTCATCTTTCTCTTCATGGGTTTTTTTTGCATCAAGTTGTTCAAAATAGCAAACATAATGCAAAACATCACATTGATTCAGTGACACAAATAAAATATAAATTGACTTTTTGGCAATGGATTGTTGATGATTGATGAACTCATTTCTTTGCTTGTGAGATTGTTCAACAACTCACTGTGATTCTGTTTTAACAGATCCTCCAAAGGTCCAGTGAGTCATTTTGCTTCAGTAATGGAAGGTTTGTCTTTAATGCTAAGATCAGAGCTTTTGTTGTTTGTTATGCCAGTGATTGGTGAAAAGATGGTAGTTTGAATATTCATAGGTTCCTGCTGTTGCAGTTGGGATTAACATTAAAGTAATTAGTTTAATTTTCTCATTGGTCAAAATTAATAAGGATGATTAGATGAGAACATAGGTCACCTGATAACAAAATTTGGAGACTAATGATAACACTATGGGTTTGTGCCATATGTCTTCTATGTATGTGCCTTCTTATATGCACTGATTCCCTGTTTAGTATGAACTATTTACTTTTTGGTGCTACAAAGACAGAAACCTGAAAGCTTTTTAGTTTCCAACCAAACAGGTTGAATGGAGACCATTAATATATTGTGCATGTTGTTTTATTCAAAGCAGTGGAAACCCACTCCACTGTATTACCATGCAAGTCTTTTATGAAGGTCTCCATTTTTGCAGAAATTCCTAATGTCTATGGGCACAAATCCCTCTAAGATCAGAGGCATGTTTCTCATAGTTATACTTAACTACTTTCATGTTGTATGATATGTACCACACTAAACCCTTGCCTTCCTTGTGGGAAGCTAAGGACAGTGGACAAAAAAATCTAGTTAATGGAAGCAAGATAACATTCGATAGCAATTCAAATATGTAGGCAATGTAAGTTGAAGTTCCAACTGAAATGAACCAAAATTATCCTTGGAATTTACTAGCTAATGTTTGAAGTTAGTCACCCATATATAAAATATATTACCTGTGTTATTCACTGCCATAGCCAAACTGGACTTGCATATGTGCGTGCTGGTACCCTTGAATTCCAAATTGTTGCTTCTTGATGTTCATAGATTGGTCATGAGTCACGCTCGTAATAACAATTATTGGATTAGTTGGTCTATGTGATACTTGTCATGGTAATTTGGGTTGCATATGTATGTATCTCATCTATTCACAGGCAACATGAATCTACTTTAGACTGGAAAGTTCTAGCTGATCAAATCAATCGAAGTATTGAAGCCCATTTCTCTGTTATAAATAGTGTCTATAGGTTGTTGGTAGCAATTATACATCCTTTATGGTAGTGAATAAATTGGTGTTTAACCACTAAATTACTGAATTTTCTTTTACATGGAAACTGAACTCATCATCATCAATCTGTGTTATGGAAGTTGAATTAGTGCACAAAATTACTGAATTGTAAATGTTTCAGATTTGCTGCATTTATATGGGCCTTTTAGTGGTTCATATATTTTTCACATTTCGTGGATGTTATTTGAGATCTAATAATTAGTTAAAACAGCTAAGATATAAAGGTATGTTGTAACAGATCAATTTGCTTTTGCAGCATTGGAAATTTCTTCTTTGCTGGAGCGCGTATATTTTTTCAGTCATTAGATGCAGCTGTGTTTTTGTTTTCACGTGTCTCAGATATTCCAAATGAAAGTCTGGTTCTTCCTGTGATTTCTACCAATGACAGATTAACATTGGGATGTGAATTATGGGTATTTGCATTCTAACTTAAATCTTTTAAATCAAGATCTTAATATATATCATATTGTATCATCTACTGATTTGTGTTTGTTGTTTTTTCTCACATTTATATTTTACCAAGGTTTTAAATTTTAATACTCTTACACCACTGGTTTGAAGATACTCTGGTTTATACTTGCCTTACCACTGTTATACCAGACAGAAAATAGAAAATGGAAGAAATAGTCATGTTCTTCTTCTTTGCATCCTTTTCTCTGATTCTTTTGCTGTTCATTATCATTGGTCATGTTAATCTGGATTACCTGGGTAGACGTCAACAAATTAGATCAGTTTGTCTAGATGTAGAAGGTTAGCTTGAAGGTAGGCCATCCAATGATACCATACTGCTAATTATCTTGTGTTCCTGCAGTGTTGAGCATTTGCCTAACAAGGGCAAATCGATCAGTCCAATCTCACCCCACCAAGAAAAGTAGATAAGCTATGGCTTAAACTATTCTAGTAGGGTTGTTCATGACAGGATTGGTGTATAATATCAGGCATTTCTGAATAAAAATAAATAAATCATGTTGGAAATAATTCATAACTTGAAGATAACAGTTAAATTATGTATAGCGCCCGTACATATGTTTGCACTATTAAGTTTGCCTTCAGATTTTATATCATACTAGGTTCATTCAGTTTATTGATATTTTTTTCTTTCATTCCTGGTAATTATGGGGAAAACTTCTTTCTTTCAAGTTTGGTGTAGTTTGCTATGAAGATGTTATTTATAAATGTTTACTTTTATCCTGTCTGAATTTTAATTCTTAGGATGGAAGTATTATACGTGGTCAAAACGAAATTTCACACCCAACTAATGGATGCATGGAACCTATTAACAAGGTATAAGTGGAGCAGAGCTTGCCTCTCTAGGTCTGTGCCCACACTTTTCCTGCCATTTCTTCATTATAAATTTCTTTATCAACATTAGGGATCATTCAAGAGATTCCATATCTTTCTTATTTATTTCCATTTTGGAAAAGAGGAAATAAATTTATCTTTCATCAAGCAATAGATAGCACATTTATTACCATGTGTGACGGTTAAAATACTTGCTGTGTTGTAGGTAACATACATGATCATGAATCTAGTGGTACTTTAGATTGTCAGTGGTGTTTCAAAGGGCACATATACCATATCTTTCAACCAAAAGCCTTATAACATGCTATGAAGCTATTTATTCTGCAAGATTTCTGTTATTGTATCGTTACTATCCTCTTCAGCTTGCTCTTGTTCTGATTGGTTCATAGCAACATGTAATACTGGTTCATTGTCCATCAGGTTTTCTTACTTGGATGGGAATGAGAGGAAAAAAGAAGAAATGAAATAGAATGATAGATTTCTCTAGTTTACTTGGAAGGAAATAGAGGAGGAAGGAATTTAATTCTAATTTCCATGCAAAGGGGAAAGGGTGGGACAAGCTGTTTAACTGCCATCCTATCTTTTGGTTCAGTTAGATCCATAATATGTAATAAAATGCCAGAAACAATTAATATAATCCCCAATTAATTTAATGGTCGATGAAATATTGTATGAACGATTTATACTTAATTGAAGGTTAATTGTTGGGACAAATCCGGTTTGATGATGATGAGGATGATTAAGGTTAATTGGCTGTTCATACATACTAATGTTTTTCAAAGGAAATGTTCTTTTTTATTGATCTCGTCCATGTAGACATATGATATCTCATTATCTGCTTATCATATGTTCTAGTTTTTTTGATGGTTCTGGATGTTTAAGGCTTTAATTTGATCGCACCATGCAATCTTATTGGATTTATTCAATTACCACAATTTTTATTATTTATGTTTGAATCCACTAATTTTTGAACCATAAAATCACCTAGTATAGCTGATGCATCACTTATCTGTCAGACCAAGATAGCCGTTCATCTTTTAATTGTTTCATGGATTAATCACATGTTACTTGATAACATGACTTTTGTCCTTGTGATGTTTTAATAGTTATAGGGATTTGTCTTCCAACCAATATCTAGTGCTTTGTATATGATTTTCATATGAAGTTGCTGTGTCATGTTTATCTTGATGGTAATTAATGCCTCTCCAAATGTGATTCTATGTATCCAGTTAAACTTTGCTTGCTTTCCAACTTCCACTGTGCTTTTGTAAATGACCTTGTTTGAAATTATTTGGTTCAAGTAATCTTGATTGGAATTTATTGGTTTGCTTCTGGATAGGATTGTGCTTCAATCTCAAAATTGCCTTCTGGAATTAAACGAGTCTTCTACATGTCTAGTGAAGGTTGCAATTTGTTGCATGAGGTTAGTCCTATATCCTCTTTAGATGCATGGAGGGTTCATCCTATGGGTCACCTACTATTTGAACCTTGTGTTTTTTTTCTAGTTTACTTTCAATCTGTGTGCTGTACAGGACATGATATATTTCAGTTAAATGTATGCCACAGTCTAGTGATTTTTTGTTCTGTACTAAGGCCAAGCAACTCTTTTTTGATTGTTTCCTATGACCAAAAAGAAAAGTTTAAAGTCTTTTCTAGTTATCCTAATTTTTACAGTTATAACTTCTGGTCTTTCTTGCCCTATATCCAAATGCCATGTCAGTCACCACTAAACAATTTTTTCTTCCACTCATTCCTGCTTATTTATTTAGATGAGTTAACCTTTTGATCCTCAAAGGAATTATTGTCATTTAATATTATCAAGCATTGAAAGGATTTCTTGGTGACAGGCAATCAACTCTTTGTATTACTCGTGTGGGGACATATGTGGCTACTATTAAAGGATATTAAAATCTTTATATTGACAAAAATAACTAACATATATCAAATAAAGAATCCTAATCACTCCATTCAATTCACAATTCCTAAGAATTGCTTTTTTAATCGTTAAATGAACTGAATAAAACTATGTTTCCTTTTCATAGCATAGATGACTTCACTAACCAGCATAAGCATGAGCCTCTATGCGCTTGCGTAGCCCTTGGCCAATCTAGGTGCTTCCCTGACATGTAAACTACTTAAAGGGATCACATATCACACATGCGATGTGTTCTCTTCTAAAATGCCTAGGTAGTTGCATAGAGGAAAATGGAACTTGCCTGATATTGGATGAAACTAGATTATATATAAGCTTAAGGTTTGATGCTTGTTTTTAGATCACTAGTTCTGACCAATATTATTCAAGTTTATTTTTCCTTTAGGAAGACCTCATTTCGAACATTACTGATGTTACGACCCAAATATCTCTCAACACTAATTCAAAGGACGGGATCGACTTGCCACCATGAGAATTCTATCAGTATCATTTATGTTCACTGTTGGTCTGTATGATAAGGGCATTACATAAGCATGCACATGACACATCCTTTAGCCACCCAACAACATAAGCATAACTAGTAGATAAACAAACAAACTTTTACACAATGCCACATTTACTAACACTAGCAAACATAATCCAGAAGAACATAAATGTTAAGAGAACAAAAAACAAATGTTGCCTCTGAAGTCTGCATGAGAATTCCCTTGAAATACAATAGCTATATATGCTTTAGAACCATCACCTAACTCCTTAATCTAATACCTCTAGCATTTACCTTAGGAAATCTAGAGGCAAAAACATAAGGAATGCCAGTTAGCACAGTAACTGGAAAAATGCATCAGTATTTATGCAGCAAGAAGTGTTACCAAAAAGCTAATAGGAAATGGATTAATATAGCAAATTATGTGTAATTTAAATAGCTTAAGTTATCAAGTAAGCTTGAGCATAGTGGACCTGTGTGTTATCCTTCACTTTGAAGCCATGAAGAGGTACACCATGTATGCTGAACAAAGTGAGGAGTGCTAATTGGGTAGTAGATCCACTGTGATCCTCTTAATTTTTTTACCCAAAAGAGTAACTAGGTGTAAGTCAGAGTTGGCGATGAGGAAGAAGATGACAATGCAACTCTCCGGTGTGATTTTTTGTCATCTGGATCTCAACCTGGATTTTTCCATACATCTCAATCCTAAACACAATCAAACACTATGAACAAAGGGAAGGGGAAAGCTCCGTCAGTAGCTACCAAAGCTAGAATATCTATCAAATACAAAAATTGGTCGATAGGAGAAAGGACAATTGGTGTGATTAGGTACGATTATTTTGATCTTATTGATGAACAAGAAATTGATGAAAATGACCAGACTTCATCACCTTTGCTCCTATTGTCCTGGTTATGTTTGAAATGTTGATACAATTTTTGATAATAGTGCAACTGATAATGGAAGAGATGATAGTGAAGATGCATGGTATAAGGATGGAAAATCAAATAATTGCGTTTAGGGTTGAGATGTATGGCAACCTTTATGCCAAGATCCATAACAGAAATATAATGGAAGGCTACATTATCATTTTCTTCCGCGCCTCTCTACTTTACTAATTTAATAGCTTTAATGTTATTAAGTAAACTTTAGAATAGCAAACTTGTGGGTTATCCCTTTAGCTCCAAAACCATAGAGAGGTCCATTGTATGCACTTTTCATAGATAGGATTAGTATAACTAATGAAGTAGCAGATCCACTATGGTCATCTCAATTTCTCCTATACATTTCAACCCTAAACACAATCAAAGGATGACAAAGGGAAAAGAAAAGCTCTAATGATACTAGCAAAGAGAAATATCTTCAAAAACAATTTCGGAAGCTAACTGAGAGGAAAAAGAGCAATGGGCAATTAGGGACAATTATCTCGATGTAATCCATGTGCAAGAAATTAATAAAAGTGAGGAGACTTTGTCCTCTCTGATACTGTTATCCTATTTAAAATGGTGGTAGTGACATTGATGATAGTGAGGTGATGATAGTGGAGATAAATCAAATGAAATTAATGATTATTGAGATTTGCAAGTGAACTTAGATTTCTTATCAATCTTCCTTCTATGATTCTAATCCATTATATGGTGATTCAAAGCTCAGTCACTAACCTATGAGTATTTGTAACATATACTTGTGCTTATTTTAATTATGTCAATCTAAGTTTTAAGTTTTATTTTAAGTGGTTAATCAAGAGATATATTGATGGACATGTGAATGAATTAAATTAAATGTCAAATGATAATCAAAATAATATTTTATTTGGAGTTTTAAAAATTATAGTGTTGATCTTAGTCGAACTCTATAAGAACTGATGCTCCTATCTAATGATTGACACTCATTTTGTTCTTAGTAAGGTACAACAATCATGAGTAGCGATGCATCTTATATTTTGATAACTTGTTTCTTTAAAATTTTAATTCAATTGACTCTCTAATTGTTATATGCATATTTTGAAAGAAGACGAGCCAACGTAAAAGAGATTATAGGATTAAAATTCATCTAAATTCATCTTGGTATGCTTGAGTTTAGGCATGGTAGGATATATCTATGTTCATCTTGGTATGCTTGAGTTTAGACATTAGCATATCAAACTGTATTGATTCTGGCCACGGTCCAAAATTTTGGCTTAGAATGATAATATAGACCTCGATTGTAGTTTGTACAATCTTAATTGCCTTAATTTCATTTTTTTAATATTCAGTTACTGAATTATTCATTTTCTAAAACTCTTTACCTGTACCCACCTGCCTGAAATTTTGAAAAAGAAAACAATTTTATTTTACATTTGAAGGCACATGATCTTCATAAGAACACATGATTACCTCTTTGACTAACATACTGCTTCTACTCTATAGATATAATATTCATTAAAGAGCTATTTATCTTCTTTACAACTAAACTATTGTTAATTAAGATCAACAAACAGAAGATTTTAGCACACCAAAATTACCATTCTCGTGTGTAGGTTTTCCCTGCAGCTAATCCTACTGTTCTGGAGCAGTTGGGGAAAGTAGATTGCATTGTTTATGCTATGGGTTCGCTTTTTACCTCTATTTGCCCTTCATTGGTAATGAACTCGAAATCTTTTTTCTTGTATTTTTTTTCACATTCAGTAATCATCTCATCTAAGATGTTGATTGTCTTGATTTGTCATCAGGAGCAATTTCTATTTTGTTTTATTCTTATATAAACCATACTCATATATGAACATACAGATAGGTGATTACTTGACTCAAATTTTTTCTTTATTGATATTGGTAGACTTAGCGCTATGATGTTTGGAGCTTTGAATTCACGTGTAAGCTTGCATTACCAACAAGGCTGCAGATTTTATAAATTCGTTCATTCTGCTTGAACTGATCTTTCAACTAAGCTTTACTAGAACATAGTAATAGACCTTGCCTGCTAAGCATTGTTGAAGTTAGACCCAACTTGCATTTGTTTGCAACTATGACAACTGAGATGTTATTGGAATTATTTCTATTTGGCTGATGGATGTTGTACTTGCACATGCTAAATAATTTGTGAAGCTCTCCTAGAGCTGTTTTTGTTGATTGTTGGTCACATTAAGGTTGCTGCAAGGTAACTGAACTTTCTGTTTTGTTGAGCAACTACAAATGCATTTACGGGTAGGTTCTCAGGACTATAATTTCTTCAAACTTCCAGCACCTACTTTTGCATGGAAGCCTGTGCTTCTTCCTTTTATTTTTTTTACCATTGGATTAATGAGAATTCAGAGTCAGACAAAACAGGGTATAATTTCTGTCATTCATACACAACCTATCTCCAAAAGACTCATAAAGAAGTTGATTTCTTTTCTGTAGTCCCTTTTTATGCTATGTTAGTTCTGTCCCACTATTTTCAAAAGGAACCCAGCGTAGTTATCGTACTTGGACTCATTGTCTGCCGCTTTTATACTCATATTGAGCACTTACACTCCGAGTTGACACTGGACTCTCCAAGTTGACACCCAACAGTCCTGTTGTTTACATAAATTTTTGTAGTAAACTGTGTTGGACACGGATTCTCAGATTTGGGTCCTATTAATACAGTAGTTGAGTGCTTGGGCACTAAAAAAGCACAGAAGAACTTAACTGCCTTAATTTGTCAGACGGGCAACTTCAATTAGGCATCACCTATGCCAGTATTTCATGAGTGCTGCTAGCATGGGTCCTAGTGAGGTTGCTTGTTTGCCTAGACATTAAAAAATCTGACTAGCTAGCAGTAAAACACGCCTTTGTGGTAAGAAAAATGATACGCTACATGAAAAATGTAGCATGAAACTCAACATGACACACTCAACTGCATGGATGTGGGCCCCACTGTATGGAGTGTGTCATGTTGAGTTTCATGCTACATTTTTCATGTAATGTATCATTGCTCTTGTGGTAATTTGCGATGCTATCAACATATAGCTCGAGCAACAAATTTCTTTGTCTTCAACAGAGTACTCTAATGAAGAAAAAGTGTTTCGATGCAAACTCCATGGAAGTTTGAGGATCATAGCAATTTCCTTATTTTCCGGGCAATTGGTTCTTCTAAAGCAACGGATGTTGAAATGGAAATATTGACATGAAGTTTGGATTACTATTGATCACTTCATGCAAAAGAAGGAATTCATTCAGTATATTGTTGGCACTTTCTAGTATATGTTGTTCTATGCTGTAATTATTTTAAAACACAATTTCTGCAATTGACATATTGGCACACCAAAATCTCTTTGTAGTTCAAACATGGCACATGTTTGCAGGTTTTAAACGGGATTGGTGAAATTATTGCCTCAAGATCTATTCCCAAGGTTGTATTCTCTCAACATAAAATAAGATCACAATTATCTTGGTGATGTTTCCCTATGCATCATTAGGCCACTTGTTTCTTTGTGTTCAAAATATATATTTTTCTCATGGACACTTTAGTTAGCGTTCTCATTTTCTTGCTCATGTGATTAAGGCTGTTTATATGATTTACCTTCCAAGTAAAATGTAAGTGTATAATTATTTCTAACCCTGGTCCTTAGCTATATTGATTCTCTTGTATGAAATTCAGGTGCATATGCCTATCCTTGATATTGTTTTTTCTGGAAAGTCTCTTTGTTAGGTGCATACCAGGTATTCCCAGGATAGTTTAGAATCGTGTTGACTGGTATCGATAACAAGTACTTAGAGTGCAGTAATATACTCCAGTTGGAACATACCCAAATGTTTCTAAAAGCTATGTTCTCTAAATCAAATGTTAGCATATGATGATGTCCTTGTAGAAAGATTTGGTTATCTAAAGCACATTGGAAGGTAGGAATAGGTTATACACCCCAAAAGAAACCCAATGGATGATGTGTTTTTCTATAGCTTAGTTTAAGCATATAATTGGACTATCGTATTGATTGTATCTTAAATTACCAAAACATTATCGTTCTAGTCAATGTCCAAAACTCCAACATGATTCAAGATTATGCATCTCTATTGTTGCGGGTTACGGGAATTTTCTTCATCCAATATTTCATAGTCAAATTGTCTAGAGTTGCATTGCAAGATGGTAAGTAGAGATAATTTTTACTGTTTACTTGGAAAAATTGTGTTTTCCAAGGTTGTTCAAAGACCATATTAGCTATGAAAACAAATTGCAGATATTTGATGCAAGATAATAGATCACTATTCCTGGTTTATTGTGGCATCCAATTGTATAATGAATTAGGGAAACTACTATTTCACAGCTTGTGTTCTCTTAATATAAAAAATGATTCAACTTTTGACTCTAGAATTCATGCGCTTGGCAATAGTTCTTCCAAATGATTTTCGGCATATCTTATGGCCTACGTCCTGTTGAATGCAGGTGCTTTTGTTGAATGGTACCCATGATAGGGAAACTATTGGTTTGTCGGCATCTGGTTTTGTGATGGCAATTACGGATGCTCTAAATCGAACATATGGAGATCCTGGAAAAAGTTTAAAAAATAGTGTAAGTTTCTCAATTTATTGCAGCTCGACGTATTCTCCAATATTTCAGTTTTATTTATTCCACTGAAATGCCATTTGAAGAGGCACATAAAGACATGGTTATAAAAAGATTCATGCGTGAGCACAGGTATATTTTAAAATTCTGACTCTGGTCTGGTTTTATTTTTGGTGCAAATGCTACAGTATGGATGTCGACCAGCTTAAACACCCAATACGGTTCGACATAGGTCAAACAATGTCAACATAGTTTTGTACTGGCTTATCCCTCTGATCATTTTCCACTTGATCTATATACTTCTCAAAGTGAGAAATACATTGATTTCATAGTCAACATTAATATTGTTAAAATAAATAATACATTAATTTCATAATTGTTACATCACATCGAAACAATTTTAATAAGTATGTTAGTGGTCAATCATAATTGTTATGTTTGCCCCAATTTTAAACAGTATGTTACTGCTCACTGTACTAGTTATATAACAGTTGTCCCATAGCTAAATTTATGTCAGTGCATCAATGATCTTTGCTATTTTAGTTAATAACTACACTTAATCTATCTGATTCACAAGATGTCGTATCCATTCGATCCACAAAATTTCCTTTTTGGTAGTAATGTTGTTCATTTGTATATTTTGTGCAGCCATTTGACTATATCAATGCTCTCTTGGTTCCTCAAGATGGTCAAATCCCAATAGATCTTCAATGTTTGGCTGCTCAAGGGATCTTTCGGGTGGTATGCTTTTCAAACAAAATATGTCGCAACTTAAAACTTGTCGAAGTAAAGCAATACTGTTTCAATTCTATTATATATCAATTCCGAGGAAAGGATCTATTATATATATATATATATTTATTTATAAATTATGTTATTGCAAAAGTAGTAGTTTTGCTACCTATTACAGATTGTTTAGTTATTGTTTTTGGTGTTCTTCAATTATGTTACTACAATTAGTATACGCCATTGTAAGATTGTGTTCTTCAACTGGAATTGCTGCATCTCACTTGCAGGTCCGTGTGGATTGTATACATGATCCCAAGGTGGGAGCAGTGTTCGAGCCCAAATCGCTGATGAAAGCTCTTGCCGATCTGATACTGGAATACGAACAAACCGATCTCAGCATGGAGAACGATCAGGCATGTTGAACTGGATACTACATCGGGTTTGTTTTATATCGTTCTCATCAACAACAGCTGTTGCCTATACATGTTGATCTTCCATTTTTTTTTATCTTCTCGTCAACAAAACCGTTATCTTGCATCTTACTAAATTATGAATTTATTTTACTTTTATTCATGGATTATAAATTTAGATAACATTCGTTTCAGTTCCAACCTCACTTACCTAGCCGAACATAACAGTATTTACAGCTCCTAAACCAGTATGCCTCCATGGTTACATTGTAATTGTTAAATCCTCCAGTGGATAATCAGAGATTCGAATTTCAATTGAGATGCACTGTAGGAGATTTTATCTCTAATAAAAAACAGGTTTAAGAATATTACTTGTTTGGATGGACTCTATGAGCATTTTCTAATTTATTTTATTTATCTTAGTGGTCGGTAAAAAAAAATTTTATGGGATGAGATTGATCAGTTAAATCGATTTAACACTTGTTTGTATTAAGTTTTATTGATTTGTTTAGTAAATAAATCACTTCTCGGATTAGAGTTGGTAGGAGTAATACATTCACCAAATAGACATCCTTGATAGTACAACTACACGTTCAACCAAATAGACATCCAGTTAGCAACCAAAACTATCTAGATGTGACTAAGAAAAAAATTTAAAAGAACAAATAAGAGAATTTCACCCCAAATAGACATACATTTAGCAACCAAAACACGAATTACGATAAGAATCAGAATTTTAAATTTTAACAGGAATGAATATTTTGAAGATTGACTTTTAAATGTAGTGTTTCGAAAATGAAAGAAAAAGTCATCTACTTTCAACATTAGTCAGATAAAATTTGAAGATTTGGATTATCCAAAAACAAAAAAAAAAGCCTTGGCAACTATATGTTCTACCAAGCGCTAAACCCACTCAAATTAAACATCGGGAGTCCAAATCGGCATATAATCGAAATGAAATGCTCTCTAGGAACCTGAGTGGTTGAGGTTTTCTGAATAATTTATTTGAACAAGTTTTGAAGGTTGAATTGGCCACCCCCTCTCAAGTAGAATGACGAAAAAAGGACATCGAGACTCCAATTTTTGTGACCATGGAAATCTCATTAACTTTGGTTGGCGAACTTGAAACCCTTTTCTATCGAGGCTTTCAGTTCTGGCTTAAGCTTTTCCAAACCCTCTTTCTCGTAGTCAGACAGGGGCCCTAGTCCGAGAACTTCTTCCACGCCGTTCTTTCCCAACCTCACCTGCACCACGACAAGGAGGAACAATTAGTGTGCGTGCTAGGGCAAGATAAATGATGCACTTGCAGATCTATGCAGATGTTATGGATATTCACAGGTGCATTAACATTTCTGCCCTTGTGAATTCACTATTATGATGGCTGAGGAGGATCTCTCTTTTGAAACATTGAAAGAGAAAAAGGAAAGCACACGTCTAAATTACCAACAATGGCTTGGCTTCTAAAGATGCAGAAGATCTAGATTCTAAACGAAAAAGCGAAAAAGTATTTAACGGTTTCAACACTTGAATCAGGGGAACATTAGTAAGCAAGGATTTGCCACATTATCTACAATTGGCCTAACCAGTAGAGAGAACTAACCTTAGATGCAAAGAATGGCAACTCTGTAATGGTTGATTGCACAAATGAACACTCGACGACGTCTGGAGCGCCATTAAGACCTTTCAAACATGCATCTGCAAAAATTGCTCCTGCGTATCTGCATGATTATCTACCATTTAGTTTCTAAGAATAAATTTTAACGTTTCGCTGCAGCTACATCGCCGAAATAGAAAAAGAAGAAACAATTCAGCCGTTGATTATCAATAGCTAAGACATATAATAACATACTAGTCGAGTTACATTTCAAGAATTATATGGTTTAAGTAACATCTAAGCAAGATATAATATGGTTCACAGGATAAGATTTGATCCAAATCCAACTTAACACATTTAATTAAATGTGTTCATAAATTGCTATCTTAAAAGTGGAACCAACTAAATGATCTAATTAAGTTATATTTATCGGGCTTAGCATTAAATTTAAATATGGATTTTATTTTATGTAGAGGCTTATTTTATAACTCTTTAGTTATGAATAGGGGGGTTGAGGTTCCCAGTTCATATGTAATCCTAATTTTAGTGACATCCCATCATTATAAAATTCTAAAAGGGTGCATATTGATATGGAAGACTTCAACAAGATTAAACATCCATCGATATGAACTCAAGTATGATTCAGATATACTATTGTTTATCATGTTGATATGATATGGAGGATTGTGGATTTAGATTTTTGTATTTGGAATCTAAAATTACTTTCTAGCACAAAAGAGAACTGAGTGCCTTAAAGCACAACACAGTCTTCTTTATATATACACATGGCACTCTTAATAACCAATAAGAAAGATTCAAATCTCACAACTGAACTAATTTAGCCTACAATCTTGCAATGATACTCAAAACAAATAATGACATATTTGCTAGGTAAAGAGATGCATCATTAAGATTTGATTATAAAAAAAAACAGAAATGCATCATAACTTACGCCATTGACAAAGTTGCAGAGCCTTTTCCAGCCTTTGCCTCCACAACCTCCGTCCCACCATCCTGGGTCCTCTTGGTGAGGGCCTCGATATCCTCATGAGACAAATCATTACTAGCAGGAGTTGCCTGTACAACAGAAACCACAAGTTACCAAAGATCAATGGAAGTGCAAAAGCCAACATTGCTACATCAAATCCAGAGCAATCACCTGGGAGAACAGAGGCAAGATGGTTACGCCAGCATGCCCACCAACAACAGGAACATTAACATCTGCATAAAAGACAGCATTTTTCAATTGGAATGTTTTCATCACCGAATCAACACTCCGCTATATCGCATAGGATAAGAAGAGGGCGTTACCAGCTGCAGGAACATTAGCTTTCCCAGCATAGAAGGTTTTAGCTCTGACTACATCGAGGGTTGTGACACCGAACAACTTTCTCTCATCGTATGTTCCTGCCTTCCTGAAGACCTCAGATGCAATTGGCACAGTAGAGTTCACTGGGTTGCTTATCATATTAACGACAGCCTGATCCAGAAACAAGAGCACAAATTGATTCTCCTTAAAGGGGAAAAGATAAAGAGGGAGTTCATATGTCAGTCGAGGCGCAAGATACACATACATTAGGGCAGTACTTGGCGATGGCGGTACATAGGGATTTAACGATGCCAGCGTTGATGTTGAAGAGATCGTCACGAGTCATGCCGGGTTTCCGTGGCACGCCTGCGGGGATGATCACAACATCGGAGCCCTCGAGCGCCTTGCCGAGCTGCTCCTCGCCGGCATAGCCGGCCACCTGCAGATCCATCGAGTAACAGATCCGGAACCACAGATCCGATCAGATCCGCCGCGAGGGACCGGTGTAAAGAGGGCAGAAAGAGCGAGGGAGATGCGCTAACCTGGGCGCGAGTGTTGATGTGGCTGACATCGGCGGCGACGCCGGGGGTGCCGGCGATATCGTAGAGGGCAGAGGCTGGAGACGAGGGGGTTAAGCTTCATGAGGAGGGCGAGGGGCTGGCCGATCCCGCCGGCGGCACCAAGAACGGTGACCTTGCGATCGGGGGCGGAGACGGAGGAGAAGAGGCGGCGGGCGGAGGGGCCGTTGCCGCTGCGTCGGAGCGCGGACTCGGCGGATCTGACCAAGAAGCTCCTCATGGTTCCGAACGGCCAAAGGAGATAGACCGAAAAGGTGCGGAGAAATGAAGGGAGGGTTAGGCGTGGCCTATTTATAGGGAGGGAGAAACCGCAGTCGAACAAAGAAAGAGCCAGTGGAAGCACAAATTCTAATTGATTATTTTTATTAAAAAAGGTATCCTATATGATAAAATGTGCCTAGCGATCTCACATGTCAGTCTCAATTAAAGTAAATTTTGATTATATGTGAGGAGGTAAATCGAGAAACTGCAGTTAGCCACTACAAAGGAGAGCATTGTGTCGATGTTGAATTTCATCCACTTCAACAACTCTTTTCGTCGTAACTAATTATATGCTCCGAAGATTATTAATCTAGGTATCCGAACTATCACGAAGGTGATTAGTTGAATATTTAAAAATTTTACATCAAATAAATCCGAGAAACACACAAATGAGTCATGACAGACGATCCAACATCACAAGTGATTCGAATACACATAGGAATTATCTTGTATAGGAATTGAATTCTCATTGTATGTAGAATTGTCAAATGGGCTAATCTATGACAGAGTGAGATCAATCTATCAAAAATCCTTCATATGATAGGGTGGAACGGATCAACCCACCAACTTTGAGGATTGAAAAATCTCCAATTCAACTCAATCTAAATTGGGGTTCGATTAAGCGAGCCAACCCGTGAACTTGTAAAAAAATAAAAAATATAAGAAAATATTAAAATTTTTAAATTTCAATTATAGTTTAAAATATATAAAATTAAAATTTTTAAATTTGAATTGCAGATTTAGTTGGATCAAATTCACTAATCTATTGAGTTTCCTACTTTAATTTTAAATTTTGAAGAAAAAAATAAATTTTCTAAATATACGAATCAATCAAGTCTGTCACAAGTCGACCTACGCATGTCGCGGATCTAGGTAGATCAATTCATCTGAATCTATCTTAAATGAATTGATAAAGTTTCAACTACAATTTATTTAAATTGTTTAATTTAACAAGATAAATTAATCAATGAGTCCAATCCAAATTAACAGTTATAATTGTACGAGAATATCTCACTATTTTCCATGCCACTGAGTCTTGATTATTGAATTATCATTTTGTCGGGTCAACTGAACATTTAAAAATATTATTGAATCTAATAATAATATTATTATCTACTCAAATGATTTTAAATTAATTTAGTATTTATCATAATTTATTGGCGTAATTAAATCCTAAATGACTAATTTGACCATGACTTTTCGATGTGTTTGATAAAGATTTCAAATCATATGAGATATAAGACGTTGTTGAGCATAATCAATTAAATATCAAATTAGGGTTTGTTCATTCATTAACCTCTCCTTCCTTTGTAATTAGCTGTAACTATTCGAAATCGTAGTCATTGGGATTCTCAACTATTTGAAGTTGGCTGTGTGATACTTAACCTACCTTCGCAATGCGGACGAGACACTTGAAGCTTCTTCATCTTCCGATGAGGGCCACCTAACAATCCCTAGCTCTCGGCACTGCTTCTTTATCACTATCAATTCTACGGTCATCTCCTTTACGACCTTAATTATCTCTTGATCTTCTCAATCCTTAAAGGGGTATTTAATTAAGGATTATCATTGATAATCTTAGTTATCTGTCCAAAATTATTGATGATATAATCTTATTTGATTTAGGTTATAATACAATCCCAAGTAATACAATATTACTACCACATCAACAAATGGATTATAATCTGGGAATATGATTACCTTTCAGGTGCGTTTGGTTGGGGGTAATCTGTGATTACCTTGGTTATCCATCTAAGGTAATCAATCAAATCCTTGTTTGGTTTAGGTAATCGCTGATTCCGAAGTAATATGTCATACCCGACACAGCATACGTCAGCAAAAAAGGTTATCTAACTCGGAATTAGAAAACCAAGAAAAACTTAGGTAATTACTGATTCCGGGATTAAATAATTTTTGTTTACAAAATTATCCTCCCCTCACCCCTCCGCGAGCAGCCTTCCCCGATCGCGAGCTTCCTCTCCCGTTGCGTGCGAAAACCTCCTCTCCCGTCCTTCTTGATCGCGAGCGAGCCTCCTCTCCCGCGAGCGAAAGCCTCTTCTCCCGTCCCCGATTGCTTCTGCGAGCGAGCCTCCTCTCCCGCGAGCGAAAGCCTCCTCTCCCGCGAGCGAGCCTCTTCTCCCGCGAGCGAAAGCCCTCCTCTCCTGTCCGCTTCCGCTTGCTCCCTTCTCTAACAGCGGCGCCGGCGATTCGAAGCCCTCTTCTGTCTTTCCGTTCATCCCCGCATTGAGCCCTAACCCTAGGTAAGGAGACACACCTAAACTACCTCTTTCTCTTGCTTTGGGCAGCATGAACGCGAGACGCAGAGAGAAGCGTGATCCCATGGGCAGCCGACGACGCGATGGCAAACGGCGCGAAGAAGAAGCGGGTAAAAACAAGTTCCAAATCACCATCCACTCTTTCGATTTCAATCTCATCGTCGTCTCTTTCTGTTTGTCTCTTCCGTAGACGAATCGCTCTGCCAGGTTGAGGCATTCCAAGTTCGATGCGGGTCGTGAGCAATTGCTCTCTCAGAGTAAGTTTTTTTTTTTCTAAAAGAACCTATTTTCATTTCTTTGATTTAGTTTGCTTTTGATCGCTCCTTAATTTGATCGGTTCTTCTGCTTTGTTTGGGGATCAGCTAGGTGCAAGAATGATTGCAAGATTTCTGGTTAGGCTGTAAAACTACATCAAGTAATGGAAGAAATATCTACTATTCTGATTAAAGGTATTGAAAGAAATGCAAGTAGGTGAAAGTGGCTACTCTGAATCGACTTGTGGCAATGAACCAGCAGTAGCGTTTAGACTCTATCTCAACATTCTCTGCCCTCGAGTCCGCCTGTATGATCTCTATCAGAGCTATCGGGTGTTGACTTAGATGCATAGATGGATGATGTTGCGTATCCAATCAGACTATTTTTGTTGCTCGGGGATCACATTGCATTGTGCCCAAATTGGAGTATTTGTTAAATGGGGTTAGAGAGTTAGCTATTCATTGGGTTGCTTCAGAATTAGTTCATTGTAGATCAACAAGCATCTTGTTGTAGTTGAACGTGGAGAAGGTCAAAGAGAAGAAGTTTTACCAAAGAAGAATCTATGTAAGCACATAAATGTGGTTTAAGAGATCTGTGAATAGTTTTGGTGATATTGCTCTTTGCACTTGGTTTAATTGCAGGATAAGGTTCATATTAGTGGACTTCGAATCATTGATCATATTTGAATTTTATATAAATTAGTAATTGGATTTATATAAATTATTCTTGATCTATATATAATAATAAATAGATTTATAGTAAAAGGATTTTGCATTTGTGGTTGTAAGGCACCTATTACTTCAAATCATTGATACATTTGTGGTCAGAGATTTGAAACCTGCCTCTCTGCCTCTCGCGTTCTCGCTGCGACCATGGGATCACATCTTAACGTCTGTGTTTTTGGGTTATCATGTAAAAAAACGATGACGACGATGATGATAACAAAGCAATGCAAGAAAGTTGTCATTCGGCACAAATGTTTGTATGATAAGTAAATAACAAAAAATGAATCTGGATGTTGTTATAATTGATTGGCTAATTATTTTTTTATCTAATAGCTCGATCTTTTGAGATAAATAATTAGCCAATCAACTTTAATATGACATATGTAGGAGATAAATAATTTATAATATATATTATATTATTAATATTATAATTAATAATTTAATTTAATTTTAAAAATAATTAAATATCAAATTAATTTAGTTGTAAAAATGATTATAATTGAATTAGGGATAATATAGTAAATGTAAAAATAAGTAATGTATTAAAACCTTCAAACGAACAAGGTTTTGTCTCATTACCTAGGATTAAACCAAACAACATTAGGTTATGTTTTATTCCCTATAACCTTGGTTATTGGTTATGTGATTACTTGGTAATCACATAACCAAGGTAATCACGGATGACTCCCTAACCAAACGCACCCTAAACTTTAAATAGGTGGATTAGACCTATTGAAGATTGTTGATGGACTCGAAAAGTTGGAAGTACAAATTTTGTACATCTCTTGCACTTGTGCAAGCCCAAATAAATGTGTAGCAATCATAAAGATATCAATTATGTACTGAAAATAAATACAATCAATGCTAACAACATATTTAATGTGGTTCAGACCTCCAACCCTACTCTATGGCTTATTGACTCATTGGATGAGTCACTCCATGCAAAAACCTATTCCGTCAAGAGGGAGAGAAACCTCTTATAGAAATCTTTATTTACAAATAAGATAAATAAGCATGAAAGAAAGTTATAGAAAAAGAAGCTCACAAGAGCTTAAGATCTATAATCTTTAAGATCTTGGGTTTTCTAAGAGAGCTCAAAGGAGCTACAACAAGAATAACAAAGTCTATTCAAAGATTGTGGGTGGTGTTATCAAGCTCCCATTGCCACTCCTTGTATAACTTTGGAACCAATCTTGGATAACTTCACACAATTGTTTGTTTGAATCTAATTGACTCAACTTTGCTTCAGTCGAATGAATCGCTAATCACAAAATCTTATTGCTCTAACAATGACTATTTTTCAATTGACTCAACCATCTTCAGTCGACTCAAATCTATTGTAGTACTAGATAAACTTACAAGCTTATCTGCGAATGGATATCATCTTTAGTCCAAACAGACTTTGTCAATTCAAATCTAAGTCAGTTGACTCAATCTCTTTCAGTTGATTAAATTGGTCAGTGCAATGAACTTATCCACCCAATGAATACTTTTGAGTGGACTCAAGGACTTTTTAATTGACTTAATTTAAATAGGAAGTAACCTTATCTTGAATAGAGAACTTGCAATCGACTCAACAGTTAACTCAACACTATAGTAGTCATCTCAATCTTCTCGAGAATCTCAATTTTGCTTATCTTATGCTTTGTAAGTTCATGCAATGCTCCAAGATTTAGCTCAATCATAGACTTTGACTAGGAACTCAGCGTTCCTTGGCCAAAGACTCTCCATAAGACAAACTAGGTAGCCTTTATCTAGTTACCTGGCATTATCCTCAATGTTGCCCAAAAGCATGAACCTAGATTACAAGTCACTCATAATCTCTCACCTTTCGTAATCTTCTAGATCTTCCTTTGTTGCAGCTTTATGTTGCCCAAGAGTCCACCACTCTAGTTGACTATAACTATCATTAGTCAACTCAATCTGCTCGAGAATCTCAATTTAATCAATTTTCTCATCTTATGCTTTGTAAGTTCATGCAATGCTTTGAGCTTGAGCTCAATCATAGACTTTGACTAGGAACTCATTGTTCCTTGGCCAAAGACTCTCCATAAGACAAACTAGGTATAGCCCTTATCTAGTTACCTGACATTATCCCTAATGTTGCCCAAAAGCGTGAACTTAGATTACAAGTCACTCATAATTGCTCACCTTTCGTAATCTTCCAGATCTTCCGTTGTTGCAGCTTTATGTTGCCCAAGAATCCACCACTCCTCAAGTCCTTAGATCTTTGGATTCATCAATCCCTCTAGGTTTCTTCACATGTCATCATTTGCTAGGTCATCTACGTAGTCTACATCTTGTTAGGCCTCCCAAGAGTTTGCCTCAATGTTACGTCCTTAGTGCTTCAGATGCATTCACATGCCATCCTTTGTTAGGTCACCTATGATGCTCTCCTTGTTCTAGGCCATCAAAGCTCTTGAATAACTAACGACATATGTTGTTCATCCTAAAGTATACCTTGCTAAGATTTTTTCAAACCCTTGGATAGCCCATACCATCCTTCATAGCTCAACGAGACCACTTTGTACCAAACCTTCAAGCCATCAGGCCAAGTCGGTCGTGTCAAGTCGTTCATGTACAAGCTGCCAAGTTCTTACAAGACATGATGTACACAAGTTAGAAATGCAGACAAACGTAACTTAAATTCTTTACCCAATACATTAAAGCATCGTATCTTGGCCGAACACAAGCACTTAGGGCACCATTGTGCCAAAAAGACATACTACCTATTTCTTTGAATAATTTGTTAGGCTGTATGGTCTACTGAGCTAGGCAGTATCATCGAAATTTGTCATTTAGGTAAATAATTGAAACTTGATATTGATCAACACATGGAATCTCTCCACCTTTGTCAATTGTGTTGTTGTATTACGCCTTGGTATGAGCACATTGTGTTGAAAATTTTCAGCTTGTATCAATAGTGTACTTGGGACAAAAACTCGCCTTGTTTTACTTTTTTTTTTACTTTTTTTCTCTCCATCTCTAATTCACCATCAACATCATGTGTCAGCGCTTTGATATAGTGCTGAAACTGTTCCATTTGGGATAAGAACTGAAACTCTATCATGATTCAAAATTTTGAACCTTGATAAAATTAAAATACAAATTTGCCTTATTAATTTTTGTAATGCATGTTTATAATCATTTGTAACCTATTTCCTTGTAAATGCTAATACTAATAACTTTTAATTGGTATAAATTTATATTTAGAGGGAATTAAGTTTGAAACCATACCAGCACAACTCAACAGGGTAGCAAAATTGTACCATTCCAATCAAATAATGAAACTCATGCATGGTTTGATTGAGATTTGAAACTTTGATTAGGCCTAAAAAGTTTATATATGTATTCTATCCAGGGAGGGATAAGATAATACTAATCCTATTTCTCTTACTTGGTAAGAGAGTTAAGCCTTGCCTCTTCCTAACACGATCCCCATCCTCTTTTTCGTCACTTGACCTCTGCAATCTTCCCTATAAATGTGTTTCATCTCAAAATTGGACCATATTTATCAAAGGTTATTATACAGATACATGGTTCAATTCTATTTTAATCAGGCTTTGGAAGAGAGCTATTTCCTAATATTCTAAGAGGAGAAATTATATAGAACATCAGAAAATTATCAAGGTTCTCTTGTAAAGTCATCATAGCATGCCAATAATAAAATTTGAGCTGTCTTACATGAATCTTATACCATAAAAATTAAACAAATTCATGACCACATTTACAGATGTATTGGGGGTGTGGACCCTGACGTTGATTTTTCATATATCCATTGCCACTAACCACTCTTGATTTCTCCATCTGAAACATTTTTCATTTTCACATGCTCCTGCAAGATGCCTTCCTATATGATCTATTTTAATATTGTGAATCACTACCTTATTGATATCAGCTTTCAGTTTGTTGCTTTGGAGCTCTGGAATATCATGTCATTAATAAAATGTTCGTGAGGTTATCTCATGATTATACATAGATAATACTTCTAGCATTACTAGGTGTCTTTTAGCAATATATCAATCAATATGGAAATGAAACCTGAGATTGACTCAGGGCTAGTGAACAAATATTGTATTTAAGAAAATAGTGTGCTGTCTTATTACTGGTTGAAGTATCTTGTGCAAACACTGTCTATACATCCTCTTGTAGTTTAGACAAGATTGCCAATTCTTAGTACCCCTGTTTAACATGAATTGTCCTATGTTTCTTTGTAAAAATCTCTTCTCTGATTTTAATGCCTCATGTTTCAGTTTTTTAGCAGATCCACTGCACATTTTTTAGATATTGAATTATTAAAAACTTTGAAGTATGTTTACTAATGCTATTATAGATAAAAACATGTCCACACCGCTTTACGTCTTTCCTAATTATTAGCATGTGATGGATTCAACAAGAGGCTATCTTTGAAATGGAAATCCAATTGATTGGATCTAGTTGTTCTTTGCATCCTAGGTTAGTGATTTTCTATTATATTGTGGCTAAACAAAGTTATACTGCAGGAAGAAGGTCATAGGGCTAGTGAAATATCACAAAGGATTCGTCAAGTACGGGATAGATTTGAATATGAGAGAGAAAGAAGAATCACAGAAAGAGGTTTGCAATGTTTCTTTATTTCTTTCTTTCCGAAGGCCCTGTCATTTGTGCATCTTATTTTTTGTGCCACCATGTTTATCTATGAATAAATGGAGCTACTAGGATTTATGTTTCTATGCTATCCCATAATTTACTGATAACTTTTGGTCTCCTTGACTTCTTATAGTCTTGTGGAAGTCAAGAAAATTGGAGGTATAATCAATTGATTGAGGTCATTATCATCTTAGATCTCCATTTTAAAATTCTCTTAGTTTACTTCTCATCTTACATGAGAATATACATGAATCTTGATTAAGATGAGGATGGGCATTTTGACTCTTGCACTTGCACAATTCTGGTTGGCAAACTTGATTGATTCCTTTACAAATCAGCCAAGTTGGATTGGCTTTGGCTGATTTGATTTTAGCTGATTTCCTGGTCCTTAAATGTTGAAAAAACAATCGTAAATTGCTAAAGTTATAAATTGATTAATTGAGCAAAATTTAAAAGTATTAGGTGATGCGATGAATAAAATTGCCAATTTTGTTAATACACATAGGAATCGTACATTCATAATGATGATGATGACATCCTCATGGGTGGTTGGAGTGTTAAGAATGATAAGTTGACCATGAATATGCTTTTTGACTGTGGGAATTAGGAGTGCTTGAGTTTTACCGGCGTGCAATGTGTTAACGTACGACACACATTTTCTGTGAGAAAAAAAGAGAGTTGGATAATGATTCTTCCCTTGTAGTTAGGTCTAACTGTGTAGTTTGATGGCTTGACAATGCAATTAATGTTAGATATTTATATTTGTTTATTTGCATTGAGTTCCCAGGGCTTATTTCAAAATCTTTGAAATTAAAGTGATTAAAATTGGCAATTCAAGAATAAGGCCTGGTATAAAGAAAGAGCATACAAGGCTTATTTTCACATGACATAAATCATTGTTTGCATATTACTCTCTTCCATTGTGATGATCTATTAAGACTCAAAATAACAAAAGTGGATAAAGGTTGAGTTGACAATTATTTTGTTATTGTAAAAAGTATCTGACAATGAAATTTGTTATTGTTTATTTCATTTCGATTTCTAGTGGAATAAGATGTATAATAATTTCTATGTTTGCCATCAATATAAGATAAACACTTTGTTATTATGAACATCTTGAATTTTTTAACAAGCCTTATGATTCACTATTGAAAATTCACCAAAGTGATTTTAGATACAATTTGACAACCTTAATCAAGAAGGTAGTAAGGTCACCCTAGATCTTCACTAATGAATCAATTTTAAGTTGTACCTTAACTTCTATGTTCTCATTTGTATTATTATATAGGGGTATTTATTCGGTTCAATTCAAATTGAATCAAACCACATTTAATCAAATCAAAATTTTTAAAGCTGAGTTGAACCAAGTATGTGAACCAAATTGAACCCAAACCAAAATTTTCATTTGGTTCAGTTTGGTTTGTGTTGATCTAAATTTGATCTAGGCATTATAACTTTTTCAGTTTTATTATTAAATTATAACTTTTTGGGTCATCCTTTGTTTTATAAAACGACTTGTCAAATTAAATTATCATATTGTAAATAAATTCACAAAAATTTAGTTATTCAGAATAAGTCTTGATAACTAATGTGTATTTTGTTCTTTAAAAACATAAAATTCGAATTTTTTTTTTAGGTTGATTTGGTTTACAAAGAGTCATATATCCAAATAAAAATTATTTTGATCTTCAGTCAATCCGAACTGAGCTCATAGCTAATTTTGGCAAAGAAATGAAATCATATATTTTTTTGATTAGGTTCAATTTGTTTTGTTTACATTGAATAATGGAATGATTTTCTTTGTTCCAACAAATCTAACCTTTGTTGCCACTTGGGTGAATTTTTAAAAGCAAGTTTAGGCACTTTTGTTTCAGTTCATAAATTGTATTCTAGTTCACATATTTTTATCTACTATGGGTAGCGTATAGTCTAAAGGTTGTTGCACATAAGCCTTCTCAATCAAATCACTTTATTGATATTTATCTAGAACATCTACCATTTTGAATTTATGACATTGCAAAGTCTAGGCATAAGTGGAAAAAGTGTTTGAGATGGACAGTGGTGACTAGGGTATTAGTGGGTGAAAGAGAAGTATAAGGAAGGGGTATAATACTTAAGTGAATTTACTATAAATTAGTGTTGAACTACTCTCGTGATAGTATCCTAGTGGTATTAGTGCAAGAAAGATTGAGGCAGAAAGAGTTGTATTTATCTTTTAGTAGGCTGGGTGGTTGGCATTGAGGAGAAAAGGATTGATGTTATTAAGTTGAAGAGGAAAAAATGCTATTCAAATAAGAAGTTGAATGGTCTATCTCATGATTTAAAGTGCCCATATGTTTCGATTGCAATGTTGAAACATATCATTTTATATAGACGCGAGCTTCTTGTAGTGATGCCATTGTTTGAAATCTTGTGTCGTTTGAGGTGACATGGCCAAAAACAAACTGTGTTAATAAGTCACCAAAAATTGTTACTGAATGACAGTAATTCTGTGTTATGTGTTGATCGTACCAATAAAGTACGCCAACACTTGTTTTGTTATTAGCAAAGTATAATCGATAGTCAAAATACTTATAATATTTTATAATTATTTTCCTTAAATTTTAGTTTGAATACTTTTTAATTTCTATAAACTTAAATTTGGAAGGAAACAAGCTAAATGGATGATGTTTTTTAGGTTTAAAACTTATTTGAATTCATCACAACATGCTTGGGATAGGAAACCTATATAATATTAGTATATTGTTTGTATTATAAAAGAAAACATATCATATTATATGTTTATTTTGTCTTTCATTAAGTAATATCTGCTATTAATACGCAAGTGGCATATAATACCTAAATTTAGTACTTTATATAACCTAATAAATTTAATAAATTATATTATTATGTTATTACTGTTTAGATCATTATTGAGATATTGTTTGTTTTTAATTTATTATTAGTTGTATGGTTTAATTTTGAATTAGTAAGACAACTTTAAATCTACAATTAATTGTATAAATTATAAATAATTTAATATAATTTATTAACATTCATGTAGTTAGTTAAATTTAACATAAGTTAATTAAGAACTATACAGGACAAATATTTATTTGATTAACAGATTTTGATTAATAATATAGGTATAAAATTAAATACAGGCATTACTGAGTCATAACAGACATTAGTAATTTGCATTTAAATTTATGTTTATTTAGTTTATATTCAATTAAGTTAATTATAAGTTTATGCTTTATAATTAATTGAACTGAAACATAGTTAATCAGTATTAGTTAATTGATATATTTGTCAAAATAATATTATATACCTTGTAGTCAATTAATAAACCTTTTATAGTTAAATTGAATTAGGATATGTTCTTTAAAATTAAATCCGAAATCATCTTGGCACTCTTTGACACTTGATGAAACCATTCAATTCCTATACTACTCCATATGGATTGATATTTTAAACCTTGATAGAAGAAGATGAAATAACACATGCGTGTGAGTATTATTATATTAGCTATTCTAAAGGTTATTATAATTTCAACTTCAGCCTTGGAATCTGTAAGTGGAAAGTTGCATGAAAAGTTGGGAGGATTCTTAGGATGTGGATTTTGTTTTGTTGCCGTACAATTATTCCCTTTAAAACATATGTATGACAATCTGCATTGTGCTTAACAAAGATGTTTGTTACTTATAGAGAAGTTTGTTTTGGATTTTGCAGTGTAGTTTTGAATCAGAAAAGTTCAACTAGTTTAACGAATAAAACATATTCACAACAGATTCTGCATATTCCTCCTACATTTCAACTACTATCTCCTGCATTCCATGCTTTAATTTATAATTAATTATACATTTGAATTCTCCATGTTTCTGGATTCCATATTGTATTATGACTTTGACGCCCTTCCTTCTTGACGCATACAGCATTTGCTCCTATGAATATGACGCACCCTCCCTATCCTCAAAATCCAAATTCAAGGCCTCCTCATCGTTCTGGAGCCAAGTTCTTCCCCAACCCCTTCAGAGGCTAAGTGAGTGATGGCATTTCGATGGTTGGTCTTGTTCATTTTTGTTTTGTTTTGTTTTTGTTTTTTTTATCAAGTTTCAAGTTGTGATTGACAGACAACCATTGTTGATGGCATTGTCTTTCCAGGTTCTCTGAGAGAAAAACGTTTGCAATTTCCTCACCGAAGGTGCCCTTGATTAATTGTCCTGCTTACGACAGAATGTAGGAGCTTCTGGACTTGGGCTAGGTATATGCGAACCTGTCCAACAGTCCACGGTATATCAATTCCAACTGTGGAACAGAATAGTATGCGTGGTTTTTTTTTTAATTATGTTTTCCATTTTAAAATCTGTTAAAATGTTTTTTAGTATTTGAGAAAAATATTTCTTTCTCCAGTTGAAATCGAGTTGCTTTGGCGAGTCGATCAAGTGGGATAGGTTAGGTGTCTCACTCAGCTTGCTTAACTCGCTCGGCATTACTTGTTTGGTTCGATTGGCTTGCCTAGATCGATCAATTCACTTAGATTGAGCAAATTGATCGGCTTGCACAGACTATAACTAGATAGATTGACCCACCTAAATTGACTAATCTGAACTTATTAAATTGCTATGGTCTAAGGATCAAGAGCATAGGGCTTAGTTTATCTGAGGGGTAGAAATTGATCACTTGGGAAAAATATTGCAATAGTATTGAAATAGCTAGAAGAAGGCAAACCACGTTGGTAAAAAAAAAACAATGGAGGATGAAATGTGGAATGAGCTTAGGATTTGGTGCATTCGAGGGATTTATGATCTAATGGAAGACAAAAAAGTAAGAAAAAAAATTTAAGAATGAGCTTAGGATTTGATGCATTCTAAGGACTTATGATCTAATGGAAGATAACCTTGCGGGCAAAGCGAAATTGCAAAAAGGTAAAATAAATTTAAGTGAATTGTGAGAGTCGAGAGATTTAAAATTTAGGATTTATGTAGATTTTTATTTAGGTGTAGACTTGACTAAAAAAAGTATTTTGGATTGTAGTCAATGATTTAGTCAATTGGAGGTTGACCTCAATTAACTAATGTGTTGAATCAATTAAAAAGTTAATTAACTAATGTTTAGCGTTGAATCAACTAAACAATCAAGTATTAGAGATTGAGTCGATAGGGTGAGGTTGGATTGTCAATGATTTACAATTGCAGATAGCGAGATCTATGGACTATGAAGGAATAGGTTAACTACTATTATAAAAACAATTGGATGTTTATCCCAAACATAGATTGAAAGTTCCAAATAGACTAAAGACTACAATTGCAGATAGCGAGATCTATGTTTCAATCGACTATGAAGGAATAGAGTTAACTACTATTATAAAAACAATTGGATGAAGTTTATCCCAAACATAGATTGAAAGTTCCAAATAGACGGGTAAAGGGGAGCTTGAAAGAGAACAACAAAGCCATACTTTTTAGGCCTTTACGCATCTCCACGAAGTTGTGTTATTTTTAGGACTCTTTGTAGACATTTACAAACCCTTTGTAGACATTTACAAACTCTTAATAATCTTATCCTCTTTACTTTGATTAGTTCTATTACTATAAGAGAAGGTACACACATCTTGTATAAGGTTTCTTCACTTTAGAAAAGACTTTTTGATAGTGAATTTCATGTGTGATTCACTTTGTAGGCTATAGAGTTGGATAGAGGATCTGGACTATATAAAATTACATTATTAACATCGTTAATATTGCTTATTGTTCTTTGTTATTTTCACAATGCGTATAACTTTGACACGACTTGAGTGTTTTTAAACTTGCGGGTGTGCGAAAGAAATCAAGAATTTGTATCTATAAGTTTCATATTTGCCAACCACTAACCAATCCATTCATGTGATCCTATCACCTACCACAAAGGTTAATAAGATTGTAAATAGATTGTGAAGGTTATCATAATAAAAAAACAAGATTAATTAGTGTGAATAACAATATGATGTTTGTGAAAATAAAATACAATAGAGAATGTATAAAATATATAATTACAAAGAGAATATCCTCCTCTTCAACATTGAAGAATAGTTAATTGCTCTCGAGACATAATTGAGTTGATTATTGCAAGGGTAGACTTGTTGAAGTGGACAAAGGTTGAATTTTGACGAAGTCGAAGCAATGCCCTTCCCGTAGTGGTCAATTACAGTTTCTCGATTTACCTCCTCACATATAAATAGCTTATGGACCTCACACGATTAGCCCTATAACCATCTGTGAGGAAGTAATTCGGGAAGCTGCAGTTGACCACTACGGGAGAGAGGATTGTCGGTTTCGTCGAAATTAATTTTTATCCACTTCAGCAAATCAGTCCAAAAAATAACTAACTTAATCATGTCTCAGATCGGCTATTTATACTACTCAATCTAAGAGTAAATAGTTAATATATAAGAACTCCTACAGCGGAATTTAAGTCTCCAACATATTTTTTTAAGGTAATTTAGTAGATAATTTTTGACACTCTATTATTACATTTATTCTATAAGATATAGAAGAATTTTAGAGTAATTTAGAAAAATTGAGAATGATAGAGATATTGCTTGGAACAGTTTGAAAGATTTAGGGGACATTTTAGGCTTTTAGACAATTGGGTGGAGTGACCTTTTGGGGAAAAAATAAAATTAAATTAAATTAAAGGACACGATTTGAAAATTTTTGGACTTGTTGTTCTAAATTTATTTATTTATTCATTTAGTATTTAGTTTTTGAAGCATCATACTAAGCAATTTATAGAACATTACTCTAACAGCCCATGAGCTTTATGCGTCCCCCCTCGCCCTTCTTCTCCGGCACAGTGCCGTCGTTCCCTGCCAGAGCCTTGTATTTGTCCTTCCTCGTGAACTGGGTGCACTCGTAGCCCAGCGCCGACCCGATCGCGCGTTGGATGTAGTTTGCGACCTCGTGGCTGGACTTGCCGCCGCCGCCGCAGGCGAGCTCCCTCGGCAGCTTGTCGAGGAAGGTGACCTCGTAGCTGGGGCTGGGATTCATGAAGAAGTAGAAGGGGTCCATCCCCTTCCACCCCCTCGCCGTCGTGCCGTGGAACATGCTCATCCCGCTCACCATAGCCACCGGCACGATTTCGTCCGTCAGCTCCGCGAAGAGGGCGGAGAAGCGCAGCAAGAAGGGCTCGCGGCACGTGGTCCCCTCGGGGCAAATCACCAGGTCTCCGTCCTGCAGCAGCCCCTTGATCATGGCGGCGTCGCGCTCGCGGTCGCGGGTGAGGGCCACCGTGAGGATGGGCGAGAGGAACTCGGAGAGGCGCGAGACGGAGTAGGTGACCGCGGCGATGGGGCGTCCCAGGGCGGTCGAGAGGAAAATTGGATCGAGGAGGGTGCGGTGGGAGCAGACGAAGAGGACGCCGGAGTGCCCTGCGGACTTGCTCGGGGCCGGCGGCGGCGTGCCGCGCACCGTGACGCGCACGCCCAGCGCGCGGAAGGCGTGGTAGACGAACCGCATCGGGAGGAGCGATCCGGCTGCGATACGGATGCAGGCGAGCAGGAAGCCGACGGGCAGCCAGAGGAGAGTGAGGAAGGCCAGCGGCGGCGTTGGCCGGAGGGCCAACCGGCCGTCGTGAAACATGACGGGCTTCGGCAGACTCTCCCACGGGACGGGGCCCACTTTTGACTTTGACTCCCGTGGCACCACGTACCCTTCCTGTCACAATTAACCCATTAATTTGTAATTAATTAACTAATCCACTTGTAATTAAGCTACTAATTAATTTGTTATACCTGACAGAGACTCATGAAGGGGTAATCGCTCTCCCTGTCCCCCAGTCCTATCTCCGGCGCCGCCTCCGGCATGTGCTTCCGCATCGCGGCCGCCTTGTTCCGGCCGACGAGAACCCCCGGGCGGCTGACGAACCCCGTGGCGCGGCCCCTGTACGTCTGGATCTCCGTCGCAATCACCAGATGCACCCCCAGGTAATCCTTCAGGAAGGCCTCCACCATGACCCTGGGGTTCGCCGTCAGCACGCACCGGCGGCCGCACGCCGAGAACACGCGCCACGCCTCCGGATGGAGGTCCGCGGCGTAGAATTTGGGCAGCACCGCGCGCGCGGCGGACTCGATGTCCTCCACGCGCGCCCAGGCGAAGGCCGCGAAGATCAGCACCTGGATCCCGGCCGACTCCGAGGCCAAGTAGTAGAGCAGGCCGGCTAAGGGCGCCAGCAGCAGCAGGAAGAGCAGCCTCAGCGGGCCGCCTACGTCGTAGGCGACGAGCGCGAAGTAAGGGAAGGAGCTGCGGCCGAGGAGCAGGGTGCCGTCCATGTCGGCCACCACCGAGTGGCCCTCGCGGCCCGCCGACGAGCAGTGCTCGACGGTTCTAAATGGCGACGCGCCGCCGGTGAACGCCACCATCGTTGGGATCTAATTAACTCGATCGATAGCAAACTCTGCTTATCTCAATTATATTGATGGTTGTGGGCGTTGGCTTTGAGAAAGTGTGGAGCAGCAACCGCTTTGGACTCAACGACGACGTGCGTGTTTTACATGCGTTGGCGCTATCATTTGAATTTTGTTATCGAGGTGGACATTTTGCCTTGCTATTGTAATTATCACCGAGCAAGAAACGGAATCCCGTTGGATATTGGTAATCTTTCATGATCAGATGAACTGGTTACGAATCGATAGATTGAATCTGATCTAGCGGATCCTAAGTAGTCTTACGTGACAGTGAAGGTCAAGAGGCAGACTGATAGGACAAGTCAAAGGGCCAACAGTCAATCTTAGGTGGATATGTTCGACTCTCCCGACCTCTACAAACTCAGTCGCTCGGTCTATCTCTCGACCACTATCGATCTCGACAAACTCGATCGCTCGGCCTATCTCTCGGCCACTTCCGACCTCTACGAATTAGATCACTCGACCTATCTCTCGGCCACTCTTGACCCCAACAAACTCGGTCGCTCGACCTATCTCTTGGCCACTCCTGACCTCGACAAACTCGGTCACTCCCGACCTTGACAAACTCGGTCGCTCGGCCTATCTCTTGGTCACTCTCGATCTCGACAAACTCGGTCACTCGACCCTTCCGACCTCGACACACCCTCTCTCTCTCATCCCAAAAGGCGCTAGAAGCCCTCAAGCGTGCGAGCGCTACCAAGCCATAGGGCGGTTACGAGGTTGTCAGAATTGGTCCCCTATATCCTCTCGTGTCTGCACCTACGACCAAAAGACCAGAATATTCCACACTGCTGAGTCATAGGGCGGTTATGAGGTTGCCGGATTTGGTCCTCTAGATGCCACCTGTTAGGACCACTAGCAGTGATTGTCAAAACTTGCCCCGCCAATCATGATAGGGGTCTGCCCCCGTGCCAACATGGAGATTCCTCTCTGCGAATATATAATCCCTATCCCAGGTATGAAAACTCTCTTTGGACTCTTATGCTATGTTTACTTCGTACAACGGATGAAGAAAAGAAAGGAATCCCTAAGGAAAATAAATCCCTAGGGAAGAGAAAGGAAATCCCTCGCCACAGGGAGAGTAAACGACGGAAAAGCATTCCGCCGCAGGGGGAGAGGAAGACGCTGCTCTGCTTTTCCGCCGGCGGCGGGTGATCTTCTTCCTCGCGTCGAAGCCACCTTCTTCTTCCTCGCGTCGAAGCCACCCTCTGCAAAGGGCGTCGGCGACCAGAGCTTCTGTGAAGCCGCGGCGGGTGGAGCGGTCGTCGGACGATTCGGCGGTGGTGGTGACGACGTACGAGGGACAGCACACCCACCCCAGCCCCATCCTCCCACGCGGCCACGCGCATCAACCGCTGTTGATCCCGCCGCCGCCCGACCCTCTGCTTCCGCCGCCGCCGACGCTCGGATTCAGCGTGCTTCCGCCGAAGAGCTACCACCTCTCCTTGCTCGGCAGCTACCTCCCTCCTGCTCCGGCTCCGGCTCCGCCTCTGAACTTCCTCTCCGCCACCGCAGCTCCTCGTCCTCTCCCCCGTTGACCCCCAACTCCATGATCACTACGGAGATAAGAAAGAACGACGACCGAGGGAGCGTCGTCCAGGGACCACGGTCTGCTGCAGGATTTGATACCGCCGGAGATAAGAAAGAACGACGAACTGTAGAGATGATCCTGTTAATGGGAGCAGGACGACACGAGAGCCCGGTTAATGGGAGCAGGACGACGCGAGAGCCCGGTCTCCCACGTCTCCAAGGGCCGGTGCGGTGCGAAAGCGGAGTGAATTTTTATTTTTATTTTTTTGTCCGTCCGTCGCGTTCCGCCCGATTTCGGGATGACAAGTTTTGAGGAGAAAATGATCCGCTGATGGATCAAATTTCTTTCCTTCCTAAAAACTTCGAGAGGTAAACGAAGGATGCATGCATGCAAGGGAAACTTTTCTGCAGTTTCTCTTTCCGCACCTCCAAGTAAACTGGGCATTAGCTACTTCATACATTTCTTCTTCTTCTTATACTGACTTGAGCATAGGAGTGGTCTGTCAGGAATCCTTGACACCTTACTAATTTGTACGGTCAATTTCCTTCTTCAGGTCCCTTCATCGGCGGGAATGATAACGCGGGAGGTGACGGATTCTTGATTGATGGCTTGATCGTCCACGACATCCAACTGAAATAGAATCCATGGTTGACTCAAAGGAGTCTAGTTGAAGGCAATTGAATCTCGATTGATTAATTAGTTATGCAGTTCGATTGATAATAAGTTTGAGTTGACTAATTGAGCAATGCATGGATAAGTTGATTGGTTGGGCCTATTTAGTTAAAATATTGAGTGAACTTATTTTAGACTAATTATTTTTTACCACTTTTGATCACTAAAAAAGAGGATCTCGTTGATTCAAAGGGAATCATACTATTTTAATGCCATATTTTGCAACTATAGTTTTTTTACTTTAACTTTGTATACGCATGCAACATCTTTAATTCTTTGTCATATTTTATTCTCCCTTTTAGTAAGTATGGGATGGAGGGACATTGGTCTTATACCTGTCTTACAACAAGATATCTTGTGGATCTATATATTAAAAATCGATCAAAGGAAAAAGGAAAATAGAGATCATTTTTGTTGATGATTATGATCCATTTGACATAGTCAATTTGGATGTCTTTAATTTTTTTTACTGTCAGATGATAATATTAATCATTTGATTGGTGGTAGTGTGCTAGAAAATATAAAATGATTGTTTTTCAGATACAGTGTTTTTTCTATTTCGATGTTTAATTTTCTTTTAAATTGTCAATGGGAGTTACTAATTTGGATCTTTATTTAATAAAGTATTTCATTTATAAATCTTACATGAAATTATATTAGAATTATAATTCTTTTACTTATATATTTATTTTTTAAGAGTAATGATAGAATATCAAGATGAATATCTAGTAGATAGTGGTATAATTCACACCATTCTTCAAAGCAAAAGGTTGTTGTGGAGTTAACATTAGTTGAAAATAATATTATAATAATATCATGTGCTTCAAAAATTATTGAAAGCCATGAAAAGTAAAAAATTATTTTATAAAATGATACAAGCCTATATATTGAAAAGACACTCTATCCTAACAAATCCAGTAGAAATTTACTTAACTTTAAAGATATTAGTTAAAATGAATATTATATTGAAACATTGAATGAAAATAATATTGGATATTTTTGCATTATATTTATTATATATAGTCAAAAGCATAGATAAAAGAAAGATTGTACACACTCCCTTCTGAGATGTATTGTACAATAATAAAAGTAGTTGAAATAAATATAATAATAAATTAAAAGTTTGTTGACAAACACGATTTTATATTATGACATGACTGACTTGATCATCTTGGGGCAACAATGATACAAAGAATAATAAATAATTCATGTGGACTTTTTTACCAGAAGATTCTTTACATGATAAATTTTCATGTGTGGTTTGTTTACAAGACAAACTAATTATAAGATCTTCCTCTACAAAGGTTGATATTGAAACTCCAACCTTTTTGGAGAGGATTCATGGAGATATTTGTGGACCTATGCACCCACCATGTGAACCATTTTGATATTTTATAATATTGGTTAATGATTCAACTAGATTATCACATATTAGTTTGCTTTCATTTCAAAATATAGCTTTTGCTAAATTACTTGGGTAAATTATTAAATTATGAGTTCAATTCTCGAATTATTCAATCAAGCTAATTCGCCTTGATAATGTCTTTGAATTTAAGTCACAAGCATTTGATGCCTATTGTATGTCAATCGGAATTTCAATTGAGCATTCAATTGAATATGTTTATATATAGAATGACCTAGCAAAATCATTTATTAAACGGTTGCAATTAATTGCTAGACCACTACTAATAAAAATAAAACTTTCATCTTCTATTTGGGGTCATGCCATATATAATACACGTTGCATTATTGATTCGTGGAAGACCAACTAATTATCATCGATACTCACTTGTTACAACTTATCTATGGTCGATAACTTGATGTTTCTTTCCTTTGAGTATTTGGTTGTGCAGTACAAATTTCTATCCCACTACACAACGAACCAAAATGGATCTACAACGTAGACATCTTTAAGTGTTCGAACTACCGACCCAAAGACTTTACATTTCTCTAGAGATTCTAATTCAGCCTATATAACCGTCTTCCATTTTGATTAGTCTTTTTTTTTTACAATCTTTAATAGATTGTGGGTTGGAATCATCATCAGCTTGCATGATGTCAAGGGTCATATTGAAAGCAAAAATATCATCAATGGTTGTATTGTTTCGATCCTATAACTATATTTTAGAGATATCAAATAATTTATTGAAATCTCATTATTTTTCTGTAACGGTGATTCTTCAAGAACAATATTATCCACATCTAATTCATTGATTTCTCTTACTATCATCTAGAAATGCTTTTGGAGCTTTTGATTATTCCTTTTCTTATACTTTTTTTTTCGAGGCACAATGTCTTTTGAGCCAATTGGTCAACCACGCTTCTAGCGTATTCTATATAGGTAGAGTAATAGATGGTCTTATAGGGATATCAATTTTTACTGGAGTATTCTCTACTTGTATATATAACTTTGTCATATTTTTTGTATTAACAAAAAATATCAAATAATTAGTTTGCAATTCTTTGCAAGTGAATGATTCTTTCCACTTCTTACTCATATTGATTGTTGCGACGATCAAAATGAGATAATATTTTTTCATTCCAACAAACTTTTCGTTGTTCTTCAAGATATATATAACTTTGCTCCCCTAGTGTTAGAAAATTTATTTCATCAAAGTGACAATCTGTAAATCTTGCAAAACAAGTCATTTGTTAAAGGTTCCAAATATCTAATAATGGATGGTAAATCATGCCCCACTTACAAAGAATGTGAGAGTGCTGCTCTAGTCATGCATGCATGTGAATGATGCATATGTTGTCTTTTCCTTTCCTTTGGGATGATTAATTAAAGGAGAAAAAGATAATTAAGGTTAATTTTCACAAAGTAGTGTTAATTAGTTAAATTATATATAGCTTAGAAGTAGTAATTTAACTTGTTCTTTATTCAATGCTGCATATATATGTAGTGCATGTGTATTTCCTTTAATTTCTTCACATTCTTTTGACTGAATTATTTTGCAAGTTAATTAGTTAATATTCCTATCATCCAATTAACATTGATTGTTCGTCTAGCGTGGGGCGGGCGGGGGAGACGAGGCGGTGGCGTCGGCCGGGGCGGGCGGAGGAGATTCGAGGCTCGTCTGGCGTGGCGGAGGTATAATACCGTACCGAATTTTTTGGTATCGGTATCGGTATGAAATTATTATTTTTCGGTATTTCGGTATATACCGAAATACCTATTATATATCCTTTTATAAATTATTTATTATTTTTAAAATTGATATTGGATACGGTATTTCGGTATGATCGGTATACCGAACATTTTTATACGATCGGTATGATCAGTATGATTGGTCGGTTCGGTTGGTCGGTATTTCGGTATAATCGGTATGATCGATATATCGAATATTTTAATCGGTATGCATTTTATACTATAATGAAAATTCAGTATACCGAATTTTCGATATACCGAAATTCCGGTATACCGAATTTTCGGTATGATAACGGTATAGGTTTTTTTATGCCGAAATTTTCGATACGGTATACGGTATCGTATGTAAAATTCGGTATACCGTACCGACCCAGCCCTAAGTATATGATGAGGATCATATGCGGGTGGTACTAGAGAAATATTATCAGTATTATATCAATATGAATGATCAACATATGTTCAACATAGGTCTAATTATATGAAATAGATTGTTTTGCATATAATTTAGGAGTCAGGATGTATCTACGATTGTGCTGGGAAAGTGCGATATCAAGAAAAAAGTATCAAGATTTAGATCAAATCTTACATGCAGGTATATATGAAAGAATCAAGACTTCTCGATCTTTTACAGCTTGAAATATACTATTAAATTGTCAGTCTTTTACCAAGATCCGCATGCAGCTACTCCTCGTCGTCCTCGTCGTCCTCGACGGAGATGAACGGTGCTGGTGGCGGCGGTGGCGGTGGAGCTGATGAAGATTGAGATGGAGGTGGAGGTGGAGGAGGAGGAGGAGGAGGAGTTGCTACGGGGGCCGCGTCAGCTATGATTTGGGCGGCGTCCGCCACTGCCTGGGCGTAGTTTGCCGACGCCTGGGCGGCGTCCGCCGTCGCTTGGGTCAAGTTCGCCATCGCCTGGGCCGCGCCGGCGTTGCGGCGGCCTCGTCGACGAGCTCGAGGACGAGGAGGCATAGGGAGATTGTTCGTCTGGCGTGGGGCGGGCGGGGGAGACGAGGCGGTGGCGTCGGCCGGGGCGGGCGGAGGAGATTCGAGGCTCGTCTGGCGTGGCGGAGGTATAATACCGTACCGAATTTTTCGGTATCGGTATCGGTATGAAATTATTATTTTTCGGTATTTCGGTATATACTGAAATACCTATTATATATCCTTTTATAAATTATTTTTTTTAAAAAAATTGATATTGGGTACGGTATTTCGGTATGATCGGTTTACCGAACATTTTTATACGATCGGTATGATCAGTATGATCGGTCGGTTGGTCGGTATTTCGGTATGATCGATATATCGAATATTTTGATCGGTATGCATTTTATACTATACTGAAAATTCGGTATACCGAATTTTTGGTATACCGAAATTCCGGTATACCGAATTTTCGGTATGGTAACGGTATAGGTTTTTTTTATGCCGAAATTTTTGATACGGTATACGGTATCGTATGTAAAATTCGGTATACCGTACCGACCCAGCCCTAAGTATATGATGAGGATCATATGCGGGTGGTACTAGAGAAATATTATCAGTATTATTTCAATATGAATGATCAACATATGTTCAACATAGGTCTAATTATATGAAATAGATTGTTTTGCATATAATTTAGGAGTCAGGATGTATCTACTATTGTGCTGGGAAAGTGCGATATCAAGAAAAAAGTATCAAGATTTAGATCAAATCTTACATGCAGGTATATATGAAAGAATCAAGACTTCTCGATCTTTTACAGCTTGAAATATACTACTAAATTGTCAGTCTTTTACCAAGATCCGCATGCAGCTACTCCTCGTCGTCCTTGTCGTCCTCGATGGAGATGACCGGTGCTGGTGGCGGCGGTGGAGCTGATGAAGATTGAGATGGAGGTGGAGGAGGAGGAGGAGGAGGAGTTGCTACGGGGGCCGCGTCAGCTATGATTTGGGCGGCATCCGCCACCGCCTGGGCGTAGTTTGCCGACGCCTAGGCGGCGTCCGTCGCCGCTTGGGCCAAGTTTGCCATCGCCTAGGCCACGCCGGCGTTGCGGCGGCCTCGTCGACGAGCTCGAGGACGAGGAGGCATAGGGAGATTGTTCGTCTGGCGTGGGGCGGGCGGGGGAGACGAGGCGGTGGCGTCGGCCGGGGCGGGCGGAGGAGATTCGAGGCTCGTCTGGCGTGGCGGAGGTATAATACCGTATCGAATTTTTCGGTATCGGTATCGGTATGAAATTATTATTTTTCGGTATTTCGGTATATACCGAAATACCTATTATATATCCTTTTATAAATTAATTATTATTTTTATAATTGATATTGGATACGGTATTTCGGTATGATCGGTATACCGAACATTTTTATACGATCGGTATGATCAGTATGATCGGTCAGTTGGTCGGTATTTCGGTATGATCGGTATGATCGGTATATCGAATATTTTGATCGGTATGCATTTTATACTATATTGAAAATTCGGTAAAATTCCGGTATACCGAATTTTCGGTATACCGAAATTCCAGTATACCGAATTTTCGGTGTGGTAACGGTATAAATTTTTTTTATACCGAAATTTTCGATACGGTATACAGTATCGTATGTAAAATTCGGTATACCGTACCGACCCAGCCCTAAGTATATGATGAGGATCATATGCGGGTGGTACTAGAGAAATATTATCATTATTATATCAATATGAATGATCAACATATGTTCAGCATAGGTCTAATTATATGAAATAGATTGTTTTGCATATAATTTAGGAGTCAGGATGTATCTACTATTGTGCTGGGAAAGTGCGATATCAAGAAAAAAGTATCAAGATTTAGATCAAATCTTACATGCAGGTATATATGAAAGAATCAAGACTTCTCGATCTTTTACAGCTTGAAATATACTACTAAATTGTCAGTCTTTTACCAAGATCCGCATGCAGCTACTCCTCGTCGTCCTCGTCGTCCTCGACGGCGATGACCGGTGCTGGTGGCGGTGGTGGCGGTGGAGCTGATGAAGATTGAGATGGAGGTGGAGGAGGAGGAGGAGGAGTTGCTACGGGGGCCGCGTCAGCTATGATTTGGGCGGCGTCCGCCACCGCCTGGGCGTAGTTTGCCGACGCCTGGGCGGCGTCCGCCGCCGCTTGGGCCAAGTTCGCCATCGCCTGGGCCGCGCCGGCGTTGCGGCGGCCTCGTCGACGAGCTCGAGGACGAGGAGGCATAGGGAGATTGTTCGTCTGGCGTGGGGCGGGCGGGGGAGACAAGGCGGTGGCGTCGGCCGGGGCGGGCGGAGGAGATTCGAGGCTCGTCTGGCGTGGCGGAGGTATAATACCGTACCGAATTTTTCGGTATCGGTATCGGTATGAAATTATTATTTTTCGGTATTTCGGTATATACCGAAATACCTATTATATATCCTTTTATAAATTATTTATTATTTTTAAAATTGATATTGGGTACGGTATTTTGGTATGATCGGTATACCGAACATTTTTATACGATCGGTATGATCAGTATGATCGGTCGGTTGGTCGGTATTTCGGTATGATCGGTATGATCGATATATCGAATATTTTGATCGGTATGCATTTTATACTATACTGAAAATTCGGTATGAAAATTCCGGTATATCGAATTTTCGGTATACCGAAATTCCGGTATACCGAATTTTCGGTGTGGTAACGGTATAGATTTTTTTTATGCCGAAATTTTCGATACGGTATACGGTATCGTATGTAAAATTCGATATACCGTACCGACCCAGCCCTAAGTATATGATGAGGATCATATGCGGGTGGTACTAGAGAAATATTATCATTATTATATCAATATGAATGATCAACATATGTTCAGCATAGGTCTAATTATATGAAATAGATTGTTTTGCATATAATTTAGGAGTCAGGATGTATCTACTATTGTGCTGGGAAAGTGCGATATCAAGAAAAAAGTATCAAGATTTAGATCAAATCTTACATGCAGGTATATATGAAAGAATCAAGACTTCTCGATCTTTTACAGCTTGAAATATACTACTAAATTGTCAGTCTTTTACCAAGATCCGCATGCAACTACTCCTCGTCGTCCTCGACGGCGATGACCGGTGCTGGTGGCGGTGGTGGCGGTGGAGCTGATGAAGATTGAGATGGAGGTGGAGGAGGAGGAGGAGGAGTTGCTACGGGGGCCGCGTCAGCTATGATTTGGGCGGCGTCCGCCACCGCCTGGGCGTAGTTTGCCGACGCCTGGGCGGCGTCCGTCGCCGCTTGGGCCAAGTTCGCCATCGCCTGGGCCGCGCCGGCGTTGCGGCGGCCTCGTCGACGTGCTCGAGGACGAGGAGGCATAGGGAGATTGTTCGTCTGGCGTGGGGCGGGCGGGGGAGACGAGGCGGTGGCGTCAGCCGGGGCGGGCGGAGGAGATTCGAGGCTCGTCTGGCGTGGCGGAGGTATAATACCGTACCGAATTTTTCGGTATCGGTATCGGTATGAAATTATTATTTTTCGGTATTTCGGTATATACCGAAATACCTATTATATATCCTCTTATAAATTATTTATTATTTTTAAAATTGATATTGGGTACGGTATTTCGGTATGATCGGTATACCGAACATTTTTATACGATCGGTATGATTAGTATGATCGGTCGGTTGGTCGGTATTTCGGTATGATTGGTATGATCGGTATATCGAATATTTTGATCGGTATGCATTTTATACTATACTGAAAATTCGGTATACCGAATTTTCGGTATACCGAATTTTCGGTATGGTAACGGTATATGTTTTTTTATGCCGAAATTTTCGATACGGTATACGGTATCGTATGTAAAATTCGGTATACCGTACCGACCCAGCCCTAAGTATATGATGAGGATCATATGCGGGTGGTACTAGAGAAATATTATCAGTATTATATCAATATGAATGATCAACATATGTTCAACATAGGTCTAATTATATGAAATAGATTGTTTTGCATATAATTTAGGAGTCAGGATGTATCTACTATTGTGCTCGGAAAGTGCGATATCAAGAAAAAAGTATCAAGATTTAGATCAAATCTTACATGCAGGTATATATATGAAAGAATCAAGACTTCTCGATCTTTTACAGCTTGAAATATACTACTAAATTGTCAGTCTTTTACCAAGATCCGCATGCAGCTACTCCTCGTCGTCCTCGTCGTCCTCGACGGAGATGACCGGTGCTGGTGGCGGCGGTGGCAGTGGAGCTGATGAAGATTGAGATGGAGGTGGAGGAGGAGGAGGAGGAGGAGTTGCTACGGGTGCCGCGTCAGCTATGATTTGGGCGGCGTCCGCCACCGCCTTGGCGTAGTTTGCCGACGCCTGGGTGGCGTCCGCCGCCGCTTGGGCCAAGTTCGCCATCGCCTGGGCCGCGCCGGCGTTGCGGCGGCCTCGTCGACGAGCTCGAGGACGAGGAGGCATAGGGAGATTGTTCGTCTGGCGTGGGGCGGGCGGGGGAGACGAGGCAGTGGCGTCGGCCGGGGCGGGCGGAGGAGATTCGAGGCTCGTCTGGCGTGGCGGAGGTATAATACCGTATCGAATTTTTCGGTATCGGTATCGGTATGAAATTATTATTTTTCGGTATTTCGGTATATACCGAAATACCTATTATATATCCTTTTATAAATTATTTATTATTTTTAAAATTGATATTGGGTACGGTATTTCGGTATGATCAGTATACCGAACATTTTTATACGATCGGTATGATCAGTATGATCGGTCGGTTGGTCGATATTTCGGTATGATCGGTATATCGAATATTTTGATCGGTATGCATTTTATACTATACTGAAAATTCGGTATACCGAATTTTCGGTATACCGAAATTCCGGTATACCGAATTTTCGGTATACCGAAATTCCGGTATACCGAATTTTCGGTATGGTAACGGTATATATTTTTTTATGCCGAAATTTTCGATATGGTATACGGTATCGTATGTAAAATTTGGTATACCGTACCGACCCAGCCCTAAGTATATGATGAGGATGATATGCGGGTGGTACTAGAAAAATATTATCAGTATTATATCAATATGAATGATCAACATATGTTCAACATAGGTCTAATTATATGAAATAGATTGTTTTGCATATAATTTAGGAGTCAGGATGTATCTACTATTGTGCTCGGAAAGTGCGATATCAAGAAAAAAGTATCAAGATTTAGATCAAATCTTACATGCAGGTATATATGAAAGAATCATGACTTCTCGATCTTTTACAGCTTGAAATATACTACTAAATTGTCAGTCTTTTACCAAGATCCGCATGCAGCTACTCCTCGTCGTCCTCGTCGTCCTCGACGGAGATGACCGGTGCTGGTGGCGGCGGTGGCGGTGGAGCTGATGAAGATTGAGATGGAGGTGGAGGAGGAGGAGGAGGAGGAGTTGCTACGGGGGCCGCGTCAGCTATGATTTGGGCGGCGTCCGCCATCGCCTGGGCGTAGTTTGCCGACGCCTGGGCGGCGTCCGCCGCTGCTTGGGCCAAGTTCGCCATCGCCTAGGCCGCGCCGGCGTTGCGGCGGCCTCGTCGACGAGCTCGAGGATGAGGAGGCATAGGGAGATTGTTCGTCTGGCGTGGGGCGGACGGGGAGACGAGGCGGTGGCGTCGGCCGGGGTGGGCGGAGGAGATTCGAGGCTCGTCTGGCGTGGCGGAGGGTGGGGGGGGGGGGGGGGGGGGGGAGGAATCGAAATACCCTTCGTTTTTTTATAGGAGCTGACTGACCGGAGTTCGGATCCTCTGGGTCCAAATCTATCCGAGTCCCTGAGTCTTAAGAAAACGACAAAATTTTGCACGTGCGTAGCACGTGCAAAATCTTTGCCAAAAACCCCGCTCTCGCTCCCTCCGACCTGCGCCCGCTCTTCTTCCTCCTCCGACCGGCGAACGAAGTCCCTCTTCCTCTTCCTCCTCCACCCACGCTGCACCTCTCCTCTTCTTCCTCCTCCGACCGGCGAACGAAGTCCCCGCCTCACCTTTTCTGCCGAAGCCTGCCCGAAGCGAAAAACTAGGGTTTCCCCTGTCGCTGCTCCCCGAAACCTGCCGACCCTCTTCTTCCTCGACGAAGCTCGCAGCGACCCTCTTTGCCCTCAACGAAGCTCGGCGCCTTCCTGCCGACCCTCTTCTAAACCACTGGCTTCCTATCCGCCCCTCTTCTTCCTCGACGAAGAGAAGAACTAGGGTTTCCCCTTCTACTCGTGCTGCTTGCCGAAGCCTTCAGTTTTTCCTTCTTCGATATCCGTCCTGGGCATTCCTTCCGACGGGCAAAGATCAATCAAGGAGTTGATGAACTTGTACGAAAACAATATCAGCGGTACCAAGAACTTCAACTCAGGATGTTTGTCCATGTTCGAAGAGCCGAATGGTCTTCATACTAGAAACAAGTTGGAATACAACTTGCTTGAGCAGGGACCTGGAATCGGCGACGACCTCTTTGAAGGAGTCGATAGCTTGGCGGAGCAATCGCAGTTTGCTCAGCAAAGCATGTTGCAGTTTCAGCAAGAACTTAATGAACAGCCAATTGGAGTGGACTACTCTGATGTTATGCATGAAGCCATTGAGGTTTCTTTGCACCAACAAGGTGGATTCAACTGGTTCTGTTGAAAGAAATGGCAGGAAGCAGCTAAACCTCGCTCGCTTAAGGACTAGGTGATTTCCCTACGATTAGCTGTTTGAATCTTTCCTTGTTATGCCATGAATCAAATATAAACTATGTCGAGCATGTTCAGGAGGAATTCTTGTTTGATATCATCATTAGAACTCCAAATATGGCATTTGTATTAGTGTGGTTAGTGATGTTTGATACTTCTATCCAACAGCTTGATAAATGTATGATGTTCTAAACCATGGTTTCGATATGTAGTTTTGTGTTTCACTCTTCATTTCGATTGTACTTCTGCCCTTGTTGTAAAGGCTGTGCAAAATCTATAAAGTTTAGAAGAAACTAAGAACTTGCTTCTGTCTCAATTATGATCTTTCACTACAAGCACTTCACTTTATGCAAAGATGAACTCTTGGGAGTGGCAGATGTTAACTTTATACATAATGACAAGAAAGAAAGAAAGAAAGAATCTTTAGTATAATTCTATATAATTAACAAGTGTAAATTAGATTTGATCGATCTTTGGTAATCTTTGGAAAACCAATTTTTATAACTTTTGATCGAGACAGAGCAAGATTCAAACAATGAAACAACACAAACCTTTGTACAAACTTGAAAAACCTTACATGAACACAACTAACAGTCAATGAAATTACACACACACAATGAAAGCATCAAAAATATAATTAACTACTTCATTAAACTCCTAATCCAAGTAAATAGGATTAACACAAGGCTCACTGTTAATTGCCATCCTTAATACTGAACTAACCCTACTTTATCAACTAGTTAGGAGAGTGATTTAGGGTTTTCCAGGGTTCTTCGGATCATGGCGGCCGTTCGGTCCTGAGCCAGGATAGTCATTCACCTCGATCTCCATTCTTCCCTTCTCAAAGCCACCTTCCTCGACCTGCATAATCTGAGCTTGCAGAAACAAATTAATCACAAATTTTCACAAGAAAGAAGAAGAAAAATTGTGGAAAATCTGTTCTGAAACCTTCATTCTTAGTTCATCTTTGTTCCTCAACGCAAAGGCTCCTACAAGAACAACAACAACAAGAAGAAGAAGAAGAACAAGAGAAGAGATCAGCCGTCGGCAGGCTTCGGGGAGCAGCGACGAGGAGCAGCGCGGGTGGAGGAGGAAGAGGAAGAGGGACTTCGTTCGCCGGTCGGAGGAGGAGGAAGAAGAGGCGGGGGCTTCAGCGCGGGTGGAGAAGGAAGAGGAAGAGGGACTTCGTTCGCCGGTCGGAGGAGGAAGAAGAGACGGGGGCGGGGGCTTCGAGCAGCGCGGGTTTTTGGCGAGGAGGAGGAGGGGGCCGACGAGGAGGAGGAGGGAGCGGGTGCCGGTCGGAGGAGGAAGAAGAGGCGGGGGCTTCGAGCAGCGCGGGTTTTTGTCGAGGAGGAGGAGGAGGGAGCGGGCGCCGGTCGGAGGAGGAAGAAGAGCGGCCGGTCGGAGGGAGCGGGAGCGGAGTTTTTGGCGAAGATTTTGCACGTGCTACGCACGTGCAAAATTTTGTCGCTTCCTTAAGACTCAGGGACTCAGAGAGATTTGGACCAGAGGATCCGAACTCGACTGACCGACCAAAAATTAGAGGAAGTATTACCAGTGTTTTAAAAGGCGTTCCGGAGGCGAGCCTCGGGGCTCGACCTGGGACGAGGCGTTCCAATAATAGGGCGTAAGGCATTAAAATAAATAATTAAACAAGTTATTTATTCAACAACACTGCATAGCGCAGTGGCTTAGTGGGTTTGATTTTGAAATCGGACTTGGGTTCGACTTCCATTATAGTCATTTTTGTAAAAAATTTTCATTCCTTATAAAGAATTTAAATTAATTCAGCAAATAAATAGAAAATTTTTTTAACACGATCATTATAGTACTTCATTGACTTACTAATTTAGGCTGTGATTTATTTCAATTTAGAATTATTTGCTTTTTTAAGTGACTAATATTGAAAAAGTATGTGTTTTAAATTATTATTTAGAATTGTATAACGATAGTTTTGTATCTATATAGGTTTTCTTAATTTTATTATATCTATTTATATTTTTAAAATATTTTATAATATATATCCTATTTTTATATATTTAAAAATTAAAAATTTATGGGACTTACGCCCGACGCCTCAGGGCTTTCGCCCCGTGTGGGCGGATGGTAAACGCCTCGCCCAACGCCTTCGCCTTTTAAAACACTGAGTATTACGCCCTGTTTACTTGGGAGGGCGGAAAATAAATCAAAGGAAAACTTTCCTCACGATGTATCCATCCATCGTTTACTTTTATAAATTTTGAAGGGCGGAAAGAAATTCTATCCATCAGCAGATCGTTTTCTCCCCCAAATCTATCACTCCGAAATCAGACGGAACGCGGACGGACGGACGAAAAAAAAATTCTCTCCGATTTCTTCTCTTCTTCTCCTCTGCCGCCGGCGCACCTCTGTCCCCTGCTCGCCGTCCGCCTCTGCCGCCGGCGCACCCTCACCCGTATCCTCGTCTTCATCCGCCTCCGCTGCTCGTCGCCTCCGCCTCCGTCTCCGCTGCTCATCGCCTCCCACCCCACGGAGCATGCTCTCCTTGCCGTACTTGCAGTTGAGGTACTGATCGGAGGAAGGGTCGAGGGATTCGAGGGATCCGCGATCAGCTCGTCGTCGGAGATCCTGGAGTACGCGTCAGTGGAAGGCGTCGAACCAGTGGTGCGCGCCTGCGTGGAGTGTTTGGGGTCGGCGTCGGTGGAGGTGAAGCGGGAGGTTGCAACGAGGATCCATCTCTTGGCGAAGCACCGGTCAGACTTCCGGATGCTGATCGGAGAGTCAGGGGCTATCCCGGCCTTGGTACCGCTGCTGTGCAGCACGGACCCGGCTGCGCAAGAGAACGCGGCGACGGCGTTGCTAATAAACCTTTCGTTGGAGGAGGCCAACAAGGGGCGGATAGCGGCAGCAGGTGCGATCAAGCCGCTGGTGTACGCGCTGCGTACGGGGACGACCTCCGCGAAACAGAACGCCGCATGCGCGCTGCTGAACCTTTCGATGATCGAGGAGAACTGGGCAACGATAGGCGCATGCGGGGCGATTCCCCCGTTGGTGGCGCTGCTCGTGGGTGGCTCGAGCCGGGGGAAGAAGGATGCCCTCACCACGCTCTACAAGCTGTGCTCCACTCGTCGGAACAAGGAGCGGGCGGTAAGCGCTGGCGCTGGCGCTTCTGGTGGGCATGATCAGTGAACCCGGAGGCGGCACGGCTGAGAAGGCAATGGTGGTACTGGGAAGCCTGGCTGCGATCCCGGAGGGGCGAGAGGCGATAGTGGAGGCCGAGGGAATCCTTGTGCTGGTGGAGGCGTTCAATTTCCAGTTACAGCCATTTTCTCACGAACAGGTTGATGTCTGTTGACGCGGGGACCGAGCATCCTCCGTTTACTCTCCCTGCGGCGAGGGATTTCTTTTCTCCTTCCCAAGGATTTATTTTCCCAAGGATTCCTTTCTTTTCCTCATCCACTCTATCAAGTAAACATAGCATTAATGTTCTACTCTTTTTCTTTCGTTTAAATTTTTTCTACTGGATTTTATTGATAATGTTTTAATATTGAATTCTCCATCAATCATTTGAAGGAAAATATTATAATAGAGGATTGATTTAATTTTATTGTTGATTGATAATTTATCATATTATTTCATTTTTATCCCACTCCTAAAAAAACAAACAAAAGAAGACAATTCTATTAAGTTAAACAATATAAGATTTATATATTTACGAAAGCTAAACGTGTGGACCGGTTAAATGCAGTTATTTTAAAGTCAGATACCGTTATACGAAAAATTTCCCTTTCTAGTAAATATAAAAATTAAATGCAATCTTTTTTTTTAACTCGAATCCGGTGAGATGATAAATCGCGAAATTTTCCTTTTAGTAAATATAAGGTTAAATGCAATCTTTTTTTAGTTGGATACCGTGATGCAATCTTTTTTTAGTTGGATATCGTGAGATGACAAATTGCCTATTTTAGTAAATATAAAAGTTAAATACAGTCTTTTTTAATTAGATAAGTTGATATAATCGGTAAATTGATTTTAAAAAATATTATAATATTCTAGAAAACCAATAATTATATTCAAAATAATATGGTCAACAATCAGCGAAATGGGAGGCATAAATTCGATTTGACCTTTTCTATTATCGTTTTCATATTATTATCGTTTGAATTAGTCCCCGTCACATCGCTTAATTTTAATTTTAAAAATTCTCCGATCCATGACCAGGAAGCGTGACTCAGTGACTCAACCACCTTGACGCGGAATCATCTTAATGATTGCGTACGTTCACACAGTGCGAGTGAGCAGCAAGCGACGGCGCCAGCCTGGCTTTTTCTGTGAGCGGCCATCGCTCGGGAGGCTCGAAGTCGTGTCGAGATCGGATTCTCTTGGTTATTTAGGTTGGGACTTGGGAGGGCGAGGCTCTCGTTGTTGTCCTCGGTTGTAACGAACGCTGCAGAGAGATGGGGGTGTTAGGAGCGATGGTGGCGCATCCGGAGGAGCTCTACCCCATGGTGAAGCTTAAGATGGCCATGGATCGCGTGCGACGCCAGATCCCGGCGGAGCCCCACTGGCACTTCTCCTACCTCATGCTCCAGAAGGTCTCGCGCAGCTTCGCTCTTGTCATCCAGCAGTTACGCCCACAGCTCCGGAATGCGGTCAGTCTCCTTTTTTTCTCATCGCTCTGATTTTCGATTTCCTCGTTTCAAGTGGGAAATCTTTTATCGCACGCGATTGCTATCTGATTTGTCCGCACATATGCTGCCTGATTTGATATCCTTTTGTTTGGACGCGTCAAGTCGCTGTGTGCGATTAGATCCGTTCTCCATTTCTAGTTATTATTGATGGTTGTTGAGCGTTTCGTGGATGTCCAGGTATATTAGTTCGCGTTCCCATTGCCTGGCTAACGAGGAGTCCTGCATTTTGATCTTGTCTGATTGATGTTGATCTTGTCTAATGAGATAAATCTAAGAACTACTGAAGATGAAGATAGATATTTCTTATTTTAATGCATACCTACATTCATATTTTTTCTACTAGTATTACGCCATCAGAATGCTGTTGACTTGTCATAGATTCTCAACGGCCTCCATTTATTTAATACGTTTCCTTGTTATCTTATTCATACACACATGTAAACTTGCGGATGCCTTGAGATATCCAAATTTTATTTTACTATTCATCAGTTGGTATCATTACCATTGTTCAACATGGAAACACCAGTTTATTCTGATCCGCAATTTTTCACTCCCCTTTCTTGTATTGTGCTACATCTTCATTGTTGTGGAGAGTTTTGTGAGGGAACGAGGGACAGGTAAAAGCTTTCCACTCTGCAGGGGTGAAGAACAACATTCACAATGAAATAAAAATTCTCAGACTGACTCAATCTATGCAGGCTACATGTTAAGTTAAAATACAAATTGTATGAGATAGGTTCGTTGCTTGGAGACCAAAAATATCCCTTTTGAGGTAGTCTAACTTAGAAGTGTTCAATCCTAATGATATATGACTAGAAAAATGCAGGATAATAGAACAAGACTATCATGTTTCATGATAATTATATCAATGCACCATGGCCCTATTGCCTGTGTGCTATTGATACATGCACTATATAAGTAATCTCTGAGAACAAATATCTTATCATTTTTGTCTCAATTTTTTGGGGAAACCATATGAACATTATCCCATCGACTTTATGCAACACTCTATTAGTTTGAGTCAAGAAGAGCTTAGTACTGTATTGTTGTTATTCATAAAGAAGCATTACACTATATAGGGCTCAAACACAACATGGGTACACAATAGATAAATAATAGTGTGCCAAGTTAATTAATTAAGCTTGGATGATAATGTGGCACACACTTGGATAACTATACATTTTAGTGGTGGAACGTGTCTTGGATATTCATTCGAGATAAATGCAACTTGGCCCTTTGTGACTTGTCAATGAGTTTAAGTCTCTTAGCCAAGGTTGAAGCAGGTTTACCAAGCTGTAGCTGGGGATCAATCACTTGTGGGATGGCTTGAGTGTTGTCTGTGGTTCAACTCAAGGTGGACCATGGTTTGGACATTCGTTTGAGTTGAATGCAACTTGGCCATGGGCCATGGTTTGGACATTCGTTTGAGTTGAATGCAACTTGGCCTGTGGTGGCCCGAGTCTAGTTAGGTTTCATATAATGTGGGAGAGGACGAGGATTTGTCTCTACTCAATTTAAAACAAGTACAATGGCTTTGAGACTCCTCTATCTCTTTTGTGGCTAGACAATGACCCTCTCTCTTTTACTGATGCTTTGAAGACGGTGGTGGAAAGGGCTCTAAGCACTACATAATCTTTGAAAAGCGATTGCTCAAGGTTTTCTTTGTGATTAGGAAAATTGCTTTTATAGGCCCTAAAAAGTGTGTAGACTAATCTTTGGAGCCATGTGGTACCACAAGGTTAGCTCTTTTAATTGGGCTATACACCTGGGCTTATCTCATAGTTTTAGTGGTTCCTAAATATTCTAGGGGTTTCCCCATTACAACATTCCCTTGCCTTGATTTTTTGTGATCCATTATCTCTATTTTGGTTAGGAATATGATGTAGGAAACAAGGTGATATCCTTGCATTTGTAACACTGATTCTGGATGTAAAATCCTCTAATTTTGTTGTCCTTATGATTGAGAATTTTCTCAGTGCTCGCTATTGATGTAAGGTTCGTGTGGCATGGTTGACCTTGCACTATAAAGGCACGGCAAGGTCTTACTGTCCTTTCTTTCACAACTTTAGTAGAGATTTCTACTACTTCCTTGCTTTGATCAGAAAACTCCTTGTGTCTTCTAGCACCCTTTGGGCTTTAGAGTATTGGGTTTCTAGGTCTATCTTCTTTGTCCTTAATTTCCTTCTAGTGAGTCTTAGACAATTTCTATGGACCTATAGATGCTACCCCCATTAACTCCATAAATTAACATTAACTAGTTGATGATCATAAGGCACGTATAAAGGACGATACAATAAGTTTTCTATCATACTCCAACTAAACTAGAGAAAAAAGATGGTAGAGGAAGTTGTTTTTCATTTCTTCCTCTTCATAGTGATTTTCTACTGGCGCACTATGCTCCACTTATCGTCAATATCTCATAGGGCTATAAATGAGCCAAGCCGAGCCAAACTTTGTAGTGTTTAAGTGTGTTTTATAAGGTAACTGAACCAATCTAAACTGAGCCTACCTTAAAATGAACCAAGCCGTTGAAATGGTTGTTTAAGCTTGACTTGTTTTTTTATATGAGCTTGAGCTTAGTTCGTTTAAATGTTATCAAGCTCTTAATTCAAAACTTATTTGATTGTTTGAAACATTTACAGTTTTAATCTTGTTTCGTTGGTTATTGAACTTGATAATACAAGCTTGTTTGTTCATTTTGAAAGTTTCTTTATTTATGTACCATGTTGATGAGAGTTTTATTATGAACATGATTCACAAACTTTGTTCGTGAACCTTGTTCATGAACTCACATATAGTTCACAATCTCAATACATGAAGATTGACAAGTTGAACACATATGTTCAAGCTTATTCATTTAGTTTAACGAGTTGTTCAAGTTTGTTCATTTAGTTTAACAAGTTGTTTAAGCTTGTTGATTTAATCGACCTTGTGTGTATTGAACGATCATAAACAAGCTCTTACCAAGCTAAACACCAAACTTGCTCATGAATATTTGGTTCATTTACAACCCTAATATCTCACCCTACCTTGATAGCAAGGCACTCTAAGAATTGACCCAATTATTCATGCTCATCAACGCATTTGATTTCTTGAAGCAAGATCTCAAGGCCACTAGCCTCCAAGAGCCTAAGGTTTGGTTTGAACTCTATCTTATGTTATGCTTTATTTGTTTTCTAACTTTGTCTTTTGTTTTGTAGAATTATGCTTTTATCTTACAAGTGGCCTTAGAGATTCTGATGATGAGAGCTCAGAAAGCTCCCTTGTTCGGATCTGGTTAGAGTTGTTCAATTCCACATTGTTTGACTCTTTAGCCAAGTAGTTAAGTTGACCAAGGATCCTTCAACCATGGATCTATAGGTGGAGGTGCCAATTCAGGATGAGAGCCCCTTAGAGGTGCCTACCATTGAACCTATGGCTACCTTCATTCATTCATAAAATGAACAAGTTGTTCCCATTGATGGACTACATTAGCACATGACTAGACAGTCTAAGAGGACCTAGATTGAAGAAGAGAGGGCATAAATTTAGTCCCATTGATGGACTACATAAGCACATGACTAGACAGTCGAAGAGGACCTAGATTGAAGAAGAGGGGGCATAAATCGAAGAGGCAATGCCCTTTCCTAAAGAAGAAAAACCCACAACATGAAGTTTTAGAGCCATCCACTTTAAACCCAAGGAAACATTTTGATCTAATGAGTAACTACAACTCTGTGCCTGTAGTAGTTTGAACCTATGCCAAGTTAGATTGTTGAACCCTTTAGAGAAAGTTCCCATTACCAAGACATGAGGGTTGGATGGGATCTAATAGATAAGCCTTGGAAGAGAATAAGGCATGCCTTGACGTACATGTACCAACTGATGCTTCCTTTACTAGCCTAAGTGATTTGACAACATTGGGCATGCTTTCGAGATGCACAAAGGACAAAATTCGACTCTTCCATGAGCAAATGACATTGTAGATGACGAAGATCGAGCACTTGATGCTTGAATCCATATCCAATAGCCGATGGCGATAAGGTGGAGTAGTTTAGGAGAATAGGTCGAGTTTGACTCCATAAGGAATTTGTGCAATAAATGGGAGTAGATGATCATTGCTCTCAAGGATGAAGCTTACCAACTCAATTGACATTGTGGAGGCCCTTCTTGACAATAAAAAGACTAGAAGTGAGAGTAAGGAGCTCCAAGTATAGAATAATGAAATGCATGATTAGAACCAACTACTATGGTAAGCTTTGAGATCAAAAGGTGGGTAAAAGAGTATTAGAAGTGGCCTTGAGTGTTAGGATTAAAGCACCAATCCTAATAACCAAAAGCGATACAAAAAATTTGAAAAAAATAAACACAGAATACATAAAATTTATAGTGGTTTATCCTCAATTTGACAACTACGCCCACTTGCCACCGTTGCAAATTTCCACTATATTGAAACCAAGATTACAAAGAGAGAATGCATCCTCTTAGAACTATTTTTTTTTTGCTCTCTCTCCACTCTTTGTGTGAATCATGTATTTCAATGACTACCGCCCACAATCATAACTGAATTAGGACTACAAATAATGTCTCAAATACCTAAAATATCCTTACATAAAATAATTAGGCATCACACACACATTAATAATCTCCCACTTGGAGACTAATTCACCATCAATTGTTTCCATCTACAGTGGCAACAACTCCTCATTCTTTAGTCCTTAGTCCTCAGTGGAGCAGTTTATCTAAAGTTGTGCATCACTTCAGTTTCTCAAGTGTCACAATCTATGTCAACATATCGAGCATGACTTGTATTTTCTTAAGAGCCAAAATTGTATCCTCCCAAGGGGATTTTATAAAGTGATATCAAATCTGTATGTGCATTGTCCTAGCATTATAAACAAGATTCTTAGCCAAATGAATGATATATTGTCACAATATAACACATTTTTTCATATTTGTGACCCAACTTTTTAGAAAAGACTGCAACCAAACCATCTCTCAGTAGTAAAAAATGCAACTATGTTTTGTAATTTTGAACCCAACGAATTGCAGTATCACTCAGAGTATAAATAAATCCAGTAGTACTCTTTTTGCCATCTACATCACTAGACATATCAACATCAACATATCCATGCAAGCTAAAATTTGACTTTCTAAAGCATAAAGAGGAGTTTTCAATATTCTTCAAATACCTGAGAATCTATTTCATTGTCTCCCAATGTTGGTTACTTATAAACCTACTTATAACTCACATTGTATGTGCTATATCTGGTTTAATGCATATCATTGCATACATAAGACCAGTGTTCTAAATGACTCTTGAGGTGACCGCCTAGGTGCCGCCTAGGCAGGAGGCGGGCATCAACCACACCTTCTTTGCCTTAGGCGATCAAAGATGAGGCTAGACTGGTGAGACGGGTGAGCTGGCGCGTGAGCCAGCGAGGCGGCTGAGGCGGTCGAGGGGGGTGAGGTGGTGGATGAGACGATTAAAGTCAATAAAATTTAAAAAACCCTACTCCCTTTCAAAACATAAATAACTCTGTAACTCAAATCACCCACAACTCACCTCCTTCTGCTTGAAACCGCCATCACCGCCGCCGTCACCATTAGATTAGCTTTTATATATTTTTAGTCATGGATTGAAATCTCGAGCCGTTTCGTCTGATACCCCTTCGGTGTTGACGCACCACGACGCGTTTGAACCCGTCGACCGAGCCTGACTACTCGTTCGGATGCGTCGTGCGGTCCCGACGATGTGTTCAGACTCATTACGCGAGTCGAAACAGTGGTAAGAGCGGTGAGTTAGATTTTTTCTTAGGATTTAAGAATAACTTTAGATTAATAATTTTAATCAACTTTTAACTATGATTGCGATAATTTAAATAGACTTAATTACAGTTTAATAAAATTATCTTATTAATTTAATATATATATATTAAAAAATTATTTTATTTTTATTTTTAAATATTTAGATTAAAATTTTTATTTATAGTTAATATTTTATATTAAAAAAATTTTCAAACTATATCAGTATGGTATGATACAATATCGAAACTGTATTGTTCCAGTCTGGGACTAAAACCTCTACATGGTTCGAAATTTTAAACCAAGGAAGCTCAAGGTTGGCTTGTTGATGGTGGTGATGAAGATGAGGTCGAGTCGGGTTCGGGACTTGGAGAATGGTGGAGGAGGTCTTGGGAGCGGATGAAGTGCTACAACCAAGGAAGAACACAAGGAACACCCCCAATAGAGAATTTGATGAGGATTTAGATACATTGGAGGAAGAGAATGAAGATGTTGATTTTGAGTCCGATGATGAGAGGATTATGGATGTAATTGATGGTGCATGTGTAGATGATTTAGAAGATTAGTTATGTTTAGTTTAGTCCTTATTGGTTTGTTGTCATGTTGGATTGAAACTTTGAATTTTAAACTAGACTTTGAATGATATTACTTTTTTAGTATTAATATGGTGATGAATTTTTATTAATTATTTTGTTAGTTGCATATATGTATTTGTACCTTTTATAAATTGTATTGTATGAAACTTATTTATGCATAAGCATGATGACTATTTATAATATTATGTATCAAAAATGGTAAAAAAAAAAAATTCAATTGTCTAGGCAGTGCCTAGGCGGCCGAGGTGATAGATGGTCACTGGCCGCCCTGCCATCGCCTACCGCCATTTACAACACAGCATAAGACAACCAATGACAAAAGCATAGGGTACAATGCCCATTTAGGTTGGATCCTTAGATGAAGGTGACTCATTCTTAGAAAGACGAAAATGATGGGCCAAAGGTGTGTTCACTATCTTTGCTCTATCCATGTTGAATCTGCTAAGCACTTTCTTTATATATTCTTGCTAAGATAACTTTAGGACCTCATTGTCCTTAATAATTTTCATTCTAAGGATTTGTTTTGTAGTACCCAACTCCATCAAAAATAGTACATTATTAGGTGAAGATCTAATAATTATGGGTGTAAATGAGCTGAGCCAATATTAGCTGTGTTCAAACTTTTTTACTTCCTTATCGAGCTTGTTCAAACATGGGTTTAAAAATCTTTTCAAGCTCGAGTTGAGCTCGAACTTTTTATTGATCTCAACTAACAATGTTATTATCCTTATAAATTAGGTCAAATGTTTATTTGATACATGAAAAATATATTATATTTTATTTATAACATATTTTGAATAATTTAAGATTATAAAATTTATAAATTACTATATCTTTATGTATTTGAATAAAAAAAGAAATAAATTTATGATTACATTTTACACAAATTAATAAATAACTTTATTCATAAATTGGCTATGGACGTTAACAATCTAAGTTTACTAGTGTTCAAGTTTCTTTATTTTATATACTTTTGTTACTATTGAACAAATGTAAACGAGCTTTATCGAACTGAACACCAAGTTCTTTCATGAATGTCAGGTCCATTTACTGCCCTACTAATGATGCTAGGACTGGGTTCAATATTTTGATTATCAGTGTAGTGCTTTTGTAAACCAAATTCTGACTTCTTATTCCTTTGAATGAGGATTAAAAGAAGAGTAAAATCTACAAATGCATTGACTATGTTGATCAGTATGTTTATGCACCATATTGAGTGAGAATATGGTCCATTAATCAAAAAAAATTTTGGTCTTATTATTTCTTCTTAGTTATACTTGATTATTTTTGCTTATACATGGTCTCATCAGGAATGATTGCTTTTTGGTTGTTTTATTTGATGCACTTTTATTCTGATCTTGCAGGTCTGCGTTTTCTACCTGGTTCTCAGAGCCCTAGATACAGTTGGTCAGCTCTTATCCCTTTATGTTATTACTTAAACTTAACAATAAATTTAAGGTTTGTTTGTATTCATTTTTGTTAGTTTTCCTGAGGGTTTCAGTTGTTTTTCTAGGTTGAAATGAAAACCACACTGTTTCTTCCCAATTCCTGCTAGATTTCATTTTGTTCTCTGCTCTTCCTTTTTTCACTCTTCTTTTCCTCCTTATTAAACTCTCTGGGAGCACATTGAAACTAGGCAATGAATGGATGGAAGAAACGCAGTCTGCTAGCATTTCTAAATTCTCTTAATATACAAATTGATTTTCTTGTCGCGTCAGTTTTTTATGGTATTTTGTACTCAATCTTGAATATTATATGGATCACGATTGATTTTCAGCAGCTTTGTATTGTAAGCACCATTATTTTCTTTCTTCAATTTTTATCATGCCATACAATTAGCCTTAAAGACATGCTCCCATGTCGTACTGGATACATGGAATGCTGAGATTTTTTTTTATTGATTTTTCTATTACCTGAGTAACCGGATAAGTTTCATCTAATCCTTTCATTAATAAATTTCAGAGGATGATACAAGTATACCTTCTGATATCAAAGTACCGATTTTGCAGAGCTTTTACCGTCACATATACGATAGGGAATGGCATTTTTCATGTAAGCCATCTATTACTTGAATGCTCATTTTTTATATAACTTGCATCATTGCTTGAATTGTATTCATAATTGACTGAGGTTCAACTATGCACAATCTGTGGGTAGTTGATTTGGTGGTTGTTTCTTTTAATCATAAATTAAACTGTCAACTTGCTTTCCAAATGAAACATATTTGTGGTTTACAATTCAGTCAATGCTGTATGTAGGATGCTACATAAATGCTAGCTGTACGTTTGGTTCACAGGAATGGAATTATTATGCTCCATCTGAGCTCAATCTAACCAAAGATAGATATGCCTACACTAGTATCAGGCAGCAATAATAAGCTAATTCACACCTTGAACAATAACCACCTTGTCTTATGGAATCCTAGAGCATTGAACTGACAACCTTAATTGAAACTGAGGCAAAACAGAAGGGTTGTTAGCCAGCAAATACAGATAGGAAAATATAATAATGTGAATGTGAGAAAGATATGCTATCAGCTAAAAAATGTGAATAAAATTATGATGTGCCAACTCAAGAAACATGAGTTAACTCAAACATGATGGAAATATTTCATCATGCATTAAGACAACACAATGACAATATATCATATCAACGACCTCCACTCCAAGCATCAATGTTGCTCTTGTAATGAAGCAACACACACTAAGAATAAATGGAATAGACACTCGTTGTTAGCATGATTTGAAATCTCATACCATGCCAGATGAAACAATCGAAACGTATCGTTCCGGTAAATCATCGAAATTTGATACCACTCGACACCAAGATTCAAAATCTTGAGCAATGCTATATTTTGTCTTTGACCAGAAAGATACTATTCTGATATTGTGCCGATGCTCCGATGCATAATGCTGATGATAGATTGGAGGTTGAAGGAGGAAAGAGATGAAGTAAAGGAAGAATACATTATTTGTGCTGAGTGGTATCGAATTTCGATATGTATCGAAACATCGACATGATACCAAAATAGAATCATTTCAGATTGAAATTTTGGCACAGCTTGAGATTTTGAACCTTAGTTGTTAGTATCTTACATTTCACATATTAATCATCAAGTTACGAGTGAAAGATTAGTGGGTTTCTGCTTGCACTCTCACATTGTGGGGAGGTACATTGTGCTTGTTTAAGCATAGGTATGATTGCCATCCAACAACCAAAATATGTTGTCTATCACATACACTCATTTTACAATCATTTAAGCATGCTATTGGCAAACTATCCCCAATTGCGTCAATAAACTACATCTTGGGTCTATAATATGACAATATATGAAAGCCCAACGATATATAACACCTTAATGCTATAATGTTGCTAGAAGCGAATAATCTAAAGCCTTAAAAATCACAACTCAAATCTCCAAACAAAAAAAAAGTTTGACTCGACCCTAACCAACATTCAACTTACTACATACAACTGACATATATGAATGATCATAAAATCAATCCTATGGATTAGCTAGCATAATATATAGAATCTTGCACAAAATCATAAGTGTTCTGACATATATGAATGATCATAAAATTAATCCTATGGATTAGCTAGCATAATATATAGAATCTTGCACAAAAATCATAAGTGTTCTTTTTTTACCGAATCGTCAAAGGGACACCTAATTTTGATTTATCATCAAAAGGGTGTGCCCTGTGTGCTCTTTCCTACCAAAAAACAATACCCTTCTAAACCCACCCACCCAAACCACAACACACCCACACCCACACCCACACCCACACCCACACCCACACCCACACCCAGTTGCTTGCCCTAAAAGCCAAATTGGAAGCCCAACAGGTGGATGCCTCGCTCAAATTGCTATATCTAGCATTGCTCTTGCACTTAACTTCTCTATTTGGGAACCTTTCTTTGACTTGTTCTCTTCCCTTCTAATCTCCATGAACAATCCATGGTTAATACAAAATGGAGAGCATTTAACTTCTCTATTTTCGGTACATTTCTCTGACTTATTCCCTACCCTTCAGTCATCGTGAACAACCCATTAAAGGTTGGTACACAATGCTTAGAGTTTTTTTTTGTTTTTAATTTTAGGGTTTACTTTGAGTTTTAAGCTTTACTATTTAGGATACTTTGCCCGTTATTTAGTGTTTACATTCTTTGAAGCTCATGTAGTCATTCTATTTTTGGAGCCTTAGAGGTCCATTTAATATTGTTAGAATATTTAGGGGAATAAATATTATTTTAATCTGTCTTTTCTTTATAGAATAATTTTTCTTAGAATAAGTCCCTATCTTCATATATAAATAGGGACTTATGTCTTGTAATATCCTGAATATAATTCCATAATATTTTACATGGTATCAGAGCGAAAGGGTTTAGGTTTATCCGCCGTACCCTAATTCCTTCTCCCCTCTCTCTTCTCTGTTCACTGCCGCCTCCCACGTCTCTTCCT
>NC_133863.1:10232547-10351116 GCF_044706935.1 Curcuma longa
TTTGATGGATTTAGGGATGGAGTTGCATTTGGACTTATGTTTATTATGGATGTTATGTTTGGTACATTTGAAGTTTGATACTTTCTTATTAATGTTATGATGTGTTTTTTGTATTATTTGATCATTAGGATGTGTTTATATGGAGTGAGTAGGATGTGTTTATGGATGAATGTGTTTGTGGATGAATGTGTTTGAAGATGAATGTGATGTTATTATTGTAAACAGGATTCATATTTTGAAGAAACAGATTGAATCTGTGAATTTTTTTTTGATTTGCGATGAATTTTACGATGAATCCTGGTTTCATCGCAAATATATCAAAATTATATTGTTGTATCGTCCAAATATATCAAAATTTGTGATGAAATAAGGTTTTCATCGCAGATTTAGCGACAAAAAAAAGGTTTTTGTCGCAAACTTAGTGACGAAACAAAGTTTTTGTCGCCAATTTGGTGACGAAATAAGGTTTTTGTCGCCAATTTGGCGATGAAACAGTTTTCGTCGCCGTTTGATGATGAAACAGTTTTCGTCACCATTTGGCGACGAAACCCATGTTTTCATTGACAATATGGCAACAAAATTTCTATTTTTGTCGCCAAAATCAGCGACAAAACAAATTTTTTGTCGCCAATTTGGCGTCGAAAACATGTATTTAGTCGCCAAATCAGTGATGAAAACCCTGTTTCATCGCTGATTTTGCGACGAAAATATGTCTTTTCATCGTAAATTTTGCCTAAACATCTCATTTTACTTGTTCACTTTGGCGACGAAACTGGTTTTTTGTCCCAAAAGTTTACAACAAAAAATTTGTTTAGTCACGAAATTGGATACAAAAACTCATTTTCATCGCCAAATATTGAGGCGAACAACCATTTTCATCGCAAAATTTTGTAACGAATTTAGCGACGAATTAAAAGTTCATCGCAAAATCTGCAACGAATTTCTAATTTTTCATCACCACACGTTGCAATGGGCTTTTGGCAATGAAAAAATTTTTGTCGCAAAATCATTTTGCAACGAAAAATTTTTATTTTTTCATCATAAAATTCATCGCAAAGGGTTGTATTTTGTAGTGAAAGATACGGACGACAAGATTGAAATAATCAGTGATCCAATTTATGATGAAGATGAGACCAAGTCAATTAGCTAGCAAGTGTATGACAAGGTATTTTATGGTGATGATTGTAAGATTCTAGATGACAGGCTATCTGAGGATGCAGTTTATGTTTGATCAGAAGTACAACAACCGCCTAAAGATTTGACTGAGTTAATATAAGAGAATCTTCCTTCTATTCCACCACTTACACGACGACTTTTGATTCATCAGCATTTAAAGATTTTTTATTTTGAAGACACTATCCTGAACTCGAGGATGAGTTCTTTTCAACCTGGGTTGTCTGATGCAGGAGCATCTAGCAACATGATTACTTTATGTCTTCCGATATAATTATATTCCCCATTGAGCTGTGATGAGAAGAAATCGAGACTATCAACCTCTCTTTTGGGCTTTGAAGAAGGAGGATTGAGACTACCAACAAGGAAGATGATCAACCCGTGGCCTCCTGATGTCATATTCGTTAGCGGATCAACGAGAATTTCTAAAGCTCAGCAACTACTAATGAATTTTATTAATTTGGTGCAAGACAATCTTCTTCCTGGGCGACCACCTAATACTACTCTAAACTCGAGGACGAGTTTCTTTCAACCGTGGCCTCCTGATGTCATATTCATTAGCGGATCGATGAGAATTTATAAAGCCCAGCAACTACTAATAAATTTTATTGATTTGGTGCAAGACGATCTTCTTCCTGGGCGACCACCTGACACTACTCTAAACTCGAGTATGAGTTTCTTTCAACTTGGGGCGACTGATGCAGGAGCATCCAAATATTTTTATTATTAATTTTGATAATTTTTATTTTTAGTATTTTTCAGAGTTTTTGGTATTTAGAGTAGTTTTGAAAAGTTCTATTTTTTATTTTAGAATTTTTTAAATCCGTTTAGGATTTTTAGGATTAAGTCTATTAAGAAATTTTTATTTATTTTTAGGAATTTTTTAGAGTTTGTTAAGAAAATTTTCTTTTTTATGAGGAATCTTTCTTTTAGAGTTTGTTAAGAAATTTTTATTTTTTATGAGGAATTTTTCTTAGAGTTTGGGTCTATATAAACATCTTATGAGTTAATGTTTAGGGAGAAGAAGTTTTAGTTTAATAATATTTTTGGCAATGCCGTTTATTTCCCTATCTCTTGTTATTCTTCCGAATTAACAGGTTTTAGTAGATTATTTTCAATGTTTGCAGTCGAATCAACGGATTTAATATTGCCCTCGAGATAATCACTATCCCGCCCGGCGTCAGTTGATATCAGAGCATTGCCCGTGGGATAATCGCTATCCCACCCGGCGTCACTATACTGTAGCAATCGATTGGATTACTATTCATGATCACCGAAGAGTTGTGAATCGATTGATATATTGTAGCAGTCAATTCGGGTTAATGTTCATGATCACAGAAAGTTTTTTAAGGACATAGATACATTCAAGAGCACTAGAAGAGCATATAGGACCTCATTCCATGTTAGGGGTGGGGAAAATATTGAAATCTAGCACCAAAATGATGTTGGATCTCGAAATCCAGCACCCTAATGGTGTTGGATTTTGATTGCTTCAAGCATGTGAAAATGTAATCAACATAAGATTAAACAATTAACATTCGATATATAGTCGTGTAACATCTACATTAGCAAATTAAAGGCAATATCCATAAAAATTTATAATAATAATAGTAGAACAAGGTGAATAGACTAAACAATAGGAATATCTACATCTCTATCAGCTGGGGGAGGCGCATGCTCCCTCAGAAGCCAAGAATGCAAGAACTCAAACATCTCGAGTTGTTATTGTCGGATGATCTTTACATTTTCGTTTAACTGTGAAAACCCTTGATCAACCGAGAATTGAAATTGTTGATGCTCCAGACTGAGCTCCTCAAATCAAGTATCGATGGACTCCTTGAGGTTAAAAAACTGAGACTCAAGGTGGTCGAATCAATCATTTAAATGGATCTCAACTACATCCTCTAACATAGGCCTTGTATGGTCCACATGTCTTGCTGCATGTCCCCCACCCCAAGTCTCGGTCTAGGTCCCTCACCCACTTGTTGATGATCAATCCACTCCATTCTTGCATGTACTTATATCATCCTCGCTAAGGAGAATGCCCTCGAGGTGATCTTATCATATTTCGCAATCATGGGCTACAACACACCATGAGAGATATTTATGCCGATGGATTCCAATCAGACTGTGATAATGTGACCAAAAGCCATGTGAACCTTGCTCTAGATCGGCTTGATGAAGTGGATGATGCAATGAAGCATGGTCAACGCCACATTTACATCAAGAGTGTGGCGAAATGCATATAACATAAAGAAGTGGGGGGGGGGGGGGGGGGGGGGGGGGTCTAATAGTGGTCAGCGCATGACTCACTATAGATAGAATGCAATTGACAATAACTTTATACAGTACATTATCAGGGGTGGCTATTTCATTACCTGGAAACATGTTGAGGTCATCGAGATGAGGTTTTTGGAAAAAGTGCTAATATAAGAAAGACAATGATATCTGCTCAAAGGGCGTAAGTAGAGACTCATTCAATGAAGGATAGAATACAAAATCATTAGTAGAAGAACAAGATCCTAAGAAGTTCTGGAGAATGGTAGAAGTAAAATCCAAGTTGCGACAAGCATCGGGGGTCTGGTGTTTAAAACCATCACTTAATGGACATAGGTTGTGTAAAATTCAAAAACTAACTCGAAGTTAATATATCATTCACAATAGACAATATTTTATAACTGATGATGCCGAATGATTTTGACCACATCAAAGTAATTGTCACGAAAGAATTGTGCGTTCAATGACTAAGCTGCAATAAACTGATACTTAGTAGTTGGACAAGTTTTTTGATTGGATGCATTGAGACTCATTTGTTGTGTACCTGATGAGCCTTCACCGAAGTCAAGTTGTTTACGTTTTTTCCTATTTATGCATAAATGATACTTGAATCGTAATGCATCAATAATACAATCATGCGAATGCCAAATTGATGCATGAATGCAAAACAAACAAACTACAATCGATTAGTGAATAAATTAATAGTAATAGAGTTAAAAAAAATCTTCGATTAGGGTTTACTTTGGTGCCATATAAGGAGCAAAGATCAGTGTAGTTCCAAAAGATCCTTAAAAATCATCGAAATCCAGAGTCATCGGAACCCTAATTGCCTGTGTGAGCATGAAGAGGAAATCAAGATCCCTAAAAGAAGACCAAATATGGGGTTAAAAGTGGAATGCCACAACTAGATTCCTAAAAGATGAAGATCTAGGTTTTCCTGAAGCTTACCGGACCATGAGTTCATTGGAGAGGACACCAAAGTAGGAGGGCAACAATTGCGAAGAAGGTAATGGATGTGGAAATTAGGTTTAGGCAAATTGATTGCTAGGGTTTAGGGTTTATATATGTTGCTACCCAAATTGATTGTTATACTGTAGCAATCGATTCACACCACCTCTGTGCTCATGAACAATTTTTGAATGGATTGCTACAGTATAGCAATCGATTCAATATGCTTTTGTGACCATGATCAGTAACTTTAATCAATTTTTATAGTGTAGCAATCGATTAAAAGACAACCTGTGATCATGAACATTATCATGAATCGATTGATACATTATAGCAATCGATTAAAATACCACCTATGATTATTAACATAAATCTCAATCGATTGCTATAGTGTATCAATTGATTAAAAAACCTTCTATAACAATTAATATTAATCCCAATCAATTGCTATAGTGTAGCAATCGATTAAAAAACCTTTTGTGACCATCGACATGTTCTAGTAATCGATTGATACACTGTGTCAATCGATTGATACACCTAGGAATGACATAGAACTAGGTCCTATGTGCTTGGGCAGCTCTCCTAAATGTATCCACACCATCAAACACCAATGAGATACATTGTATTGAGAGTAGAGATTTTTTGAACATGAATCAGGCATGAGAAATGATGTCGAAAGCTTATTATAATTTTCACGACGATGATACTCACTAAACAACATCATAAATGTGTTCCTTGGACTCCCCTCTTTCTGAAAATATAGATTTTTATTTTTTTGAACATAAGGTCTATAAGTGGATTTCGTACAAAAGTGGTTGATGGACCTAGAGACCTAAGAATGACATGGAGCCAAATCCTATGTGTTCGGGCAGCGCTCTTGAATGTATCCACGTAAACACCAATGTGATACATCATATTGAGAGCAGAGATTTATTGAACACAAATCGGGCATGATAAATAATGTGCAAGCTCATTATAATTTCCACGACGATACTGACTATACGACACCATAAATGTGTTCCTTGGACTCCCCTCTTTTTGAAGATATAAATTTTTTGATTTTTTGAACAACTAAGGTCCATTAGCCTCACAAAAGTGGTTGATGGACATAGAGACCTTTGAATGGCATGGAACCAGGTCTTATGTACTTAGGCAATACTCCTGATTATATTTGTGTCCTCAAATACTAATGTGATCCATCATATTGAAAGCAACATTTTTTTGAAAATGAATCAGCCATTAGAAATGATGTAGGAAGGACATTATAAATGATACAAAGAAGATACTAATAGATACCACAATTAATATCCTTGGACTCCTCTCTTTTTGGATATATAAAATTTTAAATTTTTTGATTTTGTACAAAATTGGCTGATGGACCTATAAAAACAGGAATGATATGGAACCAGATTCTGTGTGCTCGAGTAATGCTCCTGAATATATCCATGATCTCAAACACCAATGTGATACATCGTATTGAGAGCAATGATTGTTTGAAAATGAATCTGGCATGAGAAATGATGTAAAAAGATCATTATATATGACATGGAGAATACACTCACTAATAGACACCACAATTGAGATCCTTGGACTTCCTTCTTTTTGAAGATATAAAGTTTTTGATTTTTTGAATGGATAAGGTATATCAGCTAGTTTTGTGCAAAATTGGTTGATGGATCTATAGAAATCAAAACGATATGGAACTATGTTCTATGTGCTTAGGTAGTGCTCCTGAATGTATTCATGCCTTCAAACGCTAGTGCGATACATCACATTGAGAGCAATGATTTTTTAAAAATGAATCGGGCATGATAAATGATGTAGGAAGGTCATTATAAATGATACGGAGAAAATACTCACTGATATACATCACAATTGAGATCCTTGGACTCCCCTCTTTTTGAAGATATAATTTTTCAATTTTTTGAATGATTAAGGTCCATCAATCAATTCATGCAAAATTGGCAGATGGACCTATAGAAATCAAAATGACATGAAATCAGATTTTATGTGCTCAGGTAGTGCTCTTGAATACATTCATATCCTCAAACACTAATGTGATATATCGTATTGAGAGAAGCAATTTTTTGAATATGATTCGGCTATGAGAAATGATGTTAGAAGCTCATTATAATTTCCATGATGATGATACTCATTGACCGATACCATAAATGTGTTCCTTGGATTCTCTTACAAATTCTTTGATTTTTTGAATGCCTAAGGTCTATCAGTCGGTTTCATCCAAAAGTGGCTGACAGACTTACAGAACTCATAATAACATAGAACCAAGTCCTATATGCTTTTATAGTGATCCTAAATATATCCACGCCCTCAAATTACATTGCGATACACTATATTAAGAGAAATAATTTTTTGAACACGATTGGATCTTTCCTTAATATGTCAAAATCAAGACCATTTTAAAACTGTATTCGTCTCATAAAATCTTAACAAGAATTTGATACTAACATAGATTTAGATAAAATATTTTCTAAATAAAAGAACATGATCATTTTATAGCATATCAAATATCAATTTACAACTGACGAACTACAATATTTCAACAACAACAATGATCTAATAAATTACAACTCTCATAAAAGAACAAGATCATTTTATAACATATCAAATATCAATTTACAACTAACAAACTATAATATTTCAACAACAACAATAATCCAATAAAATTACAACTCTCATAAAAGAATAAGATCATTTTATAACATATCAAATATCAATTTACAACCGACAAATTATAATATTTCAACAGCAATAATAATCCAATAAAATTACAACACTCATACTATAAAGACAATCACTTTACAGCTATCCTACTATACAAATTACAACAACAAGAAGAACTCAATATGTATCAAATTAAATAGATTGTTGCATGCATACTAAATCCACTTAATGGAGATGGTGAACCCCAAATATGGAGGAGAGAGCTTATTATAGCTCTAGTCACATTTCTGTCAAGAGTCTGACTATGTCCTGCAAGACAAAATAATTTCTGAACCAAAATACAATAACAACACAACAAATAACAATTTAGAATAAATAATATATTATAAATTCAATAACATAAATACAAGAACATTAATTTACAAAAATAAAATTGATGATTCATTCTAATTTGAATTTATAAAATTTATCCCTAATGATTGATAGTGCAACATCTACTCTAAATTTATGAATATCTTTTTGAGTGAATTACATATTAATATTGTACAATAGATGTCTAATATATTGCATAACGAAAAAGCTGTAGTCATTTCTGCAACATCACAAAATTAAAATAGTAAGTAAAATATAATCACAATATACCATAATATTTGTTGGGGACAATCAACTTTAGTAGACGTCCATTCATATAAAAGATGATAATCTTATAATCCATCATGCATTTTCTTTAGTTTATCGCTAAGAAACATTTTCAATCTAGATATCTATGAACATCAAATGGACAAAAATAATTTATATAAATGTATAGTAATGTGACATGGTGCTAGAATATATATTTTAAAGAATTATACTAATTAACTCTACAAAATATTGATAATGTTAGAGTAGTAGGACAACGAATTAAAATAGTAAAAGATTTTGTGTCGGTGTCCATGACCATTAAATGATAATGTGTATATCCATATTTATAGGTATAAAACTATACCTAACTTCTCGATCAAATGGATTTGTTTTGATAATTTGATATAAAGTTGTTTCCCATAGGTATTCGTATGAAGATGGTAAGATTTAAGATATAATCATAAATTAGTGTAATGATATCATAAACATAATAAAAAGTTATAAAATAGAGTCAAATTTTTACTGTGAAACAGTTGAACAATATATGGATTTATTATATGACCTACTAGATGAGGTTGCTTCCTTGAAGAGTAATGAAATGTAAGTGTCGATTATTCCTCCGTAAATATGATGCTTAACACACATGAGAGAAAGACTTTTATTGTCAATGAGGAGTAGCATTCCTCTCATACAAATGCAGAAATAGGCCATCTTAAATTTTAAATCACTGATATCAGGTAGGTCATATCTTCTTCTCATTTTTTTCTTTTTATTTATTTAAATTTTCCTTTGAGATATTGTAAATAAACACAACTCAATATATTTAATGAAAAAAATGAAATCAATGAAAATATAATTACTATCAAACTTAAATATTACTGCATAAATATCAACTTACTTTAATAGCATTAAATCTCAAAGTGTTAATTTTTTTATCCCTTGCTTGTATTTTATGGGCCTCCTATTCTTCCTCAATCTCATCGTCGATTGATATAGTGGTATGCTCTTCTTGCACATCAAAAATCCACTGCCCTAAACTTTATCTCCAAGTTATCCTCTCATCCTCCTTTATTTCTCTCTTGCTCTTCTTCCTACTAGGGACCATTGCTAGCCACTTAAGTGTATCTTTAGGAGTGACCCTGAGATCATAGTGATTTTGTTGCATCCTCTCTTTATCACATTGATTGAAACTTCTTCAGGATGAGGATCTTCTCCATGGTGGTTAGTTGGATAAGCAAAACATTCCATTTGTAGAATAGCAACTAATTCATCATTTAATTTAGATAAACTTTCATTATAAAAGGTAAGGATTTGGATTTGTTTTTCCTTTTCAATGCAATGTAAATATCCAGTTGCTTCGTGTGAGTCTATATGAAATTGTGCAGTTGATGTCTCGTACCCTGTTGTGGTGTAAATTCAAAGTGAATAGGGAGGGGATCCCAAGTAAATGAAATTCCTTGGGGGTAGAGAGAATATCAATAATAATCTATAAAATCAATAACAATACATATTAATTATAAGCCTTTAACTATATATAAATAAATTTAGCATTAGTTGAAATACACATAATAGTTATCTGAGAATGTGAAACTCCTTCTAACTTAGCTCTTACTTTCACTATATGAGAATAAGTAGACCTCTACTTTTTTATCCTTGGTGCTACAATGCTTTTTGACAATTGAATAGGGTCATGCTTAAGAAATCAAGTCTATGTCATAATTTAATAATTATATAATATTATCTATTTATGAAAGAAATTAACTAGCTAATCAAAACTTACAGCAAGTAGATCAACAAATCCTTTCATATATAGTAGTAAGAGGATATGGCTAAAGTCTTCAATGCAAAAATATCTCTAAATATTGGGAGTTAAGGATACATATATAATTATATATTGCCTCTACCTAATTATAATTTCCTATGTTATCAAAAAAAATCATTTACAATATCTATAATCCCTAAAGGTAATATATATATATATATATATATATATATATATATATATATATATATATATAGAGAGAGAGAGAGAGAGAGAGAGAGAGTTCTGATATGCCGCGCGACGAAAAAACCCGACACCCATACGCGACCGCCCGACCTCTCGACGTTCATCGCCGCCGTTCTTCGCCGTCCGGTCACCGCCGGCCACCATCCCGGGCTCGTTGGAAGCGCAATTCGACGGCGCACACATCGGCACCGGATTCCGGCCGGATTGGGCCGGAATCCGATCGGAATTCCGGCCGAACACGCGGGACGCGCTGGTGGCCGATTTCGCCGGAATCCGGCCGAATTCCGGTCGACTGGCCGAAATCGGCCGCCAGACGTCTGGCGGCGATTTCGGCCAAAATTTCGGCCGGATTCCGGCCGAATCGGGGCCGGACTCCGGCACCCGCCGGACCGCCGGTGAGTTGCGGTTCCAATGGGTCCGGTCCGACGGCAATTGGTGGTCGGACGGCGATGAACGGACGCCGGGAAGCGGCGAACGTCCGAGGAGAAACACTGTGCAATCGCGAGAAATGGACGGCTGAGATGGGATCGTGCACGAGCGCGCAGCGGGCGGTTGCGCAGGATATCAAACTCGTATATATATATATATATATATATATATATATATAGTGCTATTCTGAGCGCCGAACAGTGAGCGACTCCTGCGCGCTGCCTATGTGGCTTTTCCACATCAGCATTAATTAAGCGCCAAAAAGCAACGCAGCTGAGTCTTCTCTTCGGTTTTTGCGGTTTTCTCCCGACCCTCTTCTTCCTGTTCTTCTCCCCTCTTCTCCCGACCCTCTTCTTCCTGTGATCTTCTCCCTCTTCTCCCGACCCTCTTCTTCCTCTGCTCGGCGCCGCGCTCTCTTCTTCCTCCAGTAGATGGACCGGCAGCCCTAGATTTCTCCCCTCGCGTCGTTCTCGTTCTCTTCCCGGTATGTGCCGTTGACGACCGCGACTTGCTGTTGGCGATGCCTCCTCCTCCCTTGTCTCCGTTCCCAAGCTCGGTGCGTCGTGCTGATCGGCGACTCCGGCGTCGGCAAAACCAACCTACTGTCCCGTTTCACCCGCAACGAGTTCAACCTCGAGTCCAAGTCCACAATCGTCGTGCTGATTGCATTCTTGCTGTTTCAGAAGCATGAATTTAATGATAGAAGGAAGCTCTATTTGCTCGTCATGATCCAGCCTTGCTTCAAGTTTACGCCTCGGTTAGTAACAAGGACAGAAGTCATCGATGAAAAGATATCTCTCGAACTGTAACCTGCATTAAGAAGGGAGACTAGGACCAGTTGATAAAGTCCTAGTCTTCTTAGTTGAAATCAATCTTGCATTAAGAAGGAAGATGCCAATCTAACGATGTTGACCTGCTTTCCCCTGCAAAAATTTATGTGATCCAGTTCTAAGTTCCTTTTATTGTTTTAGTAAGAATTAAGATATGTGATTGTGATTTCAATTCTTATCGTGTTTACCAACACAGGAGTATGAATTCTTAAATGCCAACTGCCAAGTCTTAATTTAACTCATGTGAAGAATTTTATTGATCAAGAACATATCTTATCACGTCTGCAATCAAATTTGACATACATTCCTTCTCCGAAAGGACAACCATCAGATCTTAATGCATAGATAAATTTGAATTCCAAAGGCAACAAGTCAGTATCTGAACCATTACAGGAATTCGACAACTAGTTTTTTTCAAAGTAGCAATTATTTTTCAGGTTCTACAACTCACTGTTAACGAAACTTAAATTGTTACTTTGTGCTAAGAACTTCAATTTCAAACACCAACACCAAGTTTGGACGAATCCCCCAATCGCGAAACCCGGCAGCTCCATAAGCATAGTCTGGGGTGCACTGCATATGGTTCAAGTTATAATCCCATTGATGAAGCACCAATACTGGTAGATGTTCTCCATAGTCCACATGGTCCACGAAACTAGCAAGCTCTTCATCATCAATTTCAATCCCTGCACGACAGACACTAGCAGATAAGCTTTAGCAGAATATGATGAATACATTAGTGAAAAGGTGAATCAAACTACAACTTCCTTTGGAGGATGTTCCAGTGAAAACACGGTTAGAGATCCTATACAGTTGTAAAACATACAGTCTTCTATGCTTCTTTTCTTGTAATTATGAATGTGTTTGTTAACAGTATTCTCAAAGCTTAGACATTAGCAGAAAACTTTAGATGATGATCACCTAATCAGAACCAATCATAACAACATTAGCAGAAAACTTTAGATTAAAATCAATTCCAATACAGAAATTTAAACTTAATCAGAACCAATCATAATGACCTATATTTGCATAGAAAAGCTTTAGATGATGTTCACCTAAGAATCAGGGTTTGGATGTCTGAAAGCCATTCTGAAATATGATGGTGACCAAATCTAGGATCTTCAGTATATACAATTAGATATCTATGCAGACGGGTAAGTTGTTCTTGCATCTTTGGAAGTGCAGCTATGCAATTCATAGCTCATCATATAAAGGCAATATTTTTACCTTTGCCCTGTAGTAGCGTTGTCCATTGTCAATAGTTTCTAAACTGAATTTATTTGGCAACATGTATAAAATAACAAAGCAAGGGGAAAATATGGAAGGAATTGAACTGCAAATGTAAACCATGGAAAAAAAATAGAAAAAACAAAAACTTGATTCAAATGCCACTTCACAACATAGCAACATACTTAACTGCAATGGAACATACTGAAAATCATCATTAATTCTGAGGCATGTTGTTAGAACCTGCAAAATAAAGATAATTATTAACTTCAATTTCTCAATTAATCAACGACTTTAATTTCCTAAAATCAGCTTGCAGTAAAACCAGCTTCTCGTGCATATTGGTTATAAAACAAAAATGCTTCATCTAGAGATGAGAATTCCATACCAACTTTGGGCTTCCGATCATCTGCAACTTGGGGAATATAAATCTGATCATGACCGTAATTTCCTTCCATTGCCGAACCCTAGCACAGGAAGAAGAGAAACCCAAACACAGATTAGTATAGGAAAAAAAACAAAAGAATCACATATAGTTTACTGGTATTACTAAACTGACCTTTGAGATTACAATTTCGGGAGATGAAACACTAGGGCAAGCTGCAAGGAAGAATGCGCAGTTAGGGGAATATCCGGATATTCCAATTCCTTCTCAGCGAAAGATGCACAGAACAGAATAAGGGCTTTGAAAGGCAACTAGTGAAGATGCCGAGAATGGCCGGGGCGGTCTTAGTTAGAATCTGTTGCAAAATGCATGTGAGGTAGGATTGCACATTTTGATTAGTAAGGGAAGGAAAATGCAAATGGCCTGCAAATGTATTCAATAGGCTAGTAATGAAAGTGATAGTCTTCAAGCCACCGTTACTCCCTTATGAAATGAAAGGTATGATTACAACTGCTAGACCTATAAACAATGTTATAACTCTGACTGGAGTTTATTCACGGTGCTTAAAAAAAAACATCTCCCGTCAAACTGGAACCCTAGATCAAGGTCGGGAGATGAAACCCTGGAGTGGCAATGAAAAAAGAGGTTACGGCAGTGGCAATGAAATTAGGACTCTAAACCATCTGTATCTATACCCTTACCGGCAAAGCAGAGAAGGCTTAGGGCAAGATTCCGGCGGCGTGGCTCAGCTGACTTTCGGTGACATCTTTCCTCGGCGAATGGACGGATACGGCGACGGCGAAAGAACGGCGACGGCGGAGTGGACCAGACGAAGGCGACGGCGGCGACTCGTAGCTTCGCAGAGCACGGGGGTGCGGCGTGGAACGTCTTCCCGCGGCGGCGTGGAGGTTTACGATGGGTTTAGGGCACGCGAGGAGAGGCGGGATTTCGCGATGGGTTTAGGGCACGCGAAGAGGAGAGGCGGGATTTCTTCGGCGGTGGTCTCGGGAAAGATTTTTGGGTTTCGAAAAGCAACGCAACTAAGGGCCACGCACGCGACGAGGAGCCACGTCATCGCGCCACATCAGCAGGCGCGCAGGAGACGCTCACCGAAGACGCTCAGAATAGCAGCACTGTGTATATATATATATATATATATATATATATATATATATATATATATATATATATATATATATATATATATATTTAATTGAAGTTTACCATAATGTTTTGGAAAAGAAAGGAAATATTAGTTTTCTTCTACTGTACGGTTTTTTTTTTTAACAGCAAACTAATTAAACATCCTCCACTTGATCCATTTGTGTTTAACAATGAAATTTATACTTATTTTTGTCCCAAACAGAAAACAGAAAAGTAATATCATATGACATTTATGGATCCTAATTACCATAATGCTTCATCATCATTAGAAAATACATCCTAATTAACAGAAAACTAATGAATTAGAGAATACAGCCTAAACAGAAAATACTTTAGAAAATACATCCTAAACAAATGTTTCGTCACGTGCACTAATGTTTCATAAATGAATGACGTTTCATAATTGTAGTATCTCAAAATAAATAGGTTTCGCTTCAAGCATTTCGAAAATACCATGTTTTAAGAAAATACCACGTTGCACCGACAATTCTCAAATTTTCATGATTAGGGTTCATAAAAATTAGAGAAATTAATCATACATAGAGAATCATAAATTTCACAAACTTGGCTCTGATACCACATGTTAAATCGAAGTTTTCTTAAAGTTCATAATTTAGAAAACTAGAAGGATCTTGAAATTCATGATTCTCATATATATACGAAAGATTAACGACATACCTTGATCCATGAGAAAGGAAACAACGACGGCAGAAGAAATTTCTACAAGTCCCAATCTATCTCTTCCCTTATCTTTCTTCTTCACACCTTCTGATGGCTACGGTGAAAAAACCTTCTCGGGAGAGACAGAACCCAAGTACGTAAATAGCCAACTCCCATCAAGTCGGCTACGTGCAATTATGGGAGGTTAAAATAACTCCCCACAATCCCATACATAATGACCAATAAGCCCCTTAATTAATTAATATATCATATGAGTCATATTATAAAATAATAAATAATTATTATTTTCTAACAGACTGCACTCTGTCTTTCAATATGATTTAGTGATTGACATGTTGTAGACCAACCATGTGACTATTCATATGTGAGTACCTTAAGCTTTAGTTTTACTCGAAGAACATTTTCACCCGATTGGAGAAAAAATATTAAGCTTATTTAAAACTTTACTAAGCTCAACTAAGAGCTCAATTGATCAAATCAGACGCACTCCTCGAGATCTAACACTTGAAGGGGGCTTTGACAACTAAAAGAGTGTGTCAAGAATCTAAACAAGACATGATCAACATTGTCGTACTAACACTCTAACGATCCAAATCGTTGACTTGTCAATGAGCTATATGATCGAACTTGACATGTTAGATCGACCTTATTAATTGAGAGGAATTATAACCAATAGATTTATGCTCAAAATTACTATATAAATCTTTATATAAAATTTAAAAAATAACAATAAATAAATTTATTGTTGCTACTTATTTTAGAAAATTCTATAGTTTATCATGCTTTAGTTTATCATGCTTTATTTAGTTAAAATGTATTCTTTGAGTCTTAGAACATCATTTAGTAGTTTCAGATAAAATTATTAAATGAATTTAAATATATAAAATTTTAAAATAAATAAAAGGAAATAACCCTCTTTACTTTTATTTATATATTTTATTTTAAAATTGATAAACAAGTTGAAATGCCTAGCAAAGATCCTAAAACACACTTTTGTTTTCTAGTTGTTGGAATTACTATAAAATTCAACCAGATAAATTAAAAATAAAAATAAAAAATTAATTTGATCCAATTTAATGCATGATTTTGTAAATTAACTAATAATAATTAAAAAAAGACAAGATTCAAAACCAGAGAATAAAAAGATATTAATATATTAAATAAAAAATTGATGAAAAATATTAAATTTAAAAAACAATCTGTTGTCAAGTACAAGAGGATTCGCTCCAACGCCACGTCCAAATTGAAACCTCAAATACGGTCCAGCAGTTCCCACTTCGTGGACCCCACCATCCACCTCTCCCTCCAGCTGCTTAAATTACCCTCCCAGGTACCGAGCGCTCAAACCAACATGGCCGGAGCCGGCGCGAGCTCCGCCGGAGCGCGCGATTTGCCGCTTCGCGCCGCCCAATAACTAAGTCATCGGCCCTCCTTTGTCCTCGCCGGCATGTTCTCCAAAAGCTTCAAGGCCGCCAAATGGTACGCTTTAATCAACACCCTCATGGCCGATTCGAATTACTTCATTCGGTTTCTTGATCGGTGTGTAGCAAGACCACGCTGAAGCTTGCGGTGTCACGAGTAAAGCTCCTGAAGAACAAGGGGGAGGCTCAGGTGCGGACGATGAGGCGGGATTTGGCGCAGCTCCTCCAGACGGGGCAAGATGAAATCGCGCGGATCCGGGTTGGTTGACTTTACCCTCGTTCTTGTCGCCTTGCTTTATCCAGTTTTTTAATTTGTGCCAACTACTGTTTTTTTAGATCTGAATACGCCATTTTTCTTCATTCGAGTTTAATATCAGCTATTACAGTTATCATCGACAAGCTTTGTCTGTCGATGATTCGGGTTGGCTGAATGAATATTATCCTTTTGTTAAGATCTATGCAAGGCTTTGTTACTAGAAAGATAGAAAACAACGTTAATTCTATTAGCTTCATAAGCAAAATCTACTAGGATTTTGATATGTCCTGTCACAGTGTCTGTTTTCAAGTAGAAAGTAGATTAACAATGTTTTAGAATTTAGATCGTGATATACTGTGTTTGTGTAAGATTAATTGATAAGAACTGCTGATACCAGGGCATGCCTTGAGTTGCTTTAGTTCCATTTGACTAGTGAACTATATGAGGTTGTATAGCAAGATCATGCATGCCTTTAGTTCCACTTGTTTCGAAGCTATGTATTTCCAGTGGAAATCCCTTATCTCCAGATTCCCATCTGTTTTCCTGGTGTTCTATTTTGTCTGTGAGCATGTATATTTGAACATTGTTTGTATTTGATCACAAAGCTGAACTTGCTTACCATCTTTCATTTCACCAAAAATTGGGGGGGGGGGGGGGGGGGGGGGGGGGGGGGGGATTGTTATTCGTATCCATATTTTAAATTAATTATATCAAAATTCATATATATAGTGAGAATTGGATCTCTGTAACGATCTTTCAAAGTTTCTAATTGATTTGTTCAGTTATACTGTCATTTTAGTTCCTTCTCTGTGACTGAACCTTTTTGTATAGCATGCTGAACAATTATTGCAGCTGAATTTGTGTTCACTGAGCTTCCATAATGGAGGAATAGGAAAAGTTATTTGGCTATTTATGTCTGCACAATTCTCCACTATCACAGTTACTACTGAAAATACAATCCCAACCTCATCCTCCATTTCACCTAATGGTTTTTCTTCATATTTATCATGCTAGCCATAATATGATGACCTTAGGATTGTAGCTAACATATTTTGCAATGTCTAATGAAACTTACTCAGCAATTAACTGGCTGCTTCTATCAACAATGTGCCATGTGACATATCCACATTGTTTATGTTTTTTCTTGTAATCTCATAGTGTTGAAGAAATTATTGGTGATTTCTTTTGTTATAATTGGTGAAACATTTCATTAAACTGCGATATTGCTGATAACTTCTGATAATGAAAGAATTGTAATCTACCTTGCAACTGATTTCACTAGTAACTTGTCATTTGAATTTATATTTTCTTTTCAGGTTCAGCATGTGATTAAGGAAGAGAAGATGATGTCAGCATATGATCTCATTGAAACCTATTGTGAATTAATTGTTGAATTCTTGCCAATAATTGAGTCACAAAAGTATGTTAATTTGTTATCTATGATTTTCCTACTTGAAGGGATTATTTTATTAAACAATTATTTCATTAACATTACTTTTCTACACAAGCTAAGGCCCTACGGTAGATATTCTTGCAACAGGAAACCATTTAAGTTCTTTTCTTTTTCTTTTGCTGATTTTATTTGATTTTCTTATTCAATTGGTTGTTTCGTTAATGGATACATGTTTTCTGCAAATTTTAATTACACAATTCATATCTAAACAATTTGTTTGGCATACCATATTTGAAATTCATACTCCTGATGGGTTGGATCTAAAAGGTTTTATCAAATCAAAAACATTTCATGGTGCAATCGGCTTTCCATATTCCAATTGAGAATGCTGAAACTCCCATATGCAGTGTAGGATAAAAATGTGTTTAGCATAAGTCCTGATATTGCATAAAATGAAAAAAAAAATTGCTTGTGTGCTCCAAATATTTGTATGGAGTCTGTTGATATTATTTTTGGATCACTTTGATGCATATACTATTTCTAAACAAGCAATTATTAAGGCGTTGCTTTTCTAGTACTACACACCATAACTGTCAGATTGCGCTATGATTTGTGTTACAATCAGAAGAACCTCCATGTTAAGGTACATGTCTGGTAAATTAATCTATATGCAAAATCAGTTTCGGAGATTAAAAACAATGGCCCCTATCCAAATGAAGGTGCAATTTGGTTAATGCATCTTTATGCCATATAAGTAGAAAAACCAGCATCTAAAGATCATATATATTTCTCCATCTTATCACAGATTTTTCTGCTTATCTAGGATTTCTCATGTCTAGAAGGTGCCTGCTACCAAGTTGATAAAGTCATTGGAAGATGTCTTTGTGAGTGCTCAGAATAAGGATTTCTCACTTTTTTTCTGATTAACTAACATATAATGTCTTATATGAGAAAATAAAATATGATATAGTTCCCATGGATGCTTTTCCGTTAATTAGGGATTTCTCACATGTTCTATTGACACTATAACATTAGATTTTTTGAAAGTGATAACTCATAGTATACATTAGATTTTGTTGTTGTTTTTTTCCTTCATCAGCTCTCTTTTCAGCATTCTTTATATTTTTCTCATCTAATAGGAGCTGCCCTATAGATCTGAAGGAAGCTATTTGTAGTGTGATATTTGCATCTCCAAGGTGCACAGACATTCCAGAGCTTAAGGATATTAAAAAGCAATTTACAGCTAAATATGGCAAAGAATTTGTTTCCAATATTCTTGAAGTTAGACCAGATTGTGGGGTTAGCAGAATGGTAAGGACCTCTAGTGTATGATTCCTCGATAAGTAGTTCTGTAGAAGGAAAGAACTTTTTAATTTATTAGTTATGTTTTCGTATGAGTTCTCTCACATGGTTCAGTCTTCTGAAAATTTTTTCTTATACTATTGTTTAACTTGCTAAAATTGCAGATGATTGAGAAACTATCAACAAGAGCTCCTGAAGTAGAGTTGAAATTAAAAGTCTTGACTGAAGTTGCCGAAGAACATAATGTCAAGTGGGAGCCAAAGTCATTTGTAGACGAAATTAAGAAACCAAGAGATGATCTTCTGGTAAATTTTGTACTTTGTTTACATCTGATCCTCCATCTGTAATGTATGGCCAATTGTTTCTGAGCTTTGAGTTCAAACTTCAGCAGAATGATCCAATCAAGTTTACTAGCACCAATTCGATGTTGATGCAATCCTCTGATCTGGTGCTTTCATCTTCAAATATCATGGGCGAACAAGTTAAATTGTTCTCCGAGAACGATGTCAGAGTAAATTCAATTGGTTTAAATAAAGCTCCTAGTGCAAACATATACAGTCCAAATATATCGTTCAATCCCCTAGGTTCAGGTATGAGGCATGCATTAAGTAGTAAATCCCCTACTATTTGTATTTTCTAATTTACTGCTATCCTTTTCTAATTAATGGTATGCTCTGATATTGCAAAAAGAAAGAAGATCTGTGGAGGAAGAAGTGAGTTGCACCAATTGCAGCAAAAGGAATGCTTCTTTTAATAGCAACAACTGGAGCTTGGAGTTTAAAGATGCAGCCTCTGCTGCTGAGGTTGCTGCTGAAGCTGCCGAAAAGGCTAGCTTGGCAGCTAGAGCTGCAGCTGAATTGGCAAGCCGTGGAAATTATTCTGTTCAACATTTTCCATCACATGAATCGTCTGCCTATGTTATCAAAGATGAAGTGTCTGAATCATTGCAAGTCTCAAAGCCGGAAGTAGTTTGGTTTCTAGAATTACCTAAGAAACTGGAAGATGGAGAAGGAATGATAAAAAATCAGAAAACTGAGAAGAATGATGTGCAGGAGTACTTTTATTGTGGATTTAGTGAATCCTCCTCCTCATTCTCTGACTCTTCTCATGGCTGCACGGGTTGGGATGTTGTGAGTAGAAAAGAAGTTGATTCCTCTATCATAATTTCTGATCAGAATAATTCTTATATTGATGAGAATTCTGCAAGTGGGAGATCTACTAAAGGAAGTTCTTCAAAATTGGGGCAAGGAAAAGGAAAACATAGTGGTTCAACTTCAGATGCAAATTCTTGGAGCCCTAAGCAGCAGGTGGATGAGCTACATTTTCTATCAGCAACACACCAACTTAAGGATTTAACAAATGCAAAAGGTAAACTTCTTTCTGACCCTTGCACAGATTTAGTACTGAATTGCACCAACAGAAAATTTTGAGGATAAGGAAGCTGTAAAGACAATTTTTCTGCCAATGGATAACAACTTTGAAAATGATCCATATGCAGCAGCATCTGATGAAGGAACCTCTTTCGGGTTCAAGAAACGAGTTGAAAAAGCAACCCTCAGTTCAAGAAATGGTGAGAAAAGTTTTTCTGGTTTAAGCATGCAAAGTATGCATCAAATTCCAAGAAATCAATCATCTCCTAGAAATATTGATGATCTAAATGGTGAATTAACACATTCTGCAGCTACTGATGAAACTCATGAGACTGGAGGATTAAACTTAAGACCACTAAAAGGTGGACTTAGAAACAGGAGCTATCATCATCTTCCACATTTAACAGGTTCTGTACCTCAATCAAGATTGTCATCACACAACTCATCTCCTATCAATAAGAAAGAAGATTCATCTAATGATGATTCACATACACCTCCTTATGCATTCAGATTAAGAGCTTCAAAATCTTATGCAGACAGACACTATGAGAAGGAAGAAGACCAGTTTCAAAGGGAGGTCACTGCCATCACATTAGTAAAGACTGAAGATTCGATAAATACAGAGGTTGCATCCTCCCTTACAATGTCAAGGAGAGCCACTAGGGATGGTAATCTTTCTCGAAGAACAAGAAGCATAACGTCAGTTTCTGAAGAAGATACCATCTCAAGAACCATGTCTCAACCATCAAGTGGAACTCCAAACAAATGTTTTTCAGATAGAACAACAGATAAAGACCATAATGATAGAATAATTTCCAAGTCCGTGCAGTTAGACTTATCATCTGAAGAACCTTGTTTACTGGACGAGGAAGTTCTGCCAATTAAGCGAAGTCAAAGTTCACCGATACATGGGTTGGGAATATCTTCAGTTCAAAGAAATGGTGAACCAAACACATCAACCTCAGTGGAAAATCTGACTTCACGTCATATGTCTCTCAAAAGGGCCTCCCATGTTCATCCAAAGCTTCCTGACTATGATACCGTTGTCGCTCATTTGCAGTCACTCCGTTCAAACAGGCATCCGACATAATTTTGCAGGTTTGTTTTCTTCTCCTTCGGGTTAAACTTAGGTTCTTGTTGGTGAATATTCATGACTATAGTCATTTTGTTACTTGAATAGTTGAACAATAAACAGAAGGTAAAAATTTCCTGCACTTTCCCCTCAAATTGGTTCCCTTTATTACTAAGGCCATGTTGACTTAGAATCATATTTATTTGGATGAGGAAAAAAGAGGAAATTAAATTCCATCTTTTTATCCTCTTCTCCAATTTCCTCTGCATTCCAACATGAGAAGGTCATGATGGTTGAACTAGTAGTAGACTAATCAGTGGAGGTTAACAGTTTAAATATGGCTTAATCCATGTGCTAAAATGATAATCTTGGTTCTTCCATTGTAGTTAAGTTGGTCATGTAGTTTTGATATTTGATAATAATTTGAAGTGACTTAATTCAAACTAGTGATCTTGTCTTGGATTTCTTGAGACTTCCTAAAATACTTTAGGAGTCTTAAAGGTGCCTTATTTGGTGGTTTAGGTTTTGTGGTTGGTCAAACATAACTAAAATATGTCTCCAAACTTTAGGTTGATTGGTATTGTGATTAGCAAAACTAGACTAGGCAAGCAAACCATTATTAGGTGACTAGTATTTAAATTATAGTTTGCTCTAACAAATGTTATTAGTCAACTTTAGGCTATTAGTGAGGACTAAATTTTTAATCTTTTCTTTCAACATGAAGGGCTAAGTCGAAGAATAAAATGAGACTCGTGCCTAAATTAAAATTTCAATCTTCTTTCAATTCGGAAGAAATATTCAAACCCTCCTTTTTATTCCATCAACAAGAATTTATTTCAGTTATTTATCATAAAGAATTCAAACAACTACTTCAAATACAGTATCTAGAAGCACAACTTGTGAAACTTCTTTGACCCCACGACCATTTGTGAGGAGGTAAATCGGGAAACTGCAGTTGGTCACGGCACAAGAGGGTATTGCCTGGCTTGGCCAAGATTCGAACCCTTGCCCTCTTCTGTAACTCTGCTGCATCGTAACTAACTCAGCTATATCCCGGGGGCAACTTGTGAAACTTCAATATCTACGAATTTATTAGCTCAATGACAATTGACACCTACAATTTGTCCTGCTACTTCTCGTGGATTTATAATTAAAAAAATAATTCATCATTATCTATGCATCCTCTGTAAATCTGACTTGTTCTGTCCAAAATATTAATTTAATTCTTAAAAAATTATTAATTTCATTCCAACTTAATAAACTCGAATGGAACAATAAAATCAATTAGATCAAAATTAAAATGTTTCATTTCGAAATTGATTCCTACCTACCAAATGCAACCATTAAAGTTCACCTTAATCGAACCTTTAACCTCCCTTCTTAAACCAAATAAACTCTTACGAACAAAATAAAATAAACACTTTATTTATTCTTTTAAAAATAAATCTAATAAATAAAATGGAATTATTCTTTCTTTAAAAAATCATTGATAATTGTTCTTTCTTTTTTTTCCATCACAAAAAAAATATAAGGAAAAAATCTTTTTCAATGTGTCTCTTTAACCCTTTTTAATAACGTAGAAAAATAGCTACAATTGAGGAAAACACAACTAATAAGGCAACGGACGAGCCTATAAAGTCAACAGCGTTGCCAATTCTTTTTCCCATTTCAACACGCCGCCGCCTTCTCTCTTCCTTTTCAAAGTTCGAACCCCCAAATTCCATTTCCCTCGACGTGACCGCACTTCGTCCTCCTCCTCCTCCTCCTCTTCCTCTGCTCCCATGGATAGCCGCCGATCCAAGTCCACCAGCGGAGGCAACTGGCAGATCGAGGGCTACGTCGATCGGCAGGCGGCGCTGCCACCCTCCGGCCTCTACGACTACCGGAGCTACAGCACCTACTCCTACAGCGGCTACGGATCCAAAGGGGTGAAGGAGAAGGCTGTCTCCTCTTCCTCTGCCGCTTCCTCTTCCTCTTCCAAGAAGAGCAGGTGGGCCCTGAGCGACCCCGATTTCCAGCGGAGGAAGCGCGTCGCAGGCTACAAGGCCTACGCCGTGGAAGGCAGGATGAAGGGCTCCTTGCGGAGGAGCTTCCGCTGGCTCAAGGATCGTTACAACAAGATCCTGTATGGCTGGTGGTGATTGATCCCTCCTCTTCAGGTAGAATCCCTAATCATCCTTCTGCTTTACGAACCGATTCTTGTTAGAAATAACTAATTTGGAGATGATTATGTGTTGGGATAAGTATATCTTCTTCTTCGATTGTCAAATATCGAAGCACAATATGGCAGTAAGCCAACTCCACAACATGTCCACTTTCTGATGAGGATTAAAGATTGGATCCAAAAGCTTAAAATCACTCAAGCAACTATTATCCAGCCAACATAAACACTGGACCTAACACCTCCTTGATCTCCAATTAATCAAACAACTACTCGATTTCAGATATAAAAGATTGATGTCATAACATAGTCCCCTCTATAACATACTCATGGATTGAATCTCAGGTTGTAAATCCACAATACAATCACAACTTAGATCAATTAATATTATAACTCAGGACAAATATGAATACCCCAATCCACAATTGTCATTTAAAATCACAAATCACAATGCAACACATGGGTTAGTAACTCAAAGTTTAACATCATCAATTAGAAACTCAATCATATAATATAGTTTAACCAAGGTTAACTCTATGCATCTCTTTAAGTGCCATCTTGATGAAGATTCCCTTTTCTACTCTTCATATTGTAATATCTAGATATGTTCTTACATAGTATAATTTCAATAGTATGTAGAAAGGGAGGAGGCAAGTTATCTAAAAGAGAAAAGGATGAGGGATTCAAGGATTAGTCAGAGGAGTTAGACTCAATGTTGATGTAAACCAAGTCCTGATAGATTGAAGGGAGGGTTTACTAGAGCATGAGCTCAACGTCAAATCCTTCTGAGTTTAAGGGAGATTGGATGGCATTGATCAGCAATGAAGAGCCTAATTTCCTGATGGATATAATTTTCTTGCCAACAATGGATGTAGAGCTGATATGCCTTGTAATCTTCTTCAATGACATTCATAGTCCTAAAATTGGAGACCATGGATCCCAACCATCCGTTCTATAGTGCCCTCTGCCTATGATTTTTGTGTCTTACTCTGTAGATGTTGCTGAAGGGGAGGAGTGTTGCGAGAAGCCGGTCAAGTAGTCTTCTAGAGAAACTTTATTAGAAATGCACTCCAATCACATTGGAAGGGATTCTAATCTTACTCACTTGACAGATTGAGATGAAGAAATTAGATGGTGTCCTTGAAATCCCAGTCATTATTAATCACATAAAATTCATTCAGAACCATCTTGGAGGTGCTGCAGAAGACTCACCTCACCATGGTAGGATGTTGTGGGAAGGGAGCTGAAGATGGAGGAGTGCTGGAGGAAAGAAATGTATGGGTGAAGCTGAAGCACTGTCGTCGAGCTCAGCATGGGGGGAAGTGGAGCTCTTACAAGGATCCCTGGTATTTTAAGCTCATAGGTGGGTTGATGACACACAGATGGCCTTAGTGCCAACATTGGCATTAGCTCAAGGAGAGAAGCAAGTGATATAATAGAGTGAGGCTCGTCATCGTCGACTTAGTCTTGTTAACAATGATAAGGTAGAAGTGGCAGTGTTGTAGTGTCTGTAATGAGGTTACTTAGCTACTTAGTGCCAAAACCACCATACACCACTTGGCTAAGTCCATCCTTCTTTGAAGGACCGGTGAATCACTCTAATGTCAAGGAAATCTTTGCCAGAGTCATTCCATGTGCAGTGAGATTGTGTATCTACTTTGTGCCATGAGCTCCAATGCACCACTTGGTTGAGTCCATCTTTGAACCACAGATGAACTGCTCCAACCCATAACGAGTGGGACACCTTCGATCCTCCCTATCTAATCTTGAGGAAATCTTTGCTGGAGTCACTCTATCATCTCCTTTCAGTATTAGAGGCTTGAAAGGCTTAGGAGAAGTTCTAGTTATCCACTTTTTGATTTTTTTTTTCTTCTTCTCTTTGCTACAAGATATGCACTAAGTTAATGTATCCTTTGCCTTGTGCACTAAGTTAATGTATCCTTTACCAAGGCAGTCATATTCATTTTGTGCTTACTGATGATACAGGGGCAGACCACTGTTGCTCAGAGCTCTCTGAAAGTAATTGGAATTGAAAGAAAAGTCCTCTACTTGTTTTCTTGTAGATTCCTATTAAAATGCTACTAAAAAGTAATAATGTGTTTTCTGGAGATGGTGAACACTTGTTGCTGCTCTTCACAATTTGTGAAAGTCGAGTAAATGCGAAAGTTAGGCTGCGTTTGGTTTGAAAAATGTTTTCCATTTTCAGTTTTCCATTTTCTATTCCAGTTTTCCATTTTCTGATCTAGTTTTCAGAAAACAGAAAATGCGTTTGGTATGATATACTGTTTTCTGTTTTTTTTTAAAAAAAAATTAGAAAATGCGTTTGGTTCGATAAATTAGAATTAACTGGTTTTATTAATTATATTTTTTTATTTTTTAATTAAAAATAAAGCCTATCCCAAATTAGGAATTACCCTATTGACACAAATAAAAATATAAAAATCAAATTACAATTTATTTGCACTCGAATAAATCAGGAAATGGTGACTAATATTAAATACCTATTTCTACTAGAATTAATTAATTCCTTTTTTTTTTGTCTTCTTCAAATTAATTAATTGATCCTTAAATCGTCAGGCGTTTGGGTATTTTCCCGATCAAGGTGTCGGTGACGTTGGCGTTGGGGCCGATCATCGCCAGCGACGCGACAGAGGTGGCGTCGAGCGGCAGCCACGCGAGATCGTTCTTGATGAGCACGATGTCCTGGCGCGCGGCCTCGCGGGCGAGCGGCGACCTCCTGACCGAGGCGCGTAGGGCCTGGCTGAGGGCGCGACCTCCTGGCCAACGCCGAGGCCGCGCAGGGCGGCGACCTCCTGGCCGAGAGATCGGTCCTTCGGCGGCGAGGTCGGGAGGTCGGCGAGCTCGGTGAAGAAGCGCGGTTTCCGTGTTTTCGGACGAAAAAGACGAGGAGAAGTGGAAAGCGTGAAAACGCACCGCGTTTTCCTATTTTCCATCTTGCGCTACAGATTTGGAAAACGACATTTTATCATTTTCTATTTTTCCTGTGTTTTCCTTTTCATTTTCCAGAAATAGAAAATGAAAATGCTAAACAAACAGGTTTTCCATTTTCATTTTCTGAAAAACAGAAAATGAAAATGGAAAACGGATATACCAAACGCCCCCTTAATGTTTTGGGATCTTATCAATTTCTGCAAAAGGTAAAATTTGCCAATTTAACGATCTCACATGATCGATTCTACAATCATCTATGATGAGGTAAATTGAGAAATTACAGTTGATCACAATTAAGAAGTGCATTATCTCAGTTTCATTGAGATTTAAATTCTTATCTATTTTTATAATTCTATTCTATCATAATTAACTGAGTTATGCTCGTGAATTCACAATTAGCCTACCACAACCACGACGCAATGAAACAAGGTGCGAATCAATGTATTTGATTTGATGCAGCAGCAGTAAAACGTGGCGATGCGATGAAATAGCTATCGCGATTAGAAAATCATGAAATCGACGACATGTTTTCCTACGGTGTCGCGGCGCTATGGCATGTCCGGTAGTGTTGGAGGAGCCTCGTAGCCTCGCGGACCCCGCTGAGATACGCTCCATGAGTGGTCGAGTAGTGGGCCCTGTGCGTCGCCTCCCCGGCGAACAGTATCTGCGGAGTCGGATCCCCCGCCGAAACCCTTGCTCCGGCCAGCGGCTCCGCCATCTCGTCCAGGTCGTCCCCGCTTGATCCCACCGCCACGTAGCTGTACGACCCGAGGAACAGAGGGTCGCTCCCCCACCCGCTCCGTTTGACCCTTTCCACCGCCGCCGACGAGGTCGGGGGAAGGAACGCGCCCAGCGTGGCGCTCACCCCGGAGATGATTTCCTCGTCCGTGAGAGCCTCCAGTTCCAGCGCCTCGGCTCCGGCGAGCCACGCCAACAGTACCCGCGAGCCGCGGTAGATGGGGCAGATCGACCCCGTTTTCCTCATCCACCGCGGGACGGCCCTTTTCGCCTCCTTCGTCGGCGGGGCGAACGCCATCTGGAGGAAGGGGAACCGCGCCTCGTCGGCGCCGCCCATCTCCATGAACAGCTTGTTCACCACGCCGAACCCCAGCCGCCTGATCGCCTCCTGCTTGCGCTCGGGGAGGGCCGGGGAGAACTCCAAACCGCTCGTGTCGCCGCCGCCCTCTTTCCCCAGCCCGGCCTTCAGAACTCCCAGCGAGACCGTCACGATGACGTGGTCCGCCGTCATGGTCGGGTTCTCGCCGCCGTCGAAATGGAGCTTCACCGGGCCGCCGTCGAGGCGCCACTCGATCCGCCGGACGCGTCTGCCGAGGAGAATCGTGGCCGGGGGCAGCGCGCCGGCCAAGTGTTCGATGATCCGAGAGTAGCCGTGGGCGATAGTGATATGATCCCCTGGGTAGTCCCTGTACTCGCCCTCCGCCGCCAGATCGAGGTCGCTCAGCTCGTCGGCAGAGGTGCAGACCCGCTCGGCGAATTCGTGCGACGCGAACACGGCCTCCTCCATATCCTCCAGGCTCCAGCCGCCGCCTACGTCCGCCCTTGTTTCCCCCCGGGAGACGCGGTACTCTCGGAGGCCGCGGCGGAGGAACTGCCCCACGCCAGGGTGCTTCGATTCGACGGGAGCATCGCCGCCGCGGGCGGAGTCCCTGAGGCCGCGGTAAAGCGACTTGATGGGGTCGACGACGAGAAGCGGGTCGACGACAGTGCCTCCCTCCGCGACGGTGAGCGGATCGGAGGGGAACCCGTCCATGCGCTCCCAAGGGACGCTGGCGCTGCCGGCGAGGGCGCCGATGTCGGCGGCGACAGCGTGGATCGGACTTCCGTCGATGCCGTGGATCCAAGTGGCGCCCATCTCGATGCGGTCGCCGGCGAACTCGGAAGTCAGCACGCGGCCGCCGATGCGATGGCCTGCCTCGACGACGCAGAGGTCGAAGAAGTCGCCGGCGGAGGCGGCGTGAAGGCAGTGGGCGGCGGTGAGCCCGGCCATGCCCGCCCCAATGACCACCACGCGAGGCTTCTCCGCCATGGATTCTGCTTCCTACCCTTCGCAAAGGAAGAGGCGAATGATGAACAATTTGAAGGCGGCTTCCTTTGCGCCCAAGCTACGTGAAGGCGGCTGCCGACCGTACGATTTAGGTGCGATCCATCCTAACTGCTCACATTTGAACGGTTAAGATTAATCACGGCGGCGTGGGGGTTTTATTACGCTATGTTGGAATAGGATGCGGAGAAGATTGAAAGGGAAGGAAAGAGAAGAGAAGGGAGAAAAAAGATTTATTAAAGTAATATGTATTATTTTGTTTGTGAAAAATAAAAAAGAAATGAATATTAAATATATAAAATTTTAAAAATATTTTTATTTTTTAAATTAGATAATAATTTTACTTTACTATAATATTAATATTTATTTTATAAATATAAATTAATTATTTTTAAATAAAAAATTAATTTTTTTTAATAGAAGAGTTTATTATATTATTCGTTGTTCTGTTAAATGAACTAATATATTATATTCATAAATTTAATTTATATATTTTAAGTGAATTACGTATTCAACATGTGAGCTTTGACATATTATTTTATTTTACTATTTTTTTTTATAAGTTTTTCATGAAACATCACAAATGTTATATTGTTGCAACATGTGATAGTTATTTGAAGTGACGAATATATTCACAATTGAAGAATGATTAACTTACAGATTTACTGAACAAAAAAAAAAATTATAGTTACTTAACAACAAGTCGAGATTTTGATGAAGAAGAAAGGAGCGAAAAGATCGTGTTCAGTGAAAAAAATTTAAAAAATTTAAGTTAAATAAATTAAATAAGTTATTTGAGAATTAATATTTTAAAACAAGGATAAGATTGAAACAAATAATATTTAGAGTTGTCTTCCCTTTTCTTATATTCTAAATTAGAGTATAAGAAAATCTTCTTTTTCATGAAAAAGAAAGGTTAAAATTTACCCTTCTCTTCTTTTTCCTCCTCTTCCCTTGCTCTATTTCAAACAAGATTCAAAGTTTTCTTCCTTTTATTTACCTTTCCTTCATCTTCCCTCACCTCCTTCTAAACAAAGCATTAGAGAACTAATTTAATGTCAGTGTTGTCTCCGAGTGAAATATAAAATTATAAAATTAAGAGTTTTTTTATTATTATGAGTCATAATTAGTCATAATATGTATAAATTTTAATTATGAGGCATAATAGTCGTTAATTTATATTTTTATACTTACCTAACTTTAATGTTAAAATATAGTTGGATACATAATATTGTCAACTAAGTAACATTTAAGAATAGTCAAGTCATTTTGTTATTGATAAATTTAAATAAGGTGGTAACTCATAAGAATGTTTATATCTGTCCAATACATACAAAGTTAATTAAATGAATAAATTTAAATAATTTATTAAATTAAATAAACAAGTTTAATATATATATGTGTTTAGTAAATAAGATCTTGAATAATATTTACGAATAAAATTTATGAATCGTATTGATTAATAAAGTTCTTATCAAATTTGTAAGTAGACAAAAACAACTTCCAAAATGAATAAACAAGATTTTAATATCAAACTCATTGACCAATCAAATAAGTTTAAAAATATAAAAGTTTCAAACAATTAAAAACCTGATTTGAAAGTTTGTTAACATCTAAATGAATCAAGTTCAAGTCAAGTTTGAATCAAGCTCAAGAAATCAAGTCAAACTTGTACAACTATTTCAAAGATTTAGTTCATTTTAGACTTCAATTTAACTTGGCTCGATTACACCCCTAACTTTAAACAACTTGTAGTAGCTATTGTTGCTACGTTGTGTTGAATGATTTGTTACTAAGACTTTGGGTATATCAAGTCTAGTGATAATATCTTGCTATATTCTAAACTATTTCAACATTTGTTTGAATTTAGTTGATTAAATCATCGATTGACATATATAAACACTTATTTTTTTAGTTAATTTCACGCCTAGATAAAAATCTATCCAAAATCTCTTGTAATCTCTCATCTCTCGTGTGAGGAATTCTTACCTTTGGGTCTCCATCTACTAGGTGTCTCAACTCCGGAACTTGCTCCCCTCGTCTTATCAACTCCTATTGAACTTCTTCATCTACTAACTTCTTAGTCGTTAATGTCTATTGAACTTCTCCATCTACCAACTCTTGTTGGACTTCCTTATTTGTCAATCCATTTGGATTGATCAATAATGGATTCATCATTGTTTCTGTTGAGATTGTGTCTCGAACATGTCACCGACCATTCAACACCAGAGTTGACCTCGCAAGGAGAAAGGAGACAACGAGCTCCAAGATCCTACAAGCATCAAGACAGTGAGAAGGAAGGCCAGGGGCGCCCTGGCTCAACCACTCTAACGCTCAAGTCAGTCACCAAAAGAAGGAAGAAGGAAAAATTCAGCTGGAGGGATGTGATCAAGATGTATGTGTACCTGTATACATAAGGAGTGTGGGTTATATAGGCAAAGGTAAGAGAATGATAAAGACCTGTCTTGTCCTTAATTAAGGAGAATATCCGTGCACGGAAATCTTATCAAAAAATGTGTCCCATCAGGGTGAGGAAAGTGTCCCATCATTGTCATAATAGTGAAAAGTCGTATCATTCATCACATTATGCCATCAAGTGCATAAGTAGGGTAGTAGGTTAGCCATTCTATCACATGATTACCTATATCCTCCTAGCGATGAACTAACGAGGAAAAGGAGGGGGAATCGGTTGTGCCAAGCAGGGCACTAAGGAAAAAAGGGCTTGTCGGCGGAGAAATCGGCCGTCGGACTCCGAGCCGACTTGTCGGGTGTTGGATCCCGACTTGAACTGCTTTCTGAGCTGGGCTCAGATGCCCATGTTTGAATAGAGTACCGAATTGGGAAAGGATCGACCTGGGGGCATGAGGCCTAAAGCCGAGCCGGAGTTCGGTCCCTGAGCTACACTCGGCTCTCGGGAGAGAGGTCGGTCATCATACCAAAGCTGAGCCTAATCGCCCAGTCGGGTGACTGAACGAGAGACCGGGGAATGTGGATTTTCGCCGGATCCAGGCGTCGGGTTGAAGTCACTAGGTCGGGATGCAAGTCAGGGCATGAGATCAAGTCATCCTTCTGTCCGTCGTGCCATATACAAAGACCGGTCTTTGACTCTGTGGGCCGGGTCCGACCACCTCATAATACCCATAACAATCATTATATGACTTCATATTTGTATAAGTAGCCATGACTGCCTTTTATTTATTCTCTTGTTCTTTGTTTCCCCATTAATCTGATGTGTTATTCACTTTTAATGTGTCCTTTCTTATTGTTTTTATCTTCTCTAATTTTCCACAATTTGTGCCCTTGATCATTCTCTTGGTCTTCCTTGTTCGATCTTTTGTTTCTCTTTATCGATCAAGTTCGGCAAGATATGAACTAACTATGCTCAAGAATTACAACAATTAGTCTTCATTTTCATTTCTGTTTGGTATATGCTAGAAGGACAGGACATCAATGTAGAACTACACAATGGATTATTTGAAGAACTTAGAAGCTCAAATCTATGAACTAGAGGAGATGAATAGCAAACCGGAAGCACAATTTTCTTCGGAGGAACTTGAAGACATTATAGATTCAGAATGCAGCCGCAAATCGAAATCGCTAGAATGTCGAGTTTCACAACTGAAACACAACTGATTGATGTCAGTTTGATGATCAAGGTAGAGTCTGAAACACTACAATTACTTCTGTGTTCTTGAAAGCCTCACAGGAAAGAAAGAAAGAAACATAAGTCCTCAACTAGCTTCTACAATATCTAATTTCAATTCAAGCATGGCAAGGTCTCTCGAGATGAGACTTCGAAAAATGATAAGGGGAGTAAAAGGTGTAGGGATCTTGATGCATCATCAAACAATTTTAATAGTATATACGCAGCGGAAAACAGGATCCCTCCAGAAAATCCATACGAAAAACATACTCGTTTGACGATTCTACCTACTAGAATCGAGATTACCTTTGATGCGAGCTCTTCGCAATCCCGACAGCAACTCTTGCCTTCAAAGGTTGACGGATCTCAGCACGATCAGTGCGTTCGTTCCTCCACGGTATCCACACGAACATTGATATGGAGAAGAACCCAACTGTGGTGCTAGCCACAAAGGAGGATTCGGCCAAGAGAAGAAGAAGAGAAGAAGAGGGAGAACAAGAGCATCCAACAACCCCTTCATCAAGAGCCTCTCACCTCTTTTTATATCCCACCATGAGATATGAAGGATGAAGGATTTTCTTGACTTTTAGTGATCCACGAAATTAATATTTTATTAATTCCCATGCATCTCATGCATGAAGATCTTTCTCCTCTTTTAATGAAGATCATGCATCTCATGCATGATAATCTTTCTCTTCTTTTAAGGAAGATCATGCAGCTTTTTAATGATCATGTATCTCATGCATGATAATCTTTTAATCAAATTCGAATTTGGCTTGTGTGACTTGAGTCCAACTCGAGTCTCACACAATCTGAGTTGACTTGAGTCCAACTCGAGTCCAACTCAATCCGAATTGACACTAAGGGCTAATTTTAACAAAAGGTGCTGTTTAAACTCAACTCATTGATCACTGAAACCTTCTTCACAAATTAACAATCAAACTCTAGTAATCAGTTTTGGTTCTTACATGTCCAGCCTGTGGATTCAGGACAGATAACTCCATTCCGCGAGCTGAGGAAGGATCGATCGTTCAGCAGTGACTTTGAGAGGAGATTCAAAAGACACAAGGTAAAGTACTTCTTTTCTTTACCTGAATATATCAGCACAGATAAGTTCTTGGATAAACAGAATGCAACCATCCTGAATCTTTCAAGATCAAAAGAAATAATGGCCTTTCATTATTTATGCTAAATACAATTTCTAACCTAAAGATCCAGGCCAAAATTTGTTTCAAATCGATCGAGTTGAACCAAGCTAAGGTGTAACAAATTCTGTCTAATGTAAATTCACAGCCTATACTGTCGATTCAATCACAACCCACAGAGTGAAATAGTGTTTCAATCCTTTTACCTAGGCTCGATTATGGTAATTGTGGTGCTGTTTTCTGAAGATTGAGTGGAAGTTCCGGTCCTGGAATTAACCTTCATTTGAGCTGCCAGTCCTCTCCGAATGCTGGAGCTGAGAAATGGTGGTTGGGTTGGGGAAGGGATAGGGGAATCATCCTTGAGCATTTTAACGACCAAAGACATGATCGGTCTTAGCTCAGCAGATGCTTGAGCACAAAGGAGCCCAATTTGAAGCGCTCGAGATGCCTTCTCCGCGGGAAAATTGCCTTGTAAAATAGGATCCATAGCTTCCAGCAACCTATCTGAAGTGTAGAGACTCCAAACCTGAGTAGACATATGAATTTAGTTGTTCAAGTATTTTGAACTTCTAGATGGACTACAAGCTGAGGATTGATGGACAAAGGAAACATTACCAATTGCAAAGCCGAGACGGTATCCTGTGATTGAATACTAGTCTTTCTTCCAGTCATGATCTCAATCAAAAGAACTCCAAAACTGAAAATATCGACTTTCTCAGTCAACTTGCCTTGAACAACATACTCTGGTGCCATGTAGCCTCTACAAGCAAGAAATTTGCAAACAACCAATGGTAAGAAGTGCATTCATGTATTTCCCTGTTCCTAATTGGCAATCTTATGATCTATAGAGATCTTTCGAGTGGATACCAGATGTAAATAATACAGTACAAAATGCAAGCTACATCGCAACCATTCTATTGATTCAAGCTGAACCAGTTAACTCACAAAGTTCCAACTACTCCGGTGCTAATGTGAGTTTTGTCCTCTGGGAAAAGTCTAACAAGTCCAAAATCAGCGATTTTAGCAGCATACTCTTCATCAAGCAGTATATTGCTCAGCTTAATATCTCTATGAATGATTCGTAGTTGCGACTCTTGATGAAGATAAGTCAAACCTTCTGCAGTCCCCAGGATGATGTTGTATCGTATACTCCAGCTAAGCAGCCTGGCATTTGCATCATCTATGAGGAAAACATTTTTAGGTCACAAATTGATGGTAAGAGGTATTGAAAATTAAAGGCAAACGAGATATCGAGTAGAACCAGAAAGGTAATGATTAAGACTCTTGTTTGGTACATATTCATATACAAGAAGGCTCTCAGGACCAGTGATACTGCAGCCCAATAGCTTGACAAGATTCTTGTGTTCGATGCCGCTTATCAAATTGACTTCATTGAAGAAGTGATCGACCCATTGCCTTGTATTGTAATATAGTCTCTTCACAGCAACACACCTCCCATCTGGTAGAACTCCCTATGGTCAAGCATATGGTGTCAATAACTGGCTCAGAACACTAAACCTATGCAAGGTATGGCATCGAAATTTACCTTGAACACTGATCCAGAGCCTCCTTGACCCAGTTTATTTTCGTTGCTAAAAAAGTTGGTGGCCTTTTCGAGTGTCTCATATTTGAAGTTGAGATTAGATTTTCTTACAGCAGGTGCTAAAGCTCCCAACTGTTTCCTTTCTGTGCAACAAAAGTTTGCCACATTAACAATTTATATGAACATTAAAGTTTCATGAATTCGAACCGTTGAATTACTTTACCTTTCCTCCTCTTTATAATCTTTCCCCTGAGGAAGAATATAACTGCTGATGAAATCATCACCGACGCCAAAACTGAGGAAAGAACAGCCAGGATCACAGCAATGTGTCTGCCACCTGAAGTCCAGTTGAATTGTAAGAGAATATAGTCAAGACAAACATAAAGTTGGCATACATGACATTTTAGTGAGGAATAGTGTCATAATGCATACTGTGAAGTACCTAAAGAATGTCATGAATTCAAGCAAAACATGCCAGTGAATTCAGACCTAAAGGTTTGCGAAGGTAGCTGATATTTTAGACATAACGATAACTAGAAGCACAAGTTAAGGTTTTGGTCTAAGCTTTGTGGTGAATCCAATACATTAGATGTGTCAAGATGCACCTCAAGTGCTTTGCGGTGATCTGAAGAGGATAAGGTGACCGAAACCTTCCTGCAGACCTAATTAGATAGTTGAATTACAAGTTATTTTACTCATATTCTTTACTGCAATTGTGTCAAGATGAATTCATATAAGTTTTACTCTTATGAAAAATCTTATTTGATCCTTATGTCCTCTGTTACAGAATATCTACGAAGTGATATTATTCGGACCTACATCTCTAAATCAGTTGAATGAGAATCATCATTCAAAGAAGCTTCATGGATATTTCTTGAGAAAACCATGTAAGTATTTACTTTTTTCGAGTGATAGATAGATGATTATCCTAAACAGTTTGAACTTTGAATCAAGCATAAAAACAACTACTTTCAACAAGCGAGTCAGTTGCTTCATCATATTGCATCTCATTGATAAATTGGCTAGACAAAGTTATGCTTCAAACATGTGAAACATTAGTATCCATATCGAATCCTACTACTTCAAGTATTGATGCATGACAAGCTTTCCTGGCATGTTTGTATCAGCAGAATAAGGCATAAGTGTAATCAGTGAAACAAGGAAAGGTATGCTCTGAGTGGCATATCCAGAAACCCTACATACCTCCTTCAGTAGCATCATTCGTCGAATTGTCGTAAAACCGAGTGGTGGCATACCTCAAGTAACACCCAGAGTTAAGCACCCTTCCTTCCTGCTTTGGTATGCATGAATGAATTGCCATTCTCGCGGCGAGCAAGCAGCTCTGGCATGAGGTCCTGTTCACAAACTCCCAACACTGCCCCAGTCCATACACAGTAGAATTGCCTCCTCCAACAGAGCCAACAAGAAAGCCATCGTTCCTTGGAGCCTCATCAGTCAGGTTCATGATCAATTTTCTTGCATTTGCAGAGAAAGAAGTAGCATTCCCTGTGTACTCTTGCTCACTGCAGACGACTCTATCATATTGGCTCTGCGCCTCTCCGAAGAATTGGTAGTCGTCGTACCTACAGTAAGAAAGCAATGTCTGATTCCATGGCGGTAGAAAAAGTATAGAAGGAAGGAGTCGATGGTGGTCAGCGTCCTAGGATGGTTCACCTGAGATAGCAACCGTCCAAGAAATTGCGTCCGCCTCGGGTGGTTCTCTGGAAGGGAAGGCACCTGAGGATCTGAGTCTTGCAGGTGGCGAAGCAGAGGTCGCAGTCGGACTTGGAGAGGTCCCTCAAGCACTGGCCGAATGCGTAGACCGAGGAGGCGTTGAGGGGATCGGTTCCGCCGGTGACGACGACCCTGGCGTACCGGCGGGCGGAGATCTGCGGGGTGACGGCGTCCATGGCGGAGAGGAAGTTGGCGATGAAGGGGGATCTGGCGGCGGCGGGGGCGGTGTGGTTGGTGCATATGAGCGCCGCTTGGGCGATTCTAGGGTCGGCGAGCGACGGGGCGATGAAGGCGGAGCACGACATCAGCAGCAGCAGCAGCGCCAGGAGCAAAAAGGAGGCTCCTTTCTCGCTTCTTTTCCACAAAAAACTCATCGCCGATCGGATCGGAGCAGGCGCCGGTGGCGTACTCTCCGTCGAGCCGGCAGATCGTCGATTTATCGGAATGCGAAAGGAATTTTTAGCTGACCAATCCACAAACAACAACAGAACAGATGAACAGCGACAGATCTTGATTTATCGGAAGGGAAAGTCAAAATTGACGTGCTGAAACCGATCGGATAGGGAAGCGTGCATTGATTGCCATGTTTCATCGGCCATTGACGATGAATTGCGTCGCAGTGAGGTCGTTGGCGTGAGAGAGACGGACGGAAGCAGCAATTGACGTTGAAATTCTCGATTGTGGACCTGCGAGAGGAGACTCGATGGCGAATCTACGGAGATGAAGATTTGTCCGTGAACGAAGGGGAAAGAAACAGCATGGGCCGATCGACGGTCAGCCCTGACCAGGCAACTGTCTAGCTGCGAGCTCAGGATTAAGCGACTAGACCACCATCGTAGGCGCATGGCTAACAGTTTCTCGATTTACCTCTTCATAAATGATCGTGGGATCGATTGTGTGTTTTAAATTTGAATTATAATTTTTAAGTTTAAATTATATTTTAAAGAAATGCAACCTATTAATTAAAGTGCAGAAGATGAGCAGAGCAGATTGTGAGCGCGAGGCGATTTCGTGAGCTCAGGGCTGCCGACAGCGGCCGCGTGAGGTGACCCCACGCGTGCGGGCCCATCGGCAGTGGCCGCCCACTCCAGTGCGTGGGGTCGCCTCCGTGCGAAGCCTGCTCTAGTTGGATTCGAAAAATTTGATTGACTTGAGACTTGAGAGGGAGGGAAGTGTTTTTTGTTCGATTTAGACAGATTTAAAAATATCAAAAAATATATGCGCGCGAGGCCGTTGGTAATTGACCGTGCGAGGCCACGATAGCGTAGGCCGTTGACTGTGCCCAGGCTCGTGCGGGACAGTTGATCATAGAGCAATGGCGGAACCAACCCGAACGATCTATTCGAGTTGATCCCAAACTATGAGTCATGAACATTGATATTGATGTTGTCATCCGAGTTAATCTTCTCTCTTTTTTTTTTTTTTCTGTTCCCCATAGTAAATCAGAATTTATCTCCTTTCCAATGTTGTTGAGCCCTTGAGCTACAGCCCAAGTAGGCATGAACGTGACTCTGCCTTTGCCATAGAGGCACAGGGTTGTCATCCATGTGAGGATTGATCTAATTGTGAGTTTAGTTTGAGAAATTTGGCCTGAGAGTTGAGAGGGAGGGAAGTGTTTTTTTACTTCGAGACATGGTTGAATTGATTATTACAAAGCAAACTTATTGAAGTGAGAAATTTGATTCTCTCACCCATAATGATCAATTATAGTTTCTCAATTTGAGATCGGCATGGGAGATTTGAAGTGTTTTCCATCTGATTTTTAAAAAAAATGATCCCTGGATAAATTCATAAAATCTAATGTAAACAACAGAAAGGAAAACATTTATCCTTAATATGAAGTAAATAGAAAAAAAATCATTTTAGTGCAGAAATCTTTTCACAATTTTTTAATCTTTTACTGTAGAAATTTTTTCATAATTTTTATTTTTATTTTCTCAATAATTAAAGAATTAAAAATTATTTGAGTCGTTAATTTTTATAATTAATTTAATTTTAAAAAAAAAATATATTAAGTTTTTATCTTTATTCTTTCGTCGTCCCTTTGTGATCGGGAGTAAAAGAAACTTGTTTTTGTTGGATTTTGAAATTCGAATATATTAAAAATCTGATCAAACTCAATCATTGTAAACCCATTATTCTCCTAAATTTACATTTAGCACAAAAAAAGTGTTAACTGATCGATAATCCGACCATAAATAATTTTAATAAACATTTATTTTATAATATTTTATTATTACTTAAATAGTGAATCGGAAGAAAAGTGAAGTTATTAATTGATACGGCGGATCTTTAGAGGTCTGATGTGACAAGACAATAATCAATAATCAATCCAATCTGGCATGTTAATAGGTCAACGATCAAATTCCATATGACTGATTCAACTGCGATTTCATCCAGCCACTCGACATTCGGCTGTGTCGGCCACCAAGCCACTCGCCACTCGGCTATCTCGGCCACCAACCACTCTGCTATCTCAACCACTCGAATACAGACATGGCTACTTTACTCACTCATTTGTATGCTCAGCCTCGACCTCGGCTGCCCGCCATTGCTCTCGGCCCTAAGCGGCCCAACTGCTTAATCTCTTTCCTATCCTCGATCGATTCTGCCTCGACAAACTTGATCACTCTATGCCACTCCGACGCCATCTTTCCCTGGTACCTCCCTATCTAAAGGCAGCCTAGTGATACCTAATAGCAAGACGCTCAAGCGTGCAGGCTCTGCTACAAGAGAGAGACGGTTACTAAGTTGTTAAACTTCTATCCTCTCGGATTTCCATTCTCAGCTAAAAGACAAGAATGATCCGTACGCCCGAGTCATAGGACGGTTGTTAGGTTTGCGGACCTTGTCCCCTAGATGCTATCTTGTCTACTTACTTGTCAAGGATGTACATAATTTGTCCCTGCAACCACCTCTCGCCTCCGCACAGATATCTCCCTTAGTGAGTATATAAACTCTAACACAGGTATAAAAATGCCCTCTGGAATCTCATATTCTACCATCACTATTTCTTCTTCTTTCTAATCTGACTTGAGCATCAGAAATTCAGATCCGTCGTTCAGCTCAGGTTCTTTTTGTCGGTGGGACCCTAATAGTTGAGATGATATATTTTTGACTGATGGTTTAACCATCTACGGCATTCAACCAGGACATTAATTATCCTGAAAATAGCTTTTAAAATTCTTTTTTTTATTTTTTTAGTTAAAATTTAAAAGAATGGGATAAGGGCCCTTCCAATTTTGTTCTCTGCTGGTTGGGTTCGTTACACATCAGCGCTCCCGCACCGCACGCACTCGCAGCTCCTCCGCTCGCTCGCCGCTCTGAGGGAGTTGGGAAGGGCCATGGGTTCGTCGGCGAGGGCGTTGGAGTGGAAGTTCTCTCAGGTGCTCGGCGAGAGGCAGCCTGGCGAGAAGGTCGAGGAGAGTCAGTCCTCTTCATCCCTTTCTCTATCTTCATTTTTTTTTCTTTCTTATTTTACTTTCCTCTTCGATTCCATGTTTAAAAAATGGTTTGGATTCAATTCCTTGGCTTGATAGTATAAGACTTGGGGAAAAGTAGGGCAATCGTGATACTTGATGTTGATTCTGCAGTTTTTGGTTTAGATGAAAGCAAGGAAAAGGGAGCAAGCGGCATGTTGATGTTGGATACCTGACAAAAGATGGAGTTTTTGCAGTTTAAACAAACAATTTAGAAACCAAGCTATTGGATCAATCATTCAATTTTATCAAGAACTGCGATTTGCAGATAGGTGTCGACATCCGAGAAATGCCAAAGCAGAACCAATGCCAACGGCGCAAATAAGGGAGAGTTGTGTCTTCGTTGCCAAAAAAATGGATTTTTGTTGTCATTCCGGGTAACTGCAAGCTACTGAGTACTTGACAAAAGATATTGAGAATTTTTCTGACCATCTGTCTACGAGGTGAGGTCAAAACACCAAGCAATAGTCTTCCAGCCTCCTTGACCTCTAGGAAAAGTGCAGAAAAGATGTTCAGATGTTTCAATGGTGTCCAAGATCTGCGAGAAGCAACCCCTTCCTATTGCAGAGGAGCTCGAGTACTAAGACCTTGCCTTACATGATCGGGAAAGCCTTCGTATGAGGAATATCGTAGGAATACCAACAGTTTCATGAACAAGGTGGAATTAAGCCTCTCCCAGTAAGTTTCTCATAAGTACTATGCGTTGGGAAGAGTCCCCTGGGATTCCATAGCCAAACAAGAGAGTCCATCCCTTGTTGGAAGTGCAGGAATCTCACCTTGTCACTTAGAATGAGAACTCATCGAGAAGAAGGGGAGATGGTTTATACATCCAACCAGGATATTTTTATTGGAGTATACTGCAAATAGGGATGGAAAGTTATGCAATTAACAAGTGTATCCACACCAATGATACTCCCAAAACACCTCCTGCGACCTGCTATTTGTTGAGCTTTCACTACAGTAAGAAAGAAATTCTTCATGCGTGTATACCTTTCTCATCCAAGTTTCATTTATCCTTTCTATTTTCCTTTCATCCTTCATGGCCCATGGTTGCGAATACATGAACACTAAGTGCTAACTCAATTGCATAGAAGTGTCAATTCTCATGGAATTGCACAATTGAATGAAAAAATGGGATCAATCAATCCAGAAATTGGGCTGCCATCGGAAGGTCAAAAATTTGGCTACAAACCGAAAGACAGATTTAATTAAATCCTAAACTAACTCTGTATTAGTCAATCCTTATTTCTCGTACTTGTGACAATGCTTGGAGCTGAATGCCACACACAACTGGCACGATTAGATCACCTCAATTTGCTTTTCGCATTCCACTTATGTGTCACCTCGAAAAGTTGTATCCCCCTGAAGTGACAACATCCACATGACACCTCGGCGCTTGCGCCATGCGTGCACATTTGTGTGTTCGTGTCCCAAACAAGGAACAACAATGATGGCTAATTGGGAAGTGGAGTCATAGGAGGAGCCGAACAACAGACATATACAGTGAATTCAAGAGATCCAAATTTGAGTGTGTGACGGCTAAAAGGCATAGTGCTAGTTAATTATTTTTTTTAGAAAAGGGTAGTGTTTGACTAATGGAAAAGTTACATGTTAGGGTCTCGCTTCACCCCTATAAATAGATTCTCTCTCTTGTTGTTTATATACTCAATTCTCATATTGTTAAGTTGTGAATTCTACTCTTGAGCTCTCCTCACCTTCCCTCTAAGAGTTTGAAGGCTTTGGAATTGTAAAGGATTTGAAATTTGGAGTGTTACTATTTTGAGTTGAAGGTCGTTATATCTTGGTTGATGATTGTCAACAAATTATAAGCACCTAGATGAGTCAATATTGTCTTAAAGAGAATGAATTCAATTATTAGTGGGCCTTAATTCTCTTATTTGGAGAGATCAAATTACTTGAAAGGGTGTGTCAATATCCAAAGAGGACTCAACGACAATAGGTACATCTATCATATCTAAATCAACAAATTTCCCACAACAAAGTTCATTCCAATTGCATGGATAATTGCTTGCCCATTTGTGATTTGTGGTGTGTTAACTATTTTCTTTCCAATTGAGTAAATATAAGAACATGTTGGTCTAGAAATTCAATAAGTAAACTTTATATGAACATGCATCATAGGTTTTCGAGTGCTTCTTAACTTTACCATTTGACATTGCTATTATTCTGTCATTTGCAGTTGATATGATATCAGCAGTTGAATTTGAGAGTAGAGGTGATTACGTTGCAATTGGAGATCATGGGGGTCGTATTATTTTGTTTCAAAAGAAAGACAAGAAAGATGTAACGTTCTTGCTTTAGAAGATTCATCTGTTTGCCTTTGGGTGCATAAATGTGGAGATTCTAGCAACATGATAAAATTTTATCATATAGTTGTATTCATTATTGCTTCACTAATCATTTTACATGTTCCATCAGTCACGTCCTAGAAAAGTGCTAGAGCATACGGACTATACTGTTATCTCATCTCCTCACTATTTCTACAAGACAGAGTTCCAAAGTCATGAAATTGAGGTGGTTTTTTACTAATTTTCAATTACATAAATTATCTACTCAGTAATGTGCTTTTGTATGAATTAGTTATGTAGTCAAGTCTGATGTGTTGCATGCGTTAGTTATGTAGTCAAGTCTGATGCATTTATCCTTTTTAGTTTGATTACCTGAAGAGTTTGGAAATTGGAGAGAAGATCAACAAAATAAGATGGTGTGCCAACCCCAATAGTTCTCTGTTCATTCTTTCTACAAATGACAGAACAATTAAGCTATGGAAGGTAAGGGGGTTTCTGTATGATCTAATTTTCCTAAACATACATATTATCACCCTACAATCAGCGCTAGTCACTCTTTAAGATTGAATATTGCTGGAGTTACTGCTAAAGCTTTGTGCTATTTGTAATTTTTGCATATTTGTTAAACAGGTCTCAGACCATAAAGTTAAGAAGGTCAATGATATGGATTCAAATGTGCATGTAGGCTCAGAAAATGCTCTTCTATCGGAGAAAAGTTTCTTGAATGACCAAAGAAAACCATCTATTCCAAAAGGTTACCGATCAGAATGGATTACTAAAAGGCCACGAAATACATCTCCTACATTTAAGGAAAGCTCTAATGCGGTAGGTAAATTGACATGATCAAAATTACATAAATGTTTTTAACCAAGATATTGATGAATCTGTTATATGACACAGTTTATTTGATATTCTGGGTGTTGATAAACTACTCCAGATGCTCTATATAACTTAAAATAGTTGAATGCAAAACATGAAGTTGCATGATGTGAGTCAATTGGATGAAAAATAGTTTTTCTGAAACACAAAGTTGCTTGTATGGTAAATTTCACATACGCAAAATTCCATTCTACCTTAGAATTTTTTTTTGGTTATTGCTTGTTTATTGTTTTTGATGTCATTGTTAAGAATGGTGCTCAAGTATTAATTTAACTGATGTCTCATTTATCAGACATTTGATATTGAAGATTTTGCTTCCTCGAGGTGTCGTCGGGTGTATTCCCATGCTCATGACTACAACATTAATTCTTTATCAATTAATTGGTAATAACTTCATGCACTGCCTTCTCATTTTATAAACCCTATTTTGAGTTCTCACATTTTGTATTTCTGGTAAAACAAATGTCGTTGCATTCTGTATTTTTCATGTGTATGTAAATTTTCCTTGTCGCTTTAAAATTCTTGTTAATTTTTTTAACATTAGCAGGAAGTACATAAAGCATTTCTTTGCGACATATATAACCATCGTATTGGGGTCATCAAATCTGATTTAAGTCACTGTCTTATACAGTGATTTGGAGACATTCTTATCTGCTGATGACCTCAGAATTAACATATGGAACCTTGAAGTTAGTAACCAATGCTTCAACATCATTGATTTGAGGCCTGTGGACATGGAGGATCTCGTAGGTGACTTATCTTGTAACTTATGCTTTATAGGCTAGAAGTTGCTAGTGTTGGTAAACTTTACCTACTCAAATCGTATAAAAAAACTTTGCTGTTCAACATAAATAGTATCCACTTTCCTTTCTTGATGAAAGCTGAACCTGGTTAAAGTTAGTTCCATAATGTAGCTTCAACTTTGTATTTTTGGTTTGTTATTGGTGCGTTAATCCTGGTATGAATATTATTATAATTGCTTTATTCAATTTTTTTTTGCTGCATATACACAATAATTGCCAAATAAATTTTACACATGGTCATCAACTAGATCGATGATGAGATTTCTCAAGCTCAACATTAGAGGAGAAATTATGCTCGAGAGGGAATTGGTTGTTAGATGCGAGAGAAGGGTGAATGCAAATGAGGAATTCAGCTCCCCCCTTTTATAAACTCGTAAACCAAGTCATCTAAAAGGTTGCCTAACTTATCTCTAGAAATCATAACACAATTTGAAAATTTAAAACAATCTTTAAAAATCAAACAAACTTATAAAAATTTGATACTCCAAAATTTTATAAACTCTAAATTTAACTATAATCTTGAGCTGCATCAACATCATTCTCACAAAAACATACTCCGTATTCCTTTCACTGTCTATAAACATCTAACTAGCAACCATCTTACATAAGTCGTGCATGTATCATCCAAGCTTTAGTTACAAACATTTTAGGATTCTTAACTTTATACAACTAATCGTGCAACCAAGTACTTTGTCAAAATTTACATATTAAGGTAAATTTTCACTTGTTAGACAAGTATCCCTAAAATGCCACCTAAGTAGAAAAAGTTCCAAGGTAAGCTGGAAAGTTGAGAATAAGTGAGTCATCAAACTCAGCAACCAATTACATTTGCAACCATTGGTATTTATTTTACAAATTTTAAGTGTTAATGAGCAAAACAAGAAAGTAACTTGAAAGGTGAATGACATAAGTTATAGAGCAACTTTAACTAATTAATAAAAAAATTCATGAAATTAGATATTCATAACAAAAGTCTAGGCGTTTAATGGAAGTTCATACACATAACATGAGAATGCCTAAATGAAAAAGTGAAATACTTCATATCACCAGATGCAAATGGTCAATGCATAACAAATAGATAGTGTAGAAGAATATAAACACAAGTATTTCATATCACGAAGTATATAGCACTCACCCATGTCTAGGAGAGTATATTGATAAGGGCCAGTAGCTCCACTGATATAATTGTGATGTGGAAAGTAGAGGTGGCTTACATGGATTTAGAAAGTGGCCCCACTATTTATACTGTGGCACACTACCTCATGCAACAGCTAGACCATCACCAATTGAGATTATCACACATAAGTCAACAGGTCATTTGCAGATATTCTTAAGTTGCTTGAGGTGACCAACATGTATAGGGTGCACAAATGGAACAGTGCACTTAAGGACTTCAAATAAGCAAAATAGCCAATCTACCAATTATCTTATGGTAGTGGGGTTCAAGGGATTTCTCTATGGTCAAGTAGCTTCGTTAAGTAAACTAGCTACGCAGATTCCATGAGAGGGCATATATCAAATGACCACTGCCAAGGGATTTCTCTTTGCAAGATGAGCCACATGCTCAAACTAAACAAGATCTGCATGCACCTGAGTGCAGCCCAGATAATGGCCTTAATTACAGCGCATAGGCATGCATAAATCTACCTAGGTGCACAAACTAAGTATGGATATCCTTTGACTTAAAATTCTATTTGAAGGCTTTGTGGGAGATTTTGACATTCTAGAGCTGTGAGGATGCCTTGAGGTGCATGCAAAAGGTATGGGAGATTAGGGGACTTTTAGGGAAACAACTTTTATTTTCCAGGAGCAATTGCAGTGAGATTTTTCTTGTCCTTTCCATCGGCAATTGGCAGTGGTCAAGCTATTTTTTTCCTTTTTTTAGATGCAGTTTCTAAATCCTTACTGGATATATTAGACTTGGCATGAGTCGAGTTTGCATAATTTGAGGTATTGTTCGTTTCCCAAGTCTAATCCAAGTAGAAAATTAGACCTAAAAACTATGTTGAAACTTGGTTCAAAATGTCTACTTAAAGTGTTCCTCATTTGAAAAAAAAACAAATCAAATTAAATTTCATTTGATTTGATGTTTTGACCAACAGAGTGACGTTTGAGTTAATATGAAATTCTAAGGTTTTGTTTAGTTAAATAAGAAGAAATGATTTTATTAAATTTAATAAATTTGTAATTATCTTATCTTAGCAGTTCATGAATTAATAAATGAACAATAAGTAAGAATGAGACTAACAGATTGAAAACTAAGCTTCTAAGTGATAGTGTGAGAATTACTCAAGGGACAAAGGTAAAAATGTGCTAAGATTCCTGATATTCCCGTATGATTAAGTTTAAGTGTTAAGGACAAATGGGTTTGAGTAATGCATTGAGTGACATGAATATCTACTCTTTATGCATGATATATTTGATGACGAATCAGCTATGCAATATATTCAGAGTTCTATCCAAAAAATGAGTCAAATTCACTTTTCTAATTGAACATTTTATATTTGAAGATATGTTACTCACTCTTTCTTCGTCTATGATAAAATTTCCAATCAGAGGTAATAACTTCAGCTGAGTTTCATCCAGCATGCTGTAATCTCTTAGCTTACAGCAGCTCAAGAGGCTTCATACGACTAGTAGATATGAGACAATCAGCACTATGTGACCAGAATGCAAAACTGTGAGTTTCCTATATTATTTTATTATCTTGTGCCATTATATTTCTTTTCAGGATAGATGTAAACATATGGTGAATATAAAATTTTAGTCATCGAACTTTCATTTAATTTTCCATTTGTCCTTCCCTTGTCAAATGGAACTCAATTGTGCTGTTAGTAAAAAAGGATCCTGTGAATATTACCATTACTTTATAAATGACTAATAAGCAAAGTCCACAATATAGAAACCCAATTAAAATGATCTAAAAATAAGGAGAAATCGAGTGCTCCGGGTTCTAACTCCCTATGCATACTTTTTTAGCATGCTTATCTTACACAGGTTTAGGCGCTATCACACTTTTCCATAACATGTTTTCTACTGCAGTTTTCAAGATCGGGAAACTTTTGGGTCTAAATCCTTCTTCACAGAGATTGTTGCTTCTACTTCAGACATAAAGTTCGCTAAAGATGGGGGACATATTTTAAGTCGGGACTACATGAATCTAAAGGTTTTCTGGTTGCCTTGTTCTTTTGTATTTTTGAATATTGGTTGAAGCATTATGTAAATTGTTTTCAACGTCTCTATAATATTTGGACTTTGGCTATTGCTTGAAATTGATTTCTGTTCTTTTTGAGGAAAATCACCTCATATTGAAACTGCCCTACGTTTTCAATTGGAACTGAAGTTGTTACCATTATTTACCCATCTGCCAAAGAACTTAAATTCTATGATCCTAGATCTAATTTTGACATACAAGAATAAAAGGAAGTGTTGTAGACAAGTGACAATGAGAGGTGGGGATAAGAAAGCTAGGCTTTGATTCCACTTAACTCAATAATGAGACATTTCTCAAAGGGCGCACCCAAAGTTGAGAATTTCCCCATGAGCATGCCAAGTTTCATTCCTTCCTAAGGAGTGCACTTCCCTAGTAAAATCTTCAAAATACCCCTTAGTGCAACTGCACGCTCATGTTACAAGAGTCATCAAAGTGGGTTGCCCCTATTACCTTGATGCACTTACATATATGAGAATGCAAAGTTAAGACTGCAATTGGAGTTACTGCTGTTTTAGGAACACGCCCATGAAAGTTATCAAGGTGGTTTTAACCTAAATCACCTTGGTGGGCTTAAATATGCCAGAATGCAGTTAAAATTACAGTTGGAATCAATGTAGTCTAGTAACATGTCCATGCTCTTACTTTGGTATCACATACACAACTAACAAGGTGAACCCCAACCACCTTGATGGACCAAACATGTTAGAATGCAAAGGAAAGATTATATTTAGAATCAATGTCTTGTAATATGTACATGTCCTTAACTCTATTTCATGGACAGAAACACCATCAAGGAGATTTGAACCAAACCTCATTGACACAAGAACTTTTTAAAATGGATCATGCTTCATGAATTCAATAATACCCTTATTTGATCAAATGATAAAGTTTCAGCTTTCAGAAAAATCTAGAAAGAAAAAAAGTTCAAAATTCATAACATCAAGCTATTTTGATAATCTGAAAGAGAGAGGTGAGGTAAAGTGCGTCCTTTAGGAAGAAATGAAACTTAGAGCACTCATTGAGAAATTTTCAACTTTGAGATCGCCCTTTTGCCATAAGATAAGTCATGTGCCACGATTGGCCTTCTCAAGGAATTGTGTGCCTCTGATAGCAATCGTGCAAGAACAAGAGACAATCCCCACGCAGAAAAATCATGCTATTGTTCAAATAATGAAAATAATGTGGGACATCCTATCTAGACCTAACAATTGATTGTTATCTTGGACTGGCAAAATTGTATTAGGTTTGCTTAGAAATTGTAGAAGTAGAATAATAAAATGTATCATTAAATCATTATTTTATTCAAACGATTTACTTTTCTCATTTTACTTCTATTTGCATAACAAGCTGTTTTGGTTTGGTATCAAATCCTATTCCGAAACTGGTTTTGTAAACCTTGCTGTGTAATACTAATGCAGTCGCCATTTTAAAGCCACTGTGCTACAGAAATATCTGACACAGAGACACATTATGAATTAAACTTGGAAATCCTACTTTGATATCTTTATTTTATTTTACTATATTTGTTTTTGCAAATAAGAAATCGGCTTTGAGGTCTACCATATTTCATGTGTGTGTTACTTCTTCAACTGCAGTTGTGGGACTTGCGCATGGAAACCTCTCCTGTTCTTACTTTTAAGGTACATGAGTATCTTCGTCCTAAGGTAACTAATTTAGACTTGCTCCTGTTCTGAATTTAATGGTTCTATTTTATTTAAATGTAGTGAGCATCATGTAATGGTAAGTTCCAGAGCTTCTGTCAAAACCGCAAGAGTTATCATTTTATTTGATTTTTAAACTCATTCATCCATACCTTATTGGAGTCAGTGTACCTGGTGGTTAATTAGCTAAAATTTGGAACTTTTAACAATTTGCAAAAACCGATATGGTTTTATTGGATTGCTGTTTTCCTTGTGATATCTATAGTAGATAGTGCAAACACTATTATCTTTATCCCTTTAGCTGATGAATAATTTCTTGACCTAAATCTGACCTTACCAAATCCTTGCAGTGGTAGTAATTGGTATTTTAACCCAGGATTCAGAGGACAACCCAGTTCGATTCAGTCGACAAAGCCCGAATCAGCTGGAATTCTAGTTCCATGCTTGCTTTGTTTTAAAAATCCTGTTCTTATATGAGCAATCCCATTATGTTTTCCTATGTAGGTTGAACAATGTGTCAAATCATGAACAAACATAGTTTGATATACATACCGGTAGTCTCATATCTGCAATTCAGGAATTCTGATAGCTTGACAACTATTGTGAGGGTACATAGTTCATATTGATTTGGAAAGGCGGTTCAGCTTGGATTTGGAAATTGGTGCAGAATGCAGATAGATTCAATTCTGAACAATTTAATCAGCCTCAAACATTTCATCTTCTATTGTATCGGACTCCTGTCCTGTCAAACTTCTCGGTTTGATGCTTGTTTGCTACTTAGCTTTATCTTACAAAGTGAATTGGTTAATACAGGGCGCAGAGTATATAAGTATTATGCAAGTATTAGCTTAGGACACATCACTTGATGGTGGGACAAACTAGCCTTTACTGATTCAGTATCTGCTTGCATGCTAACAAGGGATTAGATGATGGTCTACAATATGCACCTTAATCATTTTCAGATGAAGCTAAATATATTCTATCAAACAAATGCTCTTGTCTAATAACTTGTATTTGACATCCCTCTTGCTTTCGAATCATGAACCTGTGTGACTGATATATGTTTATGAATTTTGTAGTTATCAGATCTGTACAACGGTGATTTCATTTTTGATAAATTCGACTGCTGCCTGAGCAGGGATGGGTCTCACTTTGCCACTGGGACATACAGGTGTGTTTCATCGGATAACCTGTACATCCCAATCAACTACATGTTGTGGTTTTCTATTGTCTATATGCATTTAAAGTGTCTCTTATTCTTCTACTTTGCCGTCAGCAACACTTTCAAAGTGTTCGGTCATGACAGCGGGCCTATTGATGGAACTACATTGGAAGCCAGCAAAATCCCAAACAGGTGAATTCTGTTTTACCACCCACTTAAAACTGCATCATCTGAAGCAACATAATGGGTCAGGTTGTCGTGTGCGATCGAAGAAATCTTAGTCCATGTTTTCTCTACTAGTTCTTTATGGACATGATGACTTCCGAACTTACCAACTCAGTTCATTTATTGTGGTTCATCCAGAACATCACAAACTCGAGCGCACCAAAAACACACAGGATTGTTGAGCAGCTTTGCTCGGGGATTCCACTGGCGAGGTTATTGCATACTATATCTTTCCGAATACCTTTATTCATTTGACTATTTATCGTAATTATTCTCATTGCAGATCATGAGAATCCAAACCATGATAACAGAGAGGAGTTTCCCTGCGATTTAAATTCGAAACTGATGCATTTGGCATGGCACCCTACTACAAATTTAATAGCTTGCGCAGCAAATTGTAGCTTGTATATGTACTATGCATAGAGGTAGCATAATAAGCTGCACAAGGAGTTAAGTGCCTGAGGTATCTCGATCACTCAGATGAAAAGGCAACCGAACTAACCGACAGAGAGTGCGGGAGTACGCAGCATTGGGCAGTCGATGATGATGGATCCAATTTGTTTGCAACGCGTGTAATGTAAAGTTCTAAAGATGCTTGTTTGGTATGCCGGCTGTGCAAGCGTTGCTCGGAAGGATTATGCATTGATCTCCATTAAGCATACACATTGTTTATGGTATGGAAAGGTCCTACACCAGAACACAAAGAAGGATACAACTCTAGATGTGAATTAACTTTGCATATTTTTGGAAATGCAGTGTGATGTGCATAAAACCTATCCTGAAGGAACTAAATAAGCAAATTGAAGTAGACAACATGATGATATCCATTTCACTTGAGTTAGATTTTGTGAAGTATGTAGATATGATTATTTTTTATTATTTTCTTTTAAAAATTGTGTTGTGTTGTTAGTGTGTTTCATTTTGTTGGTGCTAGTATTATTATTGATATTGGCATTATCAAGAAATTATTTATAGATTTTTGCCAATGGAAATTGTACTCTTATATCCTGTTTACTAGGAAGGATGGATTATGAAAAGGGTAGATGGTACAAGAGTGAGGATAGTTTTATGTTGTTTACTTGATGCAAAATTATGAAAAGGATGAATTCAAAATTCATCCACATATCAATTTTAGTGAATTTGTCCACTCGAAATTGAGTGGAATGCCTTTTCTTTTGGGTAAAACTCTTCGGTATTTGCCGCGAGCTAATGACCATGGTTTGATCGCAAGTCATAGTTGGGAATTGATTGCAAACTTACAACAAGGTTGTAGCTTTGAGCTTGTTGCTCATCTTTTTTTTTTCCCTTTCTTTTTATCTTTGAATGGAATGTTTGATGTAATGATAAAATTATTGATGTGTGATCTTATGATCATGATTCATAAGTTTGAGTCACAAATAATAAGATTGTGTATAATAAATCTAATATGGTCAGATCTTTCTTTAAAATTTTGTATTCAGCAAGAGTTTTTTCATTGAGTTTTATTTATTTATTTATTTATTTATCGGTTGACTATTTTCTCAATCCTGATTCAATAGTCTTGCTCAACATAATATTTTTTTAACAAAAATCTCTCAATTATCCTAGATTTCTTTCTTAATATTAATACACAAAAAATAATAATAAATTCCAAAGCAATTAGTGAATTAATTAAATTGTTTGATGGAATAATTTGCGGGACTAAAACAGTTTTAAATATATATTTCAGATAAATTTTTTATTTTTAATATTAAAAAGATAAAATTAATTTTAATTTGTATTTTTCTTATCTATTTCTCTAAATAACTTGATCTCTTGAAATCGATCATTCTTTTAAAAAATTGAAAAATATTTTATAAAATAAATAAACATTAGTTCACCAATTTCATTACACTCTTCATTTTTTTTAAACAATAAAAGGAATCTTTTAAAAAGATAAAAATGAAGCAAAATAAATTTAATTTAATGTGTATTTACTTTAAATAGCTTAGCTAATTAAAGTAATTAATTCTATTTTTGTAAATTAAAAATACTTGTAAACTTAAATGCACATTTTTTTCCTTTTTTTCTTTAAAAATATTGTTTGAATTATAAAACCAAACTTTCTCCGTGAAGCAGTTGAATCTGTCCAACGGTTCAACCGGAGGTCTACAGCTGCTTCGGACAACTGGGCTCCTCCTCCCACGTGTGCTGAATCCCACTCGCGTGTCTGCCCACTCATGTGCCTCCTCCCACGTGTGCCGAAATTATGACTATAAACCAATCAAATTGAGTCAGGTTCAAACTTATTTCTAAAATAATAGAGTCAAATCAAATTAAATTTAAAATGAAAATAATCTATTAAAATAATTATTTAAATTTGACTTAATTTTTTTATTATAAATTTAAATTTAATTCAATCAACTTGATTCCTTTACATATTATTAAAGCATGTTTAATAGATTATTGAATTTGATTGTTTAAAATTTTTAAATTTTAAATTTATTTGATTGATTATTGTATTTGATAATATAAATTGATATTAAAAAATTATTTATTTATTTAATATATTAATAAGAATTTTATTTATGAACATTAAGGATATTAACGAATCAAACATATATATATTTAAATTTATTTATTTAATTTAATAAATTATTTAAATTTATTTATTTAATTCAATTATATATATATATATTAAATGAATATAAATAATTTTTTTTTCAACATAGACACTATGCTTTCCTCCTTGGCTCTCTCCACTCCTTCATATAACTGTTATTTTTTAAATAAATGATAAATAAATAATCTTTTAAAAAGATAAAAATGAAGCAAATTTAACTTTTTTGTAAATTAAAAAATTATTTGAATTACCAAAATTTCTGGTTGAATCTCAACCGGAGCTTCAAAGTAGTGGCAGTTGACGGTTGTCTAAAAACAAACAGGACTCTTCCCTTCCCACGTGTGCCGAATCCTCACTGGGCCGCTCACGTGCCTGCTCGTGCTGAAATGTAGAGCTTTCCCCTTCCTCCTTTGCCTCCACTCCACTCCACCCCTCCCCTCCTCCTCCTCCTCCTCCGCCACGCCTCCTCGCTCCTCCCATCGCCCTTCCCCTCATTACCTCTCTCCTTTCCTCTCCTCTCCTCCAATCGCCGCCGCCATCCCAATCCAACCCTCCTCCGCATCGAAATCGCAGCGATCGAGGAAGGAAGTTTCATTGCGGTTTGCATTGATTTTTGGGCATCAACATGAGCAGGAGCAATGTCAATGGTGTCGGGCACGTATCGCCTCGCCGAGCTCTGTTCCGCCCTCGCATCGTCGCTTGTCGGAAGGCGCCGATCGGGAGCGCGTTCCTGGGGAAGGGTGCGAGTGCGACTCTCTGCAGCGAGGGAAGAAGGGCGGTGAAGGCGAGCATGAGGGCGGTCTTCTGCAGCCCTCGCGCCGTAGCGGGCCTTCCTTCAAAGGTTAGTTAGTTCTCTCTGTTTCTTGGAGAGAGAGAGAGAGTTCTGCTTTATTGCTTTTGGCGTGCATTTGCTTTCAAATTCACTCTGTTGGTGGAATAGTGTAAACCCCTAGAGTGGGTCGGGTTTGGGTTGGGCTCGACATGGCCCGCAACGGATTGAGTCATGCGAGTAGTAGTGTGTGGGCTCGACATGAGCTGTGAATCAGGTTGGGTGGCGGAGTGGCTTGGACCGGACACAACCCGATCGTAGGTAGTGTTGTCAAACAGATCAACTCATCGAAAACTTATCATCTGACATATTAGAGAAATTCTCAATCCAATCTAATCTAATTCAGGATGAGTTACAAGTTAAATAGATTAGAGTTTAAAAGAAAAATTAAAAAAATATAGAAAAAATTAGAATTTTTAAATTTTAATTGAAGATTTAACGGATAGTTAAGAGCCTATTGAATTTTTCACTTTAATTTTAAATTTTGAATTTTTTTTTTCAATCCATGGCCCAATTTGAGCCTGCCATGGATTGGCTTGCCTAGACGTGTAATCGGTCAGATTTTATGCTTGTCAGATTATAAGTTGATAAAATATCAATCAATCCATTTAAATTATTTGATTAGATGAGCCAATTTGATAACATTCAAATTGACGGTTCTAATTATACGGGATGCTAAGTCCAATGCAAAAATTTAAAAGAGAAATATATATATATATATATATATATATATATATATATATATATATTTATATTTAAAATAAATTATTTTTGAGCTTTATATTTTAATTTTTTATTATTTTATTTAAAAAAAATTAGTTTGATATAGTTGGGCCGTGACAATTTGTGTCGTGGTCGACATGGCACGTAAATGGACTCACTAGGGCTTTTGTCGTTCTTGACTTGATATGTTATTATATAACATACATATTTAAAAAATAAGATATAGTTAGTAGTTTGGTTTTACAATTAGTTAAGAGGTTTTGATGAAATGACTTGATAAATTAAAATAATTCAATTGCTTTAAAATAATAAGAAATATCAATTTTAATTTGTTTGATAATTATTTTTTTAAAAAAGAAAACAAATTTTATTTTTCTTATCTATTTCTCTAAATAATTTGATAGTAATAAATTTATTATTAATTTTATCCATTTCTAAAATTAAAAAAAAAATTTATTTTGTTAGTCAATTCCATAAAACTCTTTATCTTTTTAAATAAATTAAATTTTAAAAGATTAAAATGAAGAAAAATAAAATTAATTTAATCTCTATTCATTTTTAAATAAAAAACCATTTTCCTATTTTAGAGTAATTAATTCTATTTTTGGTAAACTAAATGCACATTTTGGAGTCTAGCAAGATCATCAACATATTTGGAATTAAAATGCATGAACAACCCAAAATGATAAAAATGGCGGAGCCAAGATTTACAATCAGTCCGGGCTAAATTTTTTTCAACTACAAACAACAAGGATTAATGATAATATAATAATTTTATTTATTTGTTAAAATCAAAATAATTTTCCTTTGAAATTCTAACAAATTTTGAAAAGCCCAGGTACGTTTGTACCTGGCTCCGCCCTTGATGATAAAATCTTTAATCTTAAAAAAGAATTAGAAAAAAACGCTTTAATGAGCCAAACAACATGCTTTTGAGAATTAAAAATAATTTATCTCCGGAGCATAGTTGAATTGGTTATGAGGATAGATTAGAAATAATTCTCATTTGTGAAGAAATAATTGTAACTATAAAGTCTAAAAAAATATATATGTTACATAAAATTTAAATACAAACTAATAATAACTCACGTAATCTTTCTAAAACTTAAAATATACTTCTATTGAAAACTTTGTGCATGAACGCCTTGATAAAATAGTTAAAAGTTTAGGATAAAAATCAAACTTTCTCAATCAGGCAGTTGAATCTAAGTATTAGATCTCTTGTAGTTAAAGCTCATAATGTAGTCTAAGGGTAGTCTTCTTCAGCCCTTGCCCTGGTATTGACAGTGGATTAGAGGTGAGTTTGTCTGATCTTTTGATGATATAGAAATATTCTAACTCTGCAGTTGTTGCCATTTATTACATTTGTTGCTAGTTTTATACTGCTCTCGCCCAAGCTCATTTGCTAATGCCAAAGTTCCCTCTTTTCTTTTCGATGCTGATAATCACAAGGGCAAATACAAAATAGAAATGTCAAAGGCTCGGAGGGTTTGATACTTCCAACCTGTAGATAATTTTCCAATGAAATGGTGGAACTTTAGCTGATCATAGCGTTGTTTTTTCACCCTCCCCTTCCGTAGTGACAGCGAATCCAATCGAACCATTGATTTGGGATAGTTTCAGTTGTAGGAGGTTTGCCCTAGTCTATGCAGTGCAAATTAGATCAAATGAACCTAACTGTGAATAATTATTTTAACGGAAGGCTGAATTCCTCCCAAATGAAGAACATGTTCAATTATCCAATTAGCAGGGCAAAATGGATGAGACAAAAATACAAGTGGGATTGGATTTCATCAATAAATTGGGCCACCTATTGAATTTTTTTTTTTATGAAGAGATGCCTAAATGAAAAATCTTTACTCACATAGGGAATAAGCACGCCTCCCCAACTGTGACAATTGATCAGCACACCCATGGAATGGGAGGACTCCGTGTTGTGTGTAATGTTACTCAGAAGTCGATAATTATAACTCCCATACCCATGTCAACATGACATAGTACTGTAGGATTGTTCTAAGTAATGACCAACCAACTAGAAGGGAGGGTGAATAGCCAGTGACTTGTAAGTAAAATTTTTGTTGTTTCTCTTACAAGACTTAAGGCCAAATTAAACCCGCTAGTACACATGGTGGTCGTGTGTGGATTCGGTTTGTTGTGTTAAGTAATTATGTTGTGGAAATATTAAGTAAATAGGAAGAACATAAACAATGCTAACAAATGATCTTATGTGGTTCGGACCTCGGCTCCTATTCCACAGCCTAGCGATTCGTCAAGTAAATGTCTCCCAAAATCCACTAATTAAAGTTCTCTTTTTCAGAGGCAAAGTAAGCCTCATACAAGCATTTCTTCTCTTACAAAGATATGTATATGCACATAAGTAAAGAAGAGAAGATTTACCAAGAGTTCGTAGAGAATAACCTTTCTTTTGATTTCCAAGCCCTTGGACATTGTTTAGCTTGAGCACCAAATCGAACAAGAATCACTAGAGAATTCACGCACATTAATTCTAGCCAAATAACCCCCAAGGCATATACAGAACAAGCTGTAACGAATAATATTTAAACTCCTCCAATCGATTGGAAAAAGCTCCAGATTGTGGACAAATAGCCATTGCACAACCTACAATCATATGACCAATTGAACAAAAAAAATCTTTTAGTTGACTAGAATCCAGTCCAGTCAAAGTTAACTGAAGCCTGAACAAAAACATTCTATGAATATAGAGTTTATAGTCAACCCTCGAGTTGACTCAACCTCCAGCAAGTCAAAATTTCAAATAATAATTTGGTTTAGAATATCTAATTTTCTTTCTTATCTTCTAATTAATGGTTTGATAGCTAATGTTATAAAAAAAATCTAATGGAATATGTATTAAATTTTAGTGTGTATCTCATTTTGGGCTTCTAACTTCACGTTTGCTTCAATGTGGCCTCTACTATTTATATTATCCTAATTTATTTCTGATAGACAAACAAAAATAAAATTAAACTGGTCAATAATCCTAATTCTAGAAGTGGTAAATACTTGACAGTATCTCTTTCAAATTTTTACATTTTTTTCTTAGACATAATGGCAATGAAAACCATTTTGTATACCTTTATAGAATGTATGTTTTACTACAATACCCTTATAATTAGCAAAAAAGGTATCATCCTTTATCCCTTAAAAAACCCTCAGCGATAAAGTAGTCTCATTGTTGTATACATCGCTAGTCTCTAATTACTTACAACTCAGGAAAGGTCTGCCTGATTTATTTTTTTTTATGATTACCAAACCTACATCTTCTACCAACCTTAATTTGAAACCATGTGTACGTTTCTCCATTTAAGCAGTGGAGTGCCTATTTTCTGATATGTTCATGCTTTCAGCAGGTTGCAAAACATTTCAAGCTGGACACAAATTCTGAACTGGAGGTAGTCATTCTTCCTTTACTGAGTAATACTTTGGATTTGTTTACCCGTGGTGATGCTTCTGTGCATAATATGCTCAGGTTACTGTTCATGACTGCACATCAAGGTCTCCTATTCAAATTGAGTTTAAAGTAAGCAATACGAGCGGTTCCTTGGTGCTGCATTGGGGTGTAATTCATCAGGGTAGAAAGTACGGAGAGACCCTTTGTTGGCATTTTCTTTGTTTCCTGAAATTGATCTTTGTCTTATCGCTTTCCATGCACCACTGAATATTTATAGCATTTTCTCAGCGATTGGTCACTTCCTTCTTGTCATCCAGAAAGAACACAATTATACAATAATGAAGCTCTTAGGACAGCTTTCACAAAAGTATGATTATTAGGTTGTAGATCATCAGTTGTAAGTTACTGATTCAAACAAACATCCAGACGATTCACTTTTCTACTTGCTTATCTATAGTTGGGTTCTATCTCTTCACTGAAACTAGAGATTGAAGATCCGGAAGTCCAAATTGTTGAGTTTCTCATACTTGATGAGGCAGCAAACAAATGGTGGGTTCAAATTTTTGTGATTAAATTTGATCAGTTCCCAATACAGTTGAGAGCTAATGGCTTCTTGTTATTGTTCTTGTCTTTATTAAAATTCATGTACTTATGCTATGCATTTGTTTTGTTAGGATAAAAAATAATGGTCAAAACTTCCGAGTTCAATTGTTGGAACAAGACTATCAAATTCAACAGGTTCCAGTCTCTATAAATCCAAATGTTGCAGTACCAGAAGACCTTGTTCAGGTTCAAGCCTATGTTAGGTGGGAAAGAAAGGGTAGGCAGACATATACACCTGAGCAAGAAAAGGCAAGTATTTTTTACTATATCTATCCAAACTACTTTTTTATTGTGCCTAAACTTAACTTTTGTATGTATCCTTCCAGAAGATCCATGCGAAACCATATTCGTTTTATCGATTCTATCTACTGGAATCGAGGTTACCTTTGATGCGAGCCTTCGCAATCCCGACAGCAACTCTTGCCTTCAAAGGTTGACGGATCTCAGCACGATCAGTGTGTTCGCGCGGTATCCACACGAACACTGAGATATCAGATCGTGGTGCTAGCCACAATACTAACATAGAAGAGAAGAGGAAGAAGTATAGAAATTTTCTAATTTTGGAATCTTAATGATGCTCATGCAACCCTCACAAACCTTGGTTGCAAAAGTTGGCTAGCACTAAGGGCTGACACTAACACAAAGCTAAGTGTAGAAATTTTCTAATTTTGGAATCTATCACAAACCTTGGTTCGTACAGGTTGGTAGAGTATCCAGTTTAGTTCAGTTTTATTTTCATATGCTTGATCAAAGTATATTTATCTTGATAGAGTTGTAAACAATTTGTCCAAGATAAATGGGTAAGGGATTGTCTTTTGTATCAAAGGTTGATGCGAAGAAAGACTACTGGACATGATGGAGCTATTTGGGTTGATAAGGGTCAGGGCAGAGAGGAGAGCATGTGAGGTGGCAATTAACTGTCTTTAAAAGCTTTGTCATTCATTGTAGCAAATCCAATGCCCCTTGGTCCCTCTTTTATGTGGCATTTCCTCCTCAAACTGAGCACGAGCCTAGTGGCCACTTGCTATGTAAAGATAGCCATGTGCCATGTGTGGCCAACTTGTCCTTGTAGGGATAGCCATCGTTTACCAAGTTGATCAGACATGTATCATCTTTTTGTTGGTTAAGCTTACAGCATTTGGATTGGCCCTTGTTCATACATGTCACCCATCTAATGACTTTAAGATTGATAGGTAATTCTGTCCTCACCTAGCACAAAATTCTAAAGGACTTCAGAAATGATGGTGCTTTATCTTTGTCTATCACAATATGCATTTTTATGTTTTTTATTATGTTAAGTTGTCATGAACAGATCGAGTTTGAGGAAGCAAGACGAGAGCTGCAACTTGAGTTGGATAAGGGAACTTCTGTGGATCAACTACGCGAAAATCTCCTGAAGAGGGATACATCAAAAAAATCTTCACAGCAACTAGGGGCAGAACATTATTCCAGCAATGAAAGAATTCATCGGAACAAAATGGGCATCACAGAAATTTTGAATAAAAATGTTGCAGAAATTCTAAAGGAAAAGATCACTCAAATATCCAAGGTTCCAACAGTGCTAGAACTCTGGTCTAAGTCTATACAGGAGCAGGAGGGTGAATTAGTTCTAAATCAGAAAGTATATAAGCTGGATAATATGGATCTTCGGGTTCGATCTTCATTCTAAAAATTTCCTTTTTATATTTGTTATACTATGATTAGTCAATTTTACATAAGATATATAATGTTGTGAAGGTAATAGCAATTGAATCTCTTGGAAGGAAAAAAGTTTACTTGGCTACAGATCATAATGAACCACTTATTCTTCACTGGGGACTATTAGCAAGGAAAGAAGGAGAGTGGATGGTGAATTTTTAACCTGAAATTTTATGTTTCTCAGAATTAGAGATGAAATTGTTTCTCGTGATTTATATTATACACTAACAAGATGTTCCTAATTATCCAGATACCCCCTTCAAGTGCAATGCCTTCAGGTTCAGTATTGCTAGAAAAGGCATGTGAAACCCCTTTTACCAAGGGTTTCATAGAAGATCAGTTTTATCAGGTAGACATGATCAGTCTTTCAATTTGGAATATGGGACAACTTTCCTGCATGAAAATGTTTATATTGGTGCATAAGTTCTTGGATTCTACAATGATGTTCTAATTGATCTAGAAGATACACTATTATCGAAATACTTTTTTTGTTTCCCGAAATTAATCTAGGAATGTTCTATAAAGGGTCATTTCTCAAAATGTATTTCAACAACAGGCCATTCAAATAGAGATTGATGGGGATGACCATATTGGAATGCCATTTGTTCTTCGATCTGATGACAAATGGATAAAGAATCATGGATTTGACTTTTACTTCGAATTGGATATTAGAAGTATTGAGAGTAGGGAGGTACTTCCCTCTCATTTCTCTTGATCAAAGATGGTAAAACCTGGTATGCTGCTTTTTTTTTATATATAGTTTTGAATTTTTATTCATTCAAATTAAAGGTAGTTGGTGATGGAAAAGGCACAGCAAAATCATTGCTTGACAGGATTATAGACCTTGAGGCTGAAGCCCAGAGATCTCTTATGCACAGGTGTACTCATATTTTATGTCACTACCAATAGATTTTTGCCACTGGCTTCTTGTCAAACAATTTGATTGTCTAAGGAAGTTAGTTATACAATCCTTCATAATATAGAAATATCAATTTTACATTCCCGACAATTTTCCCTACAAAATAAAGTTTATGAACCCTCAAAATATGTTAAGTAAATGGTTGAAACTATTGCAGATATAACCTTACCATTTTATCTTTACTTTTGCATATATTCAATCTGAAATTTCATCGAAGAGTTCAATTGTTTGATAAAACCTTTCTATCTCAAAGCTTCTTAATGAAATAGTTTGATTGATCTTCATCAGAGTTATTGGAGTTGTTAGTTATATATGCCATATGTTTAGTACCGAATTGGACATTTTACTTGATATTGGACTGGACTCTCTTGGGGTATGGGTTTTGTTCTTCAATCCACTTTAGGAGATTGCAAGTTTAATATGACAATGCAACCTCCTTTCCCATTACCATCATTAAAATCCTAATTTCCACTGATCAAGCATTTTCCATCTCAACGTAAAACCTTAATTTTGTTTCTTCTCCATACTTTTTCCATCCTCCGCCTTTTCCATCCTCCACCTTTTCGAAATTAAACTTATTTTTAAACATATTCTCCACATGCCTCACCCATTCTTAGCTCATTCATCGAGTTGCTCAGCACCCGTCACTGCCCAAGGGGTCATCAGAAGCCTTCCTTTTTTCTACTGTACATTGTTATTTGTTTTCTCTTGGAGTAAATTGGCTGGTAACTTAGTCTCCTTATAGCATTACTCCCTCTTATAGAAGATGATCAGACCATGATTACACATATTTGGAACGTCTTTTATTTTCCCTAGTTGCAACTTCGATGAGATTAATTTTTTCCGATCGTTTCGAATATGTCTCCTCTTAGAGTAAAATAACTTGCTAATTCAATGATATCTAAGTTTTAATTTGCCCAAACTAGCTATTTTTTGGTTTTTTTTGAACTCCAACTATCCTACATTGGCTGTTCTTATCATGCAAACTCTTGGATGATTATCAGTGTTCTGTCAGTCTGTCTATTTCCTGAACATTCCTTATTGTTGAAATTGTGTAGTTTTAAGTTTTAACTCATTTTCTGAATTTCTTTTTACTACTGTATATGGAAGGCATAAACTCTTGGTCTAATTACCTCTCATGGCATCATTTTTTTCCCCAAATATATCTTATGAAGGTAGAATAAGTTATCTGACGTTTGCTGACTAAACTGGCTAATTTGTCTTTCTACAGATTTAATATTGCTGCAGATCTCACAGAGGAAGCTAGAGATATTGGATTACTAGGGTTTGTTGGTATTCTTGTTTGGCTGAGATTTATGGCAATGCGACAGCTCATTTGGAACAAGAACTACAATGTCAAGCCACGGTATATATCCTCTCATACTACAAACAAACTGCTGCTTATTCATCTTTCCAATCTTGGATGTGTAAACCAATTAGAATGGTGCCTAATATTTCACAAAATAAAATATATAGAAACCCATTCGGGAGCTTCAGTCATTGATATGGTACCTCTAAATTTGTTGTCATAAGATTCATAGCACTATCCATGAAAGCGGTCACCATCCTTGTACCTTACTTTTACCAAAATCAATCTAACAGGTGATCAGGGAACTTCATAATTTTACAAACTCTAGGATTGATGTGGATCCATTAATCTTTCCTTTTTCTAGGATTATTCACTCATTCATGAAAAGAGTTATTTCACAGATATGGACATTAGTAATATTGGATCTAATTAGAGAATTCCATTACAATCAGGATGTGTTTAGTATTGAGTTGATCTGAATAACCAACCAAGTAAAAAAATCTTGATTTAGATAGAGGCACAAGAAGACCTCTACAAGGCTTGCCTTAGGTCTAATACATAAGCAGAGGTTAGCATATTATATGTCAACTGAAATGAGAAGGTTCAATTTGATGTCTACCTCCATATAACAACAGGATTAAAATTACTTGAAGGAATATCCAAAGCAGTAGTGAGATTTTGAAGGAAGTCAGGAAACAACACCAGTTGTTCATAAATATATTGATATTTTAGTGTACATGGAGGAAGCAGTTTGGTAAAACTCTCAATGTTGCATCGCCAATCCATCTTCAGTGCTAAAAGAAAACTTTAGTGGATCATGTGGCCATCATACTGATACTTATAGCACAGAAATCACAAGCCTGCCATCAACTTTCAAACTGTTACTTCAAATCGGATTTTTGGTTTATAATTGAAATAGTATAATTTTGGTCCTATGCTATGTCGAAAATACATACACTTTGGCATGCTTCAAAATGTGGTGAGATCAACTTGAGATTTAACCTATAATCCTCTTTCATTTTTCTTCTTTTAATGCTAAATATAAGACTAAAACAATTAGAGTCAATCAAATTAAAATTTTAGAGCACCAAGTTATAAAAGTATGGCAAACACTTCAACTAATGATTATACCTTATTAATATCAAAATGAAAGTCATGAATTGGATGAAGGCTTTGGTTCTTGTAGCATCCTAGTGAAAATCAACCCCATAATTCTTGTACACATATTAAGCAATGTTGTTAGGACATCTATTATTAAAATTGGTTTCTTCACATGTCTATAAAGACATCCTCTAAACTACTTAGAGTTAAACTTGAATTGACACAATTAGAACTATAACAAACTAAGGTATAGGTATGGTATATATGCATCATTCTTTCTTCTACTTGGTGCTTCCCTCCCTCTTTCTTTTTATCATGTTTATCTCCTCTCTATGACTTGTAGACAAAATCTAAAGATGAGCCATAGGAAGAGAACCTTCCTGTCTTGGTTGGTTTTGCACTATATCAGCCAAAAAGACCTTTGTCTTTGTTTGTACCATTAAAATTTTATCAACAAAGATAATATATTGACATTTACAGTGTTAACCTAGTATTGATATAAGTTGGAACAACACATTTTAGCCATGTCAATTGATACTAATCAATACTTGAAATCATGCCCACTATACGCATCTCCAAGTGTAAGACTAATGACACTCTGGTTCTATAATTTATGGTGGCCATTTTGAAAGTAAGGTTTTGTCCCCACAACCATCTACAATGATTTTCCATGTCCAAGTTTTTGAGATCAAGAATCTTTTAAGTCTCCATGCGCAGTTGATGTGCAAAGCATATCCTAGGCCACTTAATATTGAGAGGGGAGACAGTTAAGGTGAATAATGCTACTAGGAAAAAAAGATCATCTCACTCTATACAATTTTCAGAACACCTAAGATAAAATACTCGAAAGATACTAGAAGTCATCCTAGATATTTGTTACCTAGGCTCTCATTCTATTTTATACTTTTTGTGTGTTTTATATGCACCGTTTGACATCTCATAAAGATCTAAACGAAGAAAATGTCTTATTCTTGTATTTCTAAGTCTAGTAAAGAAAATGTTGGACATGAACAATATTTTGATATGAATTAGACTACAATTCATCATTTGCAGTGAGATTAGTCAAGCTCAAGACAGGCTAACGGATCTTCTTCAGAACATTTATAAAGACTCCCCCCAATATAGAGAGATCTTGCGGATGATCATGTCTTGTATTGGTCGGGGTGGTGAAGGTGATGTTGGCCAACGCATCCGAGATGAAATATTAGTTATCCAGGTACAGTTACCTAAATCTAACTCATACTTTCTGTACATACTTTTATTACATGAATTACATGTCATTATTTTCATTCTAGAGAAACAATGCCTGTGAGGGAGGAATGATGGAGGAATGGCATCAGAAGTTACATAACAACACTAGCCCTGATGATGTAGTGATATGTCAGGTACTTGTTAACGATAATTCCTAAGCTTAGATTGTTTTACAGGAAGAGGAAGCTGACGCCTTCTATTTTCCAGGCACTTATTGATTATATTAAAAGTGATCTTGATATCAGTGTTTATTGGGGCACTTTGAATAAAAATGGAATAACTAAGGAACGGTTACTGAGCTATGACCATGCTATTCATTCTGAACCAAGTTTCAGGGCTAACCAGAAGGAGGGTCTTTTACATGATCTTGGAAACTACATGAGGACTCTGAAGGTACATTCTTTTCTGCTTTAAGTACTTTTTCTGATGGAAAGTATGTTGCAGTCCAAGTATTAAACATGAGTTTACAATTATATTGTAAATAACTTCACTTTATAAGACTGTAACTTGAAAGTTTCTATTAGGATAAAAGGAAGTCACATATAATGTTTGTTTGTTTGTAATATTTAAGAATATTTTGGAAAATCATACTAATACTTTACATCTCCCTTTTTTAACTGTATTCTCGTCATCTTCTAACTTAACTTTGATTCTATATAGGCAGTTCACTCTGGCGCAGATCTTGAGTCTGCTATCGCAACTTGTATGGGTTACAAGGCTGAGGTAGCTTATTTTTGCATTAAAAATTTCTTATTTGTGATGCTTCACTAACTTAAATTTTACCATTCAGGGCCAAGGTTTTATGGTTGGTGTTCAGAAAAATCCTATCAGGGGCTTGCCATCTGGATTTTCTGTAATTAAATTCTGTTTTTTTTTTAACAATCACTGAGACTATTACTTATTTGATATCAATATTCTGAATTTGATTGAACAGGGTCTAATGGAATTCATTCTCAAACATGTTGAAGATAAGGTGGTGGAGCCTTTGATTGAGGTAAGTAGCGCCTTGCAAGGAGTTCTTTTTCGGTAACACATCATAGGATGAATATTTTATCAGTATTTTTAATCAGGTTCCACATCAATCCTCAACACTTTCTTGTTCATGAATTTGTTTAGAGTCTTGGCACAAAAAATAGCAAAGATAGTGATGTGGAACATACGCTGCATCAGATAGTTCATAGTAAGGTTTATCCATTGAAGCCACATTCCAACTCTCTATTTAGACGGCTTACAGAAATAGCTGAGAAATGGAGGGTAGTTTAGGTGTTTGGTTATGGAACCCTTTTTTATGAAACTCTCAAGAACCAAATTATTATGTAGTTAGACAAATTGAAACACTTATTTTCAAATTTATGTAGCCTAAGGGAGACCAAAAACAATTTTGTTTAATGCAATTATAAATGATTCAAAAGGTTCTATATATTATTTGTCCTATAAACTTACATAAAGTTAAGATTCATGTAGTTGATTTCAGAAAGTTGCTATTTAAGGCTTTATTGCTATTGTTTTTTAGCCTTTTTTGAGGCATCAATGTCTCATCTACTTTTACATAGTAGTAGACTCCTTGCACCTTGTAGATGAAACCATTTACATACATTCTATATGCCTCTTTTTCTCCTGAATAGTGTATACTGATTCTAGAGGCTCTTTTAGGGGTTGCTGGAGGCACGAGTTCAACTGAGACCATTGCTTCTCAATTCCCACGAGCGCATGAAGGATCTTATCTTTTTGGATATTGCCCTTGATTCTACTGTCAGGACAGTTATCGAGAGAAGTTATGAGGAATTAAAAAATGCTGGGCCAGAGGTCTTCAAATACTTTTCCTTTTTCATGCAGAATTTTGTTTTGATGACTTGATATTGATAGTCATGTCTCCAATGCCAGAAAATTATTTACCTCATTTCCTTGCTTCTTGAGAATCTCGCATTGTCTACAGATGATAACGAAGATCTCATATATTGCTTGAAGGTGATTTACTATCGAATTTAAAGTCCTCTCATTTTTATTTGCATCTTCACTGATTAACATTTATATTGCAGGCAAAGATATTCTATTCTACTTAGATGACCAATCTTTAGTGATGCTTTGATTTAGATCAGATTATTTAAAACTTTATATTATCCGTTTTCGAGCTCAATAGAGGGTTAAGATTTATGTAGATAATCCGAAATGATTAAGTAGTTGGTAAAAACATAGGTTGATAATCAAGAAAAATGTTATTGGGTCAAAAGAATTGGATCTCTTTTTATAGGAATGGGTTTCACAATTTAGGCTCCTCGATGGGAGGCTGAATCAAAGTTGTCGGCCTAAACTAAGGCATGTGCTGCCAACTATTAATTGGGCCATGTTCTAGCTGACCGTTAATTTGGAAATTAGTTACGACGGAGCAGAGTTGCTGAAGTTAATCTCGAAATTGACCTTCTACATCAAGTGGGATCCAAATTAAGGGTAGTCCAATTACCATTAGAAGTCTACCCACTCAAGCTAATAGCCTCTTTCATGATTTCATTTTCCTTTTATATCGGCTCGAGTAGTTGTTTCTTATAGATATATTATGTGCTAGTCAATCAAGTTTCAATGTATTCTTATTTAAAGAAAATGAGCTTATTATTGCAATCACAAATCAATTTTTTCAAATGACCCAACATTGATTCACTCTATTCTTGTATTGCTTTTGAAGGGATGGCACCATGCAATGGAGTTGATGAAGCAAAAGGATAATCAATGGGCACTATTTTCAAAGTCATTTCTTGACAGAACCCGACTTTCTCTATCGAGCAAAGCAGAATATTACCATCAAATTTTGCAACCTTCAGCTGAATATCTTGGATCATTTCTTGGTGTTGATCAATGGGCGGTATGTAATTGCATAGGGATTCATAGGAATATTCATTGAAGTTGAAGTTCACATTAACAAGGACTTGTCTCTACAGGTAAGCATATTTACAGAAGAAATTATTCGTGCTGGTTCAGCCTCTTCTTTATCTACACTTCTTAATCGATTTGACCCAATTCTTCGGACAGAGGCACATTTGGGAAGGTTTTCTCAAAAACTTTCTGCTTGCAATTTTAGATAGCAATAAATATGATAGTTGAATCTAGAGATGGGAATCAGGTTAGGCTAGGTTGCTTGTGAATTGACCCAGTTTGGGTCGTGCCCTAGCACGACTCACAATGGAATAGTCTGTGTCATGTTGGGCCCAATTAAGTCTATGGGTTAGGCTAGACGGGAATGGTTCAACTTGTTGGTCAGGCCAAGCATAGCAAGAACCCGAGTTGGGCATGACCCACATGATGAGCTTTAAGCCTAATTACCCTGGGCTTGCCCGTGCCAAGCATATCCTGGTGCTGTCATTGGTCGTGATTGCCCATGTTGTGCCCAACACGACACAAACATATTGACCAGGCCCGAGCCTTGCCTAGCACTCTAGGCTCATTTTGATACCATTAGTCCAATTATAGTCTAATGATCATACACTTCAACATAAATTGCTAATTAGTATCACATTTGAGCAAGAACTTGGATGTTTACTGGCTCTTTACCTTGTCGTTCAAGTACCTAATCGTTCGATGGCTGGAACAGTTGGCAGATCATAAGCCCTGTTGAAGTTGTTGGATATGTTGAAGTTGTAGATGCATTGCTTGCAGTTCAGAATAAATCTTATTCACGACCAACAATTTTGGTTGCAAAAAGTGTCAAGGGAGAGGAGGAAATACCTGATGGCACAGTTGCTGTTTTGACACTTGATATGCCAGATGTTTTGTCTCATGTCTCCGTGCGAGCTAGAAATAGCAAGGTCCTCTGATTTCATGTAACACTTTGGTCGAACATTCTGAATCTATCTTCATTGTTTTTCATTATCACTGTGCAGGTATGCTTTGCTACATGCTTTGATGCCAATATCTTCTCCGAGTTACAACATAATGAAGGAAAGCTCTTCGGTCTAAAGCCCACATCTGGTGATATCGTATATAGGTAAACCTAAGAAAATAAATTTGGTTAGATACAACTTATTTCCGATGTAAATTGCAATTTCTACATGTTTACCATTTCACTCTCAAGATCTTGTATTCAAAGTGAGTATAATTTTTGTTGTTTCTTATCTTTCAGTGAGATGGAGAAGAGTGAGCTTGAAGATATGAGTACAGATGAACAATCATTGTCGTCACTAACATTGGTTAAGAAACACTTCGGTGGCAAATATGCCATATCAGCAGAAGAATTTACAAGTGAAATGGTTTGTGTCAAACCAAAAGTTCTATTAAGTCAATTCTGTTTTTTTTCATATACGAAGTTATTAAGGTGAATCTTATAGTCGGTATCGGTAAGATTCTTATGGAGGAATTAGCAAGTACATTTAGAAGCCATTGTTTTAATTTCATTCATTTAACAAATTGTAAGAATATTTTATACTTTTAGGTTGGAGCTAAATCTCGAAACATTGCATTTCTAAAAGGAAAGGTGCCTTCTTGGGTGGGGATCCCCACATCGGTTGCTCTTCCATTCGGAGTCTTTGAAAAAGTTCTTTCAAATGATGCAAACAAGGTGCTTGTTACATTTAAGTGTACCATATTTCATATGAGCATTGTTTTTCTCCTATCTTTTTTTTTCTTTCTTTTCTCATTTTCAGTTTGTTGATTATTACACCCCAAAAATATTGATTTGTAACTACAGGAAATTGCCAATAAGCTACAATGCTTGAAAGATAAGTTGGTCGGAGGAGAATTTGATGTGCTTATCGACATAAGGGCGACAATCTTGCAACTAGAAGCTCCTGTTGAATTGGTAAGTTTAATCAGTATACTTCCTAAAATCTGTATAGTTGCAAAGAGTTGTACAGGCAAAGTAATAAAGAAGAAAGATTATTTTCGACATTAGGCTGGGAAAACTCGAGGCGTTTCACTCTTAGCCAAGCAAGTACATTTTGATCACAATAGATTTGAATTCTAGACTTTTTCTCTTTGATATCTTGTTAAATTTTTTTTAGCTAATCACTTATCCTAAAAGGTCAACCACTTATCATAAAAAGCTCGAGATGTTAAAAAATAAAAAGATACTACTATATTTGTTCATATGGAACTAATGAGCATGAAACGATACTACAAAAACAACCACCAAATCTTTATCCCAATAAATGAGGTTGGCTATATGGATCTTCCTATGTTATTGAACTATATCCTTTAGTCTCCTTCTTCCTTTATTAATGTCCGTATTTATCATGGTCTCACATAACTTAGTCGCCTAAGTATATGTTCATACCATTTTAAATGCATCTTTCAGAGTTTTCCCTCAATAAATGTAACATCGTAGCTTCAATGATACTTTATAAAAGTGTTTCTATAAATAATTTGATTGGCTAAGAATCGAGCCTGTCCAAAAGACAGTCCCACCCATGTCGATGGTATTGCTGCTTATGATCATACCAGCTGATTTCGCTATTGTTAGTTGTATTTAGAATTTGGAATTTCCTCTTATTCAACCTCATTTCACTGTTTCTACCCTGCATCACTACTGGCTTGATAATCGATAATGCATCAATTGGATAACTCTACTCCAGGTACAAGAGCTAAAGGAGAAAATGCAGGCATCAGGAATGCCATGGCCCGGTGATGAAGGCGAGCATCGATGGGAGCTTGCTTGGATGGCAATAAAAAGGGTAAGAGGATTCCTGGCTTGATTTTAAAGAAATGATTACATTGCTTCATTCAGATATAGTTCTTTTAGTGCAAAGAATTCCGCAACCACGGTGTAATCTAACCCGATCCTCAGTTAAGGGTTTATCGAAATAATCACTGAAAGTTCTTCTTTATAACCAAGGTTTGGGCTTCAAAATGGAATGAAAGGGCATATTTCAGCACAAGGAAAGTGAAGTTGGATCATGATTTGTTGTGTATGGCTGTCTTGGTTCAGCAAGTCATTAGTGCTGATTATGCATTTGTCATCCATACTACAAACCCGTCATCCGGTGACTCGTCTGAAATTTACGCAGAGGTATGCATACAAATCACTAACCAGACCCCATCTAGTAGGATAAAGCTTGATTGTTCTTCTCAAAGTATAAACTAAGACATGTTTCCTATTGAAGGTAGTCAAAGGACTTGGAGAAACTCTTGTTGGAGCCTATCCAGGTCGCGCATTGAGCTTCGTCTGTAAGAAGAACAATCTCAACTCTCCGAAGGTTTGTTTGTTTGCTTGTTTTTCATGTACTGTGTGTGGCATTCAAAATCTCATTAGGCCTTTTCGATTTCAGCTCCTTGGTTACCCAAGCAAGCCTACTGGCCTCTTCATCAGAAGTTCAATTATCTTCAGATCTGATTCTAATGGAGAAGACTTAGAAGGTTATGCAGGAGCTGGCCTCTACGACAGGTCGGCTTATTCGTCTAACTCGATTAGCTTCCGATTACATTGTTAAAGACTATTTATGTTTCACATTCAGTGTGCCGATGGAAGAGGAAGAGAAAGTGATACTGGACTATGTAGCTGACCCATTAGTAATGGATAAGAACTTTCAAAATTCACTGCTTTCGAGCATCGCGCAGGCGGGTCATGCCATCGAGGAGCTCTATGGATCGCCGCAGGACATTGAAGGAGTCGTCAAGGACGGGAAGATCTTCGTCGTCCAGACAAGACCACAGATGTGATTCTACATAGTTTCAAAGTTGCCAAGCTCATTCTTTCAGCCCAAACAAAGTTAACTAGTAGATTATGATTCGTTTTCTCATATTGTACACCATTTTTTTGTGTTTGAAAGGTCTCATTTTTGTCCCTGAGAGATCAACACAATTGGATTGTATCCTAATAATTGGCACTGAGAATTTGCTATTTGTTTTTGACATCTTTGAGCAGTTCACTCTAAGAAAGGAGGGTGGATTGCACAAGAATTCATACATTTTTTTTACTATTTATTATTATTATTTTTTGGATAATCTAGGTATTCAATTCTTACGATCTGATTCAATTCTTACGATCCTCCAAATTGCACCATATTGGCATGCTCGGCTAGGTGACTAAACAAAAATGTTGGCCAATATCCCACCACTAGTCCTGATCCAAATTCAAGCCACCAATGCCCATGTTTCGGGTCCTATATACAATAAAGATGATCATGTATCAATCAATATAACCGGTACGAAGGATAAATATGGTACAATATAGGCCAAGCAAAATCATTTTGTATAAGGTGACTTTTACCTTCTTCTACAAAAAGATGGAATCTGTCACCCCAGTGGTTCCACATAATCGGTCCCATGATCATTTGTGAGGAGGTGAATCAAGAAACTGCAGTTAGTCACGACGAAAGAAAGTATTGCTCGGTTTCGCCGATATTTGAACCCTTGTCCCCCTCTTCTGCAAGTCTGCTTCTTTGTAACCAACTCAGCTATGCCCCGGGGACAATGTCGAATTGGACACCGTTCCTATAACCCTCAAGCAGTAAAACCATTTCGTATAAGAAGGCTAATGTCGAATTGAACATCATTCCTATAACCCTCAAGCGAAGCCATTTCGTATAAGATGACTTTTACCTTCTATATAAGATCAATGTTGAATTTGACACTGTTCCTATAACTCTCAAGCAAAATCATTTCGTATAAGATGACTTTGAACTTTCTATATAAAATGATCAATAATGTGGGCACTGTTCCTATAGCCCTCAAGCAAAATCATTCAGTAAATTATCACATTCCACTTTGATAGCCTCCTTCAATCTTATGTAATTATCTCAATACTCTTTAGTATTATTCTTTATCGTTATCTATTATTTAATTTCTGAATCAATTGGACACATAGTAGTAACTATAATTTCGTAACGATTACGCTGTGAATGCTAGATGAGTACGCATAAACAATATTCACGTTATAGTAGTTACGATTTTCTAATTGCTATATCGCATATTTAATTTGTTCAAAAATATTCACATTGTAGCAGCTACAGTTTGTATATAGTTGCTATAATGTATACTTAACATGTTCAAAAATATTCGCAGCTACCGTTTGTATATAGCTGTTATCCGATTTACTTATCATTCATGTTGTAGCTCGTAACATGTTCTGTAATGAAAAATATTCATGTTGTAGCAGTTATGATTTCATAGCTGTTACAACGTAAATTCAATCTGATTCTCAAGTAATATAATATTATCGCCACATCAGTAAATGAGTTATAACATTACCACCACAACAACCTAAGATTTTCTATAATTCTGAAGATTAATGATTTTTTTATCATTATCTTCTGATTTTAAAACTAAGTTAATTAAAATGTATTACGAAATCTAATTGAAATCAAATTAATTAATTTAAATATTTATAAATTTAAAAGAAATAATTTATTTTAAATTTTAAAATTAAAATCAATAAATTATATTTATTAATTTAATGAATTATTTTATTAAAATAAATTTTATATATATAAATTTATTATAAATTTTAAAAAATAAAATTAAAAAATATTTATTAATTTAATAAATTATTTTATTAATAAAATTAATAAATTACATTTATTAAAATAATTATTTTTTTAATGAATTATTTTATTAAAATAAAATTATCAAATTATATTTATTAATTTAACAAATTATTTTATTAAAATAATTATTTTATTAAAATAAATATAAATTTATTTTAAATTAAAAAAAATAAAATTAAGGAATTATATTTATTAATTTAATGATTATTTTATTAAAATAACTATTTTAATGAATTATTTTATTAAAAATATATAAATTTATTTTAAATTTTAAAAACTTATAAATAAATTATATTTATTTTTATATATTATCAATTTATTATCATCTTTAATATTATTAATATTAATATTATTAATTTAATTTATTTTAAAAATAAATTGAACCAATAGTAAATATTAAACTGATTATGTTTTATTCTTTTCAAATAAATAAATTGAATCAAACAATATTAGATTATGTTTTATACCTATAATTTTAATTATATAATTAATCTGATAATTATACATAAAAGTTATGTATTATAACTTGAATCAAATTAAAAAATTATATTTAATAGGTAATAGTTATGATTTTATAATTATTATAATAAGTAAAAAATAAGAATAATTTTGATACTGTTTTGATAATAAACTAAAAAAGTATAGTACCAGAGGTCATTTTTAATTTGTATCCATTTAAATTTGATAAAGATAACTCCATGGATTACTCAAATGGTCTGTTGGTTGGGTCGGACATAATTTGATCATGGGATATTGACCCACATATTTAAAAAATTAAAATTAAAATATTTAAATGTTTTAATAATATATATTGATTATTATGTATATATATATATAATTTTAATTTTTTAATTTATTGGTTTATTAAAAGATCTGGCCGTAGCGAACCTGACCCGGCCCATATCGATCCGTTTGGCCCATTGGGCTTTGGTAATCAAATTGAAATTTACCCTACATTTTGGCGCAGAACCCTCGAAATACTTCGCTCGGAGAAGAGGAAGAGGAAGAGGAAAGAAGAAGACGGAAACGATATGGCCGGAACGGAGCTAGTCGACAGTGGCGGTGGCTCCGAAGAAATCGAGAGTGAGCAGGAAAGCTACGGTTCTTCCTCCTTCGTATGGGATGACAATTCCAAGCTCTACTACCACGCCAGGTACGGTTTCCCTTTTCTTCTCTTGTCCGTTTAGGAATCTAGGGTTTCCCTCTGACGGAAGAGCAATATATCCAATCTTGATTCTTACATAATTTTGCATTTGCACCGGACCATTTACTTTTCTGCCTAATTCCTCGTTATCTTCCTTGTTTCCTTTTACGTACATTTCACGTAGATTCCACCAATATCTCCTCGTTCTGGTACTTACTATAGTGATTTTTTTTTTGAATCTGCTATCGTGACCATCCTTGAAGCAAAATTCAGGTTGGAGTTACTTGAGGCCTAGCAAAATTGTCAACCAAATGGTTAATAGATGCTGGACTTGGATAGCTTCATTTTCTGCTGGCGAGTTCTGCGTTTCGATAAAAGGCCCATTAGGAAAATTGTATCAAGGTTTCTGATACAGTCTAAAAGAAAAGAATGAATTCAAATGCCCCCATTACCTATGCAATTAAGAATTGTTCTCATTTATCTTCTCTGAATTAATTATTCTCTTTATTTTATCCACAATTAATTAATACTTAATTTTTTTGGAATGAGTTATTGTACTATTGACAATACCTTCTTCAATGTCTATAAATAATCACCCTATGAGTATGAGCCTCTTCTCTGTTTAGCAAATTGATGAATAGCTTTTTGCATTTGAAGGATGATCCCCTTAAAATGATCATATTCTTCCCTCTTCCCTTTCTTCAGTCCTCCATTAGATATGCTTTGGCTTCCTGTCAATTTTGTATTAGAGCACTGATCCTCTGCACTATCTCTATAGTTCTACACCATAATTTTTGTATTTGACTTTGCTATCATATTTGGAGATTTATTAGCTAACTTAATTTCATTCCTGTGCTAAATTTGAGTATCCATTCACCTGTTTATTTGCAGTAGTGGGTTCTACCATGATCCCAGTGCTGGTTGGTATTACAGCAGTAGAGATGGTCTTTATTACACATTTGAAGATGGAAGATATGTGCCATTATCATATAATGAGGTGAATTTTGGAAATATTCTTATCTTGATAAAAGTTTACCATTTTATCTAACAAGAAAGTAATGCATCCATATAACTTTCTTTGGTAGCTCTTGCTTGGTAAGCAGCAACAGTGCAAGTATACTGTAATATGATAGTGCATTATTATATCCCATTCTAAGATGTTTTACCTGCATTAATATGCAATTCTGAGTCTATTTCTTTTTGTGTTTTAATGAAGAAAGGCAAGGTATCTGAAGCTCTTGACGGTGCAACTTGTGCTTCTTCCCATGAGGCTAGTCATGATGAGACATGTATGTTCTATCCTAATGTCATAGTTTATAAATGGTAAAATTCTGAATTTTGTTGTTCCTTCTTTTGATTTGGGTTTAGCTTTGTGATTGGAAATTTCATCTGACTTCTGCATGAGATGTATGATAATTTAGTTCAGCTTCACACTTTACACTGTGTAAAACTTTCCATCCCACTAATAGTCTGGATCTGGTTCTTCCACAATCCCCTTATGCTAGTTTTGTCAATTCCTTATTTGTCTGTTCTGATGCTCCATATTCTGTTGCCATGATGAAAACCGCATCTTACATGATGTTGTTACATATGAAGTTAAATTAGACATGGTACTTTTGACCTTTTCATTTTTGGATTAACCTGGTTCATCATTTGTAGTATAATGTATTCATGTCATCTCCTTTGATTGAAAATATGAATGTATTTGGCTTCTTTCTTTCTCAGTTAGGATAGAAGAAAATGCATCTGCTGATGGGATTCAGAATCCACCATCTGAATGGTATGCTTTCTTAACTTATTTAATATAAAAAATGAAATTTTCTTCAAATTTCCTGATTTAGATGTGGTGTTCAACTTACACAAGTAATTTCATGCAGGCTGGAAGATACTCTTATTGATCTATATTTGTCTGGTTATTCCAACCCTGATGCCCATCCTACTTCCTCATCAACTTCTTTGCATACTGTGGGTATGTATTAACTGTTTCGGTCCATGCTACTGCAACTTTTTATAGAAATCACTTGATATCACTTTAGATGTTACACGGTGAAGATCATATATACTTTATTTGAGGACATAGAGTTTCAAGTGGATAGTTGCACCATTTAAAATCAACATCAATTAGATCAACTTTGCTTAGAAAATTTAATCATGATTTTGACTCTTCCTTTGTGCTACATGGCAAGTTTTGGTCCTTGGAGTATGTGGAAGGAAATTTTGTCCTATCTAGGTTTTAAAGACATTTTCAAGTAGTTGCCAGTTGACCTGCTGCATACCAGTGGATATGCAGTTCACAAGAGCATAGGAGGTTGACATTAAAAAAATTTTGAAAAATATTTAAATCAATATTAAAAGATTAAAATGACTAATATACGTGTCCAACAAAATATATTAATCAAAACAAATTCACAAGTAATAAGGGATAAGCTAAAGAAGATTAGAACATCATATGAAGCAAATTTGAGATATGGGAATAGGAATATTTAAATCAAACCTGCAAAAGATAAGTAAATTTGAAGAAAAGTTACAGTGATGAGGATTTCTACAACATTCACTAGCTATTTTAAATTGTTGTTGTTGAAGAGAACAACTATAAGTATTAGAGGAAATGAAAATTGAGAAGAGGAGATAGAGACCTTACCTTGGAGAGGAGAAAATTTTTACTCCAAAACAATTATTTCAACTCCTATTTTAAAGGAAAACAGCTGAGATGTTAGATGATATGTGAAGTAGAGAGAGAAGAAGACAAGGAAGAAGATAAAAATCTTAGAGAGGATAAGAAAACTTCAGCTTCCAGCAACTATTTCTGCAACTGATTTGTAAGGGACATTTGAAATGAGAAATAGAGAATAGAAGATGGAAAAGATTGGGACCCATTAAACAGAAGAAATCACAACAGTTGAAGGAAGATGGAGTGAGCAACCTTTATCTTCTGTTCAGCAGCCTGTTCACACAAGAGAGGAGGCTCATGTAGCACAAATGCTCATCGAGGTATTATCTGCTTTGTCGATACTATTGGCCTCTTGATTCTGTCCCATGATTAAGTTTGAGTTCAAACTGAGGAGCTTCTCAAGAGGTCACCCATTCAGGAATTGCTCCACACTAAACACAATTAATATGGAATTTTTACGAACACCGTAGTCAATTCTATGAAATGTCATCTTGCTATTGAAATATTGAAAGTATATAATCCATTTAAGGCAAGTTACGCCCATGACCCAGTCACATTTTTCAGTCTTGGCGTGCTTTGGTTCATCTCTGCCCCTGCATCCTAGAAGCCTGCCAAGAACCACATCTTATTTGACCTATCTTCCCTAATGATGACTCCCTGAGCTCACCAAATCAGGTTGTTACAGCTCGAGGGTTTTGCATGAGGCATGAGGGAGGGATCACTCGAGAGGGATAAGCTAGAGTTTTGTATAAGGTATACAAGAGTTAGTTAAATAAAATCAAATATGGTTCATTTGGTTCTTTAAACTGCATATGTGCTCACTTTATTCAGTTAACCTGCATATGTGGTCTGGTTGGATTGTATTTTAGAATGGGCACTTATAGAGGACCACATATGGGGTAGGTGACGTTGTCACATGTCTAAACTGCCTAGGCGGACACCTGGACTACTTTCCAAGCAATTCTTTGGTAATTTTAGGTTACTCTGTAACAACTTCACCCTATTTAAATTAGTTCGGAAAATTGAGATCACAGATGATAACTGATTTTTCTCATTAGTATTATAGAATGCAATTTCTTAAATTATCTCTTCTTTGATTCTCTCCTCATCCTAGTGCCAGATAATGAGACTTTTTTATTATTTTTTTTATTTCTATTAAAATGTAGATACTTCATGGGAGGAGGAGAACTGGCAAGCTCAGTACGGTCAAGTTGTTAGATCCGGTGATGAGCATCAACCATCTTTTCCAGTTATTGATCTATGGGATTGGGAAATCATCAAAGAGCCAGCAAAGAAAAACAATCTAGTGTACAAACTGATTGGAAGAACTGTAAGATGTTCCAATAGTCTTCATCCTTCTGTGCCTGCTGGAGGTGTTTTAAAAACTACCCCAATTCGTGAGGTGCATTTAGATTTGGTGCGTGTTACTTCAGGTCTGTATCTTCAAGTCTTTTTAGGCTATTGTATCTGTTGTTGACCATTCCATGCATGCTAAATTGTTGATTCAATCTGGAAACATCTGTCTGATTTATTCACCTATTCTTCTTAGTGATTATGATTAGCTGCCTTCTTACAGAGTGTGGACCTTTATAGAATTCGTAGACTATGGACCTTTTGATTTGTTGATTTCTGTTTCAGGAAAAGTTTACCGATTGAGGAGTCCAAACATTAGATGCTTGACTTCTTTATCATCATATGATTCTTCCAACCCCACTAAAGATTGGGGTTTTCCAGATCTTTATGACAACTTGCAGAGTGGTATATCAGACACATTATCATATCCCAACTGTCAACCTAATCATACAGATGAAGTTTGCGATATCTGGTCTTCTAAGCTTGACAATTTTCCTAACGCACCAGAGAAGGTAAATGTATTCTGTGTTATCATTTTCTGTCTAATATTATATAAAACATAAACTTGATTTTATTCTCAAGGTAGATTCTGAATCTACATAACCAGGGATATTGTTTTATTATGTGGGAGGGTGGGAAATACATTAAACCTTCTAGATAAGTACTCTATATTTTTTATCAATCTATGTCGAAACAACTCTATTGGTCTGAGGCTCTGTTCATGTGAATCAAGTGGTATAGAAATTTCTTGGAAGATGATAAATATTTCAAGATTTCAATTTGAAACATAAACATTAAGGCCGTGATTCCTATGAGAGAGTGAAATTGTGAGGGAGAGAATGAGACTGGAGAAATAAATTTATAAGAAAAGAATAAGAAAAACCATTCCTCATTAAGAGAGAAATCTTTTCCACCCTGGAAGAAGATAAAGTGGGAGAAATTTGAATTTTTAAAATTGATTTTGTGAAAAATTTAAAAACAAAATTAAAAATTATCTAAATGAAAAAGTCATTTTATTTTATTTTTTTGGGTTAAAATTGGCAACATTGTCATGGAATTTGAGCATTCTGTCAGATTTGGAAGCACCAAAGTGATCAAAACTAGGGAAAGTGTTCACTTGCTGTTTCCTTCAATTTTTTGCCAGGAAATGGAGGGAAAGGGTAGGTGAGGTACTCTTTCTTTAGGATTATTTCCATTCTCAGATTTCCTCTAATGAAAATGCGTTAAGTTCTGCTTTGTGATATTAGAGATTATTGCTCATTTTAATGGTTCTTAGATCAGTTGAATATAAATGATTTCTGGCTCTGTAGCCAGAAGACAGTTTAAATATATTTGATAAACTATTATTCTTTATGTAGGATAGAAATATTGTAGTTTCCAATTACCCAACAAGCTTGACTAACTTTTATGGAAGTTGTAATGGTCTTCTAGTTGGATATCTGTAATAGCAATCTGCTTATAATGTATACTTGATTTATGCTTGTGCCTCTAAATCCAGCACAAAAATGTAACTTATAAAGATCGAGCTGCTGCAAGAAGGATGTTACATGGTGATTTCAGTGTTGGCCCTGGTCAAAAGGACGCTGAGAACCGATCGTTTCATGAACCAACCTCATCTTCAAAACATTCTGATCCAGAAGATGCTGCAGCAGAAGCCATAAAGTCATCGTTTGGAAGTGGAAGTTATGCCAGAAGAATTCTGAAAAGCATGGGATGGAATGATGTGAGTTTGATATTTGACTTTTTAATCGTATACGTAGCCTATGCGCAAAGAAATTTTGCCATACCATAGTTCTGAATGCCAAGCTAAAATTTATATTCAGTGTGAAATGAACATTTAGTTGCTACATGGTACCTTTCTTATGTGCTCATATAATCTACATAAACCAAGATGAAAATTGTTTAATGAAGACACTTTGTAATCTGAAATTAAATATGTAGGTGCCCATCATTTGGTGATTATATCAAAAACATAATGTTGATACTTGGTTGACAATTGTAGGTGCCTCTTAATTTCTTTCATTGCTTTGTGAATTAAGTGGTAGACGTTGTTCATTTATGGTTTCTGGTCCATATTAATCTTGCGTAGAATAACATACAAGAGTTCTATTACCATAAGAATCACTATGCTCTATTACCATAAGAATCACTATAATGTAATCTAAAATCTAATAGGTCTAATAATTTTTTGTGCTTTCTAACCCTCAGTAGTGCTAAAATCTAATAATTTTTTGTGCTTGCTTACCCTCAGTTAATATAATTAAATGTGATTTACAACGTTTTACTAGTGATACAGCTTAGCAAGAGTTAAGTGAAGGGATATGATTTATGTAGCTTGCCCTGAATAGTCGATTAACATTATCCATAAAACTAATGCCACTTTTTTATACATGAATTCTATATGCATCTGCATAGCTCACGAGTTATGCAGTGCTCAACATCTTTTGCTTCCTCTTTAAAATATCTTGGAGGGCAGCTATATCAACTAGTTAGATTGCTAGCTCACAGTATGAAACTGTCCCACCATTGCTTCGTGGCTAGTTCTCCTGTATAATTGGGATCTTGATAAGTAGGAAGGGCTGCATGCTTCTATGTGCCGAGAACAAGTGACTATTTCTTTATTGGACTTTGCTTGTTGGGCAGCATGCAATTCCATTCATACACTTGGTAATTTCAATCACACTTTTTTCTGCTTATCCAAGTGAGATTCCTCTTGCACATCCAACTTCTTCAATGCAAATTTCCAGATGCTGTTTGTACAAATGGCATCCAGTTTCAGCATCAATACATAAATCTACTGAATCTTTTGTAGTTTGCTCATCTAGATATGAAATTAATGCTCAACACAATTCCTCTAATCTATTTGTTTTCCTTTTATTCATCCTCTCCATAGGGGGAGGCTTTAGGGAATAGCAGAAAGGGTATTTTGGAACCTCTTCGACCAGTGGGCAACAAAGGTTATGCAGGATTGGGATGGAATAATCATATCAGAGATGCTACATGATCTTCATCGAAGTTGTCTTCATGATCCAATTCCCAGCCTTCAATTCAGATATTTGCAAATCGTACTTTAGACGATCTCTTAACAGGCAGGAGGGTGAGTTTTTTCTTCTAGTTTAGATGTTGGAATTTCAAGACACCCAACAATCTCAGCAATACAAGATGAGATTTAGATTAAATTAATCATATTTTGAGTGCTATTTGAGTCTTGTAAATATATGTAGCTATTGTTTATGGGAGGGAGATATTGTGATGCATTATTTTGTTTCACATACGTCTACTAATTATTATTCAGATGGGGAGGGCGTGGAGGACGACGGTCTCGACGGTGAGGCCGGGGCCGAAGCCGAAGAGGACCCCCCACTCGCATCCCTCGCCGGTGGTGGCACATCCCTCCGCCGCCGAACGCTTCCTCATCTCGTCCATGATGAACAGCACTGAAGCACTCTGCATGTTGCCATACTCCCTCAGCACATGCCTGGTCGCGGCTAGCTTCCCTGCCTCCAACCCTGCTCTCATCTCGACTTGGTCCACGATGGCTCGCCCGCCGGGGTGCACAATCCAGAACAGCTCGTTCCAGTTTGAAACCCCCATCGGCGCGAAAGACACCTCCAGGCACTGTTGGATGTTCGTGCCGACTACAGACGGTAGTTTGCTCGCTAAGTGGAACGTCAAGCCGATCTCCCTCAGGTGCCCCGCGACCATCTCCTCGCTCTCCGGCAGCATCACCTGCGCCGCCGAGGCCACTTCGTAGATCGGCCTCTCCGCCCCCTGCGGGTCCGCACCGACGATCACCGCCGCAGCACCGTCGCCGAAGAGGGCTTGTGCAATGAGGTTCTCGAAGTGGTGGTCATCGGGCCCGCGGAAGAACATCACGTTGAGCTCGGAGCAGACCACCATCACGCGCGCGCCCTTGTTGTTCTCGGCCAGGTCCTTGGCCACCCGCAGCGCTGTCCCGCCGGCGTGGCAGCCGACGTTGTAGAGCATCACGCGGCGCACCCGCGGCGACAGGCCGAGCAGCTGCAGCAGGCGGTAGTCGACGCCCAGGAGGTCGACTCCCGCGGACGAGCTGAAGACGAGGTGGGTGATGTCGGAGGCCGGCCGCCCCCACTCCTTGATGGCCTTGGCCGCCGCCTCCTCCGCCAGCCGCGGCACCTCCGCCAGCACAATCTTCTGCCTCGCGTCGAACGACGGCACCATGTACGCGCACAGCCCGGGGTTCTCCTTCAGTGTCTCCTCCGTCAAGCACATGTGACGCTTCTTGATCATCGAATTCTCACCTACACCACATATCACAAATTTATCATATACAAAACCACAAATTTACCTTAAACCCTATATGGGAAACTCACAAATGCGCTGAAACTTTTGCGTTAAATCTGTCTTGTGTTGAGAATTTGTGACGCGGAAGTAGTATTCAGGATACTGCATCTGGTCGACCACGTTGGAAGGGTTGGCTGTTCCGATGGCGAGGACGGTCGCCGGCCCGTCGGCCGCTTTACCAGAGACATCTATTGTAGCCATGGACTTGGAGATAGCAACTTAGTCTATCACTACTACCAGTGCTTCAACTTAAGAAAGCTGGATGAATCAGGGAAGAGACACTGCCTTAGTATTTATAGAGAAGAGAATGAATTAGGGTTGAGCAATCGGTTTCAAAAATCGATTAAATCTAAATCGAACAAATCAAAATTTTAATTGAACTGACCGGTAATTTCAATAAAAATTGAATTAATCGAATCGATAAAATATTAATTAATTCAGTTAACTGAACTGTTATAGTTTGATTTAATAATCAACACCACAATAATACAACTCTGGTTCAATCCGTTTATAATGTCGATTTATTCGAATTATGAGTTTTAAAATTGAAATTAAATCATATTATCTGCTTTTTTTAAAAAAATAAAATTTTAAAATAACCGAATTAAATTTTTAAATTCGATCGATTAATTTGATTTAATTGAAGTTTTACTCACCACTAGAATGAATCATGATCCTTGTTTGCTAATAGTTGAAGATTCATATAAACTCCTACCATTGTGGTATAGTGCATGGTAAAGTACTAAAAAGAATAATAAGAGAATCAAAGATCGAATAACAAATGAGATAAATATTTTAGAGGTTGAAGTTGCATAAGTTGTATTTTGAATTTATCTGATAGATAAATTAGTGGAAAATTCTTCTATAGGACCAAGCCTATACATTTGATTACAAAAAAAATATCACATATTCAACCATCAGTGTGTTATTTAATTTGCTCTTGTTTTTTTTTTTTTTCTTGCGTTGGACTCAAAACAATTGCTTGAAGTCCAGGTGAAAGAAGATCTGGCCAAGGAGACTTAAAATAATAAGATTTGATGAGGTGGATTTTATTATTTAAGAAGATGCCGTGATTTGGTTATAATAATGAGATAATAATCTTTGATTGTCGTAGGCTTTTCCTTAATTAATTAATAATATCCATTAGTAATGCTGTCTACCAACTACCTACCAACTACCAACTACCAACTCACCTACACGCGCTCTACGAAATGGATATATATTTTTAAAAATATATATTTATGAATGGAGAATTCTAAATCAGCAAAATAAATAATAAAATATCAAATAATTAAAAAATATTAGGGACACTTGGACAAATCAGGGAAAGCCAACTAACTACCACTCGAAAGAAGATCTTAGTGCAAACATCTTTCAATTTAGCTTTGGGTGTTTTCAAGTTTAGTAATTTATGAAAGTGCGCATGTAACTTTCAATAATACTTGAAAAACACGTCTAACTTTTGTATCACACTTATTTTTCAAAATATTTTTCTTCTTCAAAATTGATTTCAATCAACAATTAGCACTTGTCATATAATTCGCATCGTACACCCGGCCACTGTCTCTTTTGACTTTCACAGGATTATCACCATCATCTCAATAGGAGTGAATTAAACACAACTTCAATAAGAGGTGAAATTCGTCATCCCAACGGTCTCACACGGTCAGTTCTACTATTATCTGTGAGAAGGTAAATCGAAAAGCTACAGTTGGTCACTACGGGGAAGACATTATTTCGGCTTCGTCGAGATTCGACCTTTGTCTACTTCAACAAGTTGTGAATTAGACACAACAACACTTAGTAAAATTGATATCGAACAGAATAATAATTATTATTCTGGAAATAAAAGTTTAAAAAGGAATTGTAGAAAAAAATAAGATATAAGAAATAGATAAACAAAAACCACCACCTCTAGTACTGTTTATTAAAAAGAGAGTTATTTAATAATAAAAAAATAATCTAAAAATAACTAAACACATGTTTAAATAGATCCAAAATAAAATCCTAACTTATAAAAGATAAAAATACCCTTGAATCTTAAAAATAAAAAATTATTAAAATATTATTATTATTATTAATTTGAAGTTTCTGAAAAGACACTAGACAATGTCTGTTGGATCTGAAATTAGCCTGTTATAGATTTCACCCAATAACAAATATAGATATTTGAAAAAGTTTCAATTTGCCACATGATGCCTCATTTTGATACCTAAGTTAAAAATTATAACTTTTTGAAGCTCGACTCCTCCTGCGTATGTCAAAAACTAGACATTGATTGCTCCGAGAGAGGTAAGAATTAATTTAACTTAAGCATTAGAGGAACCTCAAGAACATTATTCCCGACGCCCTCTAACATTCACATTTGTTTAGCATCTCGAGTAAGCTTTTCGATCTCCGATTTTAAAGAGTCATCGTCCGATCCAACCATGTATCTCAACAACATTTTTCAACCGCATCACCTAGTCTTCATGATTTTAAGAAGACAAAGATAAGCCGAATTGACTTGGTTAAAAAGCTAAGGCAGATAATCGAGAGACAAATTGTTGCTTTCAACTATTGTGAGCCTACAACACAATTAAGGTTACACATTTTCTCTTTATTGAAACAATGCAATATGAGGAAAATCTTGACACAACCGTAAAGTCACTACCATATGATTTTGAGATCACATATTCGAGTCATTGAAATACCCTCTTATAAAAATATAAAATAAAATTGCTTACAATAAACTCAATATGATCCAATCTCTTTTTCGAAGATCCTGTATTAATAAGAATTTCATGTACCAAACTATCTTTTATCACCTAGTCTTCATCAAACCTACAAAAACATGCAACAGGGGCATGGACGCCATCCAGTCACAATCTACTTGATGCAATATCTGACTAGTTACTATTCTCATTCCTGTTCCTATTCCTGTTACTGCTACACTGTATATATGAAACAAGCAGTAAAACATGTAATCCAAGAGGTGAAACAAGACCCATGCAGCTTTTGACTAGACCAAGCAATGGCAAGTGCTGATCAGCAGCTGAAATATAATCAAATGGCATGAAAGTGCAAGAATCCATGGAAGAGATGGACCAAAGCTTGCTGCTGTCAGCTCAGACATGAAGGACCTGTGGATTGGTCATGTGGGTGGGGGCATGAATTCCTGCTTTGCTCGAAAGAAATTCATATAGTGGGCTCCCACTGCTCCATAATGCAGTAGCTAGGGTGGGTTCAGGGAATAAGGGAGGCAGATGAATGTTTGCTCCCTAGGACAGTTCATGTACATGTTGTGGCTCTTTCTCAGATTTGTATAATTCTGATAACAAAAGGATGATGAGTTAAGCAGTCAATGATGTAGTGGTAGTACGCTCAAGAGTAGTTTGCAACCCTAAACATCCTCGCCGATAGTCGAAAATTAAGGCCATGGTTATTTGAACTAAAGCACCCCATGCCTTCTCCATGTCATAGATGACTCCATGTAAAAACAGAAAGTAAGACTCATCACAAAAGGGTAATCTCAATAATTCAAAATAAACTTCATTGATACTTTTGCTCTAGTTGATAGAGTGGAGGCTATTCGTCCCGGGGCAATGGTGCCGCGGTAGGACATCCAGGTTGTCACCCAAGCACCTGCGGTTCGATCCCCAGCTACGGCGTATTTGTAGGAATTTTCCTCCAAATGGAGAGCGCAATCAAAGGATGCTGGACGTCGTTTGGGCTGGCCACTGCGTGCACTTCCCGATTTACCTTGGTGGCCTGTGGGAAACTTCCGTGGGGCCGGACCGGTCGCCCCCAGAAATAGTCAATGGGGCTAACTGGGATTTATCAATTTTTTTTTAGAGTGGAGGCTATTCGATTTGTTAATGCTGCTCGTGTTGTTCAATAATTTGAACCAGAAGCCTAGTAACTTACATTTCTAATTAGAAAATTATGAAAAGTTTATGTTGAACAATCACAAGACTATCAATTCCAACTATGGGGTCTCAATCAATTCCAACTATGGGGTCTCAAGCAAGTACCAAGAGAATGGATAGTAAGATCAATGGATACTTCTTAAAAGAATCATTTTCAGGGAAGCACAAGTGAGCATTCTCTTTCTGTGGAAAAGGATTAACATGAAGGATTTTAATTTTAACATGATGAAAACTAGTGAGATGTTAAACTTAGATTTTATGAATACTTTATCAATATTCATTTGAAGTAATCCAAAGGAGAAAATTTAATTTCACAATATAATGTTGGTGCAATCAAACTCAATTTTGGTCTTGATAGAATAAGGGTTGTGATTTTGGACAATATGTTTAGACATTGTCCAAACATAGACAAGGATTTTGGACAATTTGGTCTTAATAAGGAGGCTACGATCTCAAGCAGATGATGAAAGAATCACACTTTGAAGGAGATGATGAATGTTTTTCTATTAAACTCTGAATTGCTATAGTAAAGGGAAGGGAAAGTTGTATACAACTAATTACCTTTTGAATATGGAGTCTTGAAAGAAAATATATAAGAACCTTTATGAGTTGTAGAATGGAAGAAAGTCATCTTATAAATATTTACGAGTGTGTGGTTGTCTTGCAAAGGTTTTGGTGCATAATCTGAAAAGGATTAAGTTGAGACCAAAGATTGTATATTTATTGAATATGGACATAACAACAATGCTTATTGTTTTCTTGTGTATGAGTCTTAAATACCACAGATACACAAGAATTTGATTATTGAATTGAGAAATGTTATATTCTTCGAACATGTTCCCTATAAAATTTGAGAGGAAGCAAGCTCCTCAAAATGAACATTTGAACCATAAGAAAAAGAAGAAGCAGATGAATCAGTTGAAGTTGAGCTCAAACGAAGTAAAAGAGCTTGGGTGGAAAAATCCTTCAAAATGGATTTTATCATTTTCATGCTCGAAAGTGAATCTCAATGTTACTCAAAAGTTGTAAGCTCTTATGAGAGACTTTAATGGAAAGAGGCAATTGCATTTAAAATTGACTTTATCTTACAAAATCACACTTGAAAACTTGTAGATCTTCCTCCAAAAAAGTAACCATTAAGTTCAAGTAGATTTTCAAGAGGAAAATAAAATCAGATGACATGATTACAAGGCTAGATTGATAATTAAAGATTACCAACAATGTTAATGTCTTGATTATTTTGATACGTATTCTTTGGTATCGAGATCATAACTTCAATTAGAGTATTGTTGGCTATTGTCACTCCATAAAATTTAGAAATACATCAAATGGATGTATATATGACTTTTCTAAATAGAGAGTTAGAAGAGAAAATCTACATGAAGCAACTTAAAGGGTTTTCTGTATCAGGGCAGAAAAATAAGATTTGTAGATGTTGGTGTAATTGATCTCAGGTCAAGGTTGACCAATTTGATCAAGCTCGAGTTGAGTTGAGTTTGAGTTTAGATGTTTGATCAATATATTAGTTAGATGTCAAGTATGTCAAGGTTGACCAGATACTTGATGGTAACAAAGGAGGATTGGACACTTGGTACGAGATAAAAAGTTTAAGTGAGTCATAGAGGATCGAACATTTTGTTGGGTTGCAAGGGTGCAAACATAGTCCCACATCTAAAGTACATGGAAAAGATCATGAGGTTAAAAGGATGGAAAGTATCTCCATTGGTATGAAGCATTTTGGAGAGAGCCCAAGAACAAAGCCATGAGAGCTTAGGCCCAAAGTGGACAATATCATACCATTGTGGAGATATTTTGATTACATCGGTACTAACAAGTGGTATCAGAGTGAGATCGCTCTTCACCGAACTAACCGCCGGATGAGCCATGATCCAGATCTAACCATGTGGTTTGAACCTTAAACAAAGGAAGTGGGTACTCCCGTGTCTGAATCAAGAGGACCAAACACTAGGTGAGAAGTCCTAGTAAGTCGGGTGGATCGAGGGACAAAAAGTCCTAGTTGTGACTAGGTGGGAAGTCCTAGTAGGTTGGGTGGACCGAGGGGCAAAAAAGTCCTAGCTGTGGCTAGGTGGGAAGTCCTAGTAGGTCGGGTGGACCGAGGGGCAAAAAGTCCTGGTGGGTCGAGGATTCAGTTGAGAGGGGTCTGTGGTCCTTTGTTTGAATGGGGGATTGTTGGGTTGCAAGGGTGCAAACATAATCCTACATCTAAAGTACATGGAAAAGATCATGAGGTTAAAAGGATGAAAAGTATCTCCATTGGTATTAGGCCTTTTGGAGAGAGCCCAAGAACAAAGCCATGAGGGCTTAGGCCCAAAGTGGACAATATCATACCATTGTGGAGATATTTTGATTGCATCGGTACTAACACATTTGACATGCAAGAAGAAGTCCAAGTAAGTCATGGAGGATCAAATACTTGACATGAGATGAGAAGTCTAAGTGGATCATAGAGGACCAAACACTTGACATGAGATGAGAAGTCCAAGTGGATCATGGTTGATCAGACACTTGGTGATGATGAAAGTCCTGGCAAGTTATTGTTGATCGGATGCTAGGCAACAAGGACAAAGGTTAAGCATATGATTTTTAATAATTTACTGGAGTAATGTAGATTACTCTTGAGAGATCACCTATGTGAGATAAAAGTGGGGTTGCTTTGAAAAAAATTGAAATACACAACTCTTAAAATCTCTCACAGAATTAAGCGTGTTCATGGCCAAGAATAAACACATCCTTGACAATTAAATTATATCAAGGGAGTCTTAGGTGACATATGTAAATGCTTATATAAACGATAGAAAAGTTCAACGTCTACTGATCAGCTATGTAAGTAAATATGTCTTCACAAGGGAAGGGTCAAAAGATAAAACTTACTTGTTATATACAAGACTCAACTATTGAATGCTATTACATACCCTATTTATATTCATGTGGAGGATTGTAGGAAAAAATATGAATGGAAAATGATGGAAGAGACTCCAATATGAGCATTTTTTTTACCCGCTCGAGAGTTTTGTGACTATGAGGTTGTGAACATATATAGGTGACAGACTCTCTCTCACGCTTGTGCTCGATAAGGGTGTGTAGATCTAAGGCTCAAATTGCACTAGACTCACTTGACTCACGAGTGAGCGACTTGTGCATGTCAAATGTCAGACTGGTCGGGGCAAGAACTTGCCCAAATGGATCAACCTATATTTTGCACCCGAAATAGTTTTCCTGCCGACTCAATTATATAACGCATGCATTAACATGTGAATCTGAAATGGTTGGACATTAATGATGAATTTGTAACTGCCCAACTAAAATGACTGACCATTGATGGCTGGCGGCTAGTGTTACTACTCGAGCAGGTGGAAGAATTGAATAACCATTACTTGACCATTCATTGCAGTCGATTGTCGGAGCTCCTATATACGGAGGCTATAACCTCAGGCAAAAGAGAAAAGACAAGTAGCAACATTCCATCCGCTTTCATCCCTCCAAAATCTCTTCTCTGTCGTGCATTTCGCTCAACAGCGTTTCTATAATAGCATTCGGGTGCATGCTCGGTTCTCCACGAACTGCTTGGTTGTGTACGTGATCGTGCCATTGTATCATGGGAAACAAACATTCATCGTGACCTCGAAGTACTACCGGATGGGATGAATCTATTTTAAAGAAACTGCATATGTCTAACACCAGCCTCGACAGTGCTTAACTCTTCTCCTACTTGACAATCTTGCCTCTCGTCTAGCAGCCTTGCTTCCTACATGGTAGCCCTACTTCATACATAGCAGTCCAATCTGCATGGTGATCTTGCCTATTCGCTCAGCACCTCTATCTTGGCCTTTGGCTCGGTAGTTTGGCACAACTTTGATCAGCCTCCTGTTCGGAAGCTCTCTACCCAACCATCCATCTCGGCCCCCTTGGGTCACACGGGAGCTAGACTGCTCGAGTCACTCGGCTATTAGGCCCACTCGAGTCCCTTGGAAGCTAGGCCCACTCGGTGCACTTGAACCACCAGTAGCTCAGTCCACTCAAAAGCTTGACCAGGTCGAGTCACTCAACAACATCTCTGGCAGATCAGCCTTCCCTAGAAGCTCGGACAACTTAGTAGTTTGGCCTAACCAACCCATCTTGATAGTTTGAGTTCAACATCTCAAGCCATCTTGACATACAAGTTTGATTTAATTTTTTTAAAAAAATAATTCAAATTATTCCTTGTAATTTGACAATAATAATCTTGAAAGAAGCAAGATTATCCAACATGATCAACCTAACCAATCTTCTTAGTTTGATTTGTTTGATGAACGTAATCAACCAACCAATATATGATCCATTCAATTGACCACCTAACTTGTTCAACCCATTTGCCTGTCCCTTTGCCCAACCATTCTTTTTTATCATCCTAATTAATTCCATCTACTTTAACTCAAGTTGCCTAAGGAACAAATATATAAATATGTCATGATTGTTCCACTAGATTTCCTTGTAATAGAAAAACTAAATGAAGAAATTTAACCGAGTTAAGTTCAAATCAAGTGAGGAGGGGCTCAAAGTTGGACAAGGAAATAGTCTAGCTAAAACAAGTTTAGATTAGCAAAGCTAATCCGGAATAATTTAATAGAGCCATTTAAGAAGTTAACTATATATGGTGATTTAGGGTGTGCACAATTTATGGACTAAATGCCCTAACTTGGTAATGCAAAGTTATTGATGAGCAATAGAAGTGGCGAAAACTATTAAATTAAGTATAGCATCAAAGCAAGTAGAGGGAAAATAGATGGAGCCATACTATTCAAGAAACCATCACATTGACAATGTTAGAGAGAACCTATATATACAATAATGACCATAAAAGACTTATAGAACATCCCCCACAGGTTGACGTAGTTGGTACCTATATGGGTGTTTGCCCTAGCTATGCCAAGGATTGAGCCACGCACATATGTCTCAAATTAACCTATCGTTACCCTCCAAATTATCACAATGCGAATTGAATGAGCTCAATACCGATATCATCATCGACCCATGAACCTACACTTTGGTCAAGTTGTATTTACTTCGATCAAACTCAACCCAATTCGCCCAATTCTCTACCCAATTTGGCCTAGTTAAAGCTTGAGTTCACCCCTACAAACACATGTTGCTACTCCATGCTAGACTGAAATGAGACTACTATACTATATATACTAGCTAGCTAGGCCAAGGCCATGGAAAAAAAAGATCATGATCTTGATCATTGAGTTCTCTTGTAAGATTTCATCTTTTTCTATTACAGATTTCTATTGAGCATGATAAAAACAAAAGATACATTCAACTTTACCGCGTACTATCCATTTTCTTCCTCTCCCACATAATGCTTCTTTCCCCCCCTATTTCATGCTGTGCAGTACTTTTCACCAGTAGCTACCCTTCCACAATCCAGTCAAGGATTTGGTCCTCTCTCTCTCTTTAACTTTCGACGGATCAAAATCTCCCAAAAACAACAAAAAAGAGAGAAAAATTACTCTTTTATTTATTATTGATCTATTTCGTGACTGCTGTTGGTTTTTATCTCTGGAAGAACCGATCAGAGCTGCCACTGCTGCTGCAGCTGCTGGAAGAGAGAGCTCAGACTGAGGAAAAGGATCTAGCAGATCGATCTCACAGAGGTATGTATACCTTCTCTCTCTTCTCCTCACTTTACGGTCTTCTACAGTCGCAGAGATGGATCATTTCCAGGACTTAATTTCCTTCCTCTGTACCTTTCCCTTTTCTCCTCCCTCCCCCTCCCACTAGATAATTGAGTTCTAGGTTAAAAAAATAATCGTAACCCTAATCATGAGGGCCATGAGCTTCTAAAGATATACCGTGGCATGCAAAGCTGCAAGCTACTGAGAATCATCAAAGAAATAATTTTTTAATCTTTGCACAAGTTTTTTTTTTTTTTTTTGTGAGTTTGATGTTGAAGCTCTGATGGATGTGTGTTTTAAGGGTTGATGGCGTCGTCGTCCGGTTCGCCATGCGCGGCCTGCAAGTTCCTGCGGAGGAAGTGCATGCCGGGCTGCATCTTCGCGCCATATTTCCCGCCGGAGGAGCCGCAGAAGTTCGCGAACGTGCACAAGATCTTCGGCGCGAGCAACGTCACCAAGCTGCTCAACGAGCTGCCGCCGCACCAGAGGGAGGACGCCGTGAACTCTCTGGCCTACGAGGCGGAGGCCCGCGTGAAGGACCCCGTCTACGGCTGCGTCGGCGCCATTTCCGTCCTCCAGCGCCAGGTCCAGCGCCTCCACAAGGAGCTCGAGGCCGCCAACGAAGAGCTGCTCCGCTACGCCTGCAACGTCGACGTCCCCATCGGCATGCCGCCCCCGCCGCCGCCTCCTCCGCTGCCCGCTGCCCTCGCCTACTGCACGACCGACTTCGCCGCCGCCAGACCTCGCAACGGAGGAGCTGCCTCACTATCTCCGCCTCCCGGGCTGCTCGATCCCTGGCCCGACGCCGGCAGCTTCTCCGGCAGCTGCAACCCTGGCGATCATCCTGATCATGCAAACCAAGGGGACACTGATAGCAGCATGTGATCACAAGCTTGCAGGGGCATTAATTAATCGCCACTATCCTAATCATTAGTATTCCTAATCTTCATCCAAACTTTGCAGCTATCAATGATTTCAGGTGATGAATGAATGAAGATCCCTAGGGTTTACATGATATATGTTTACTAGGATGATTGAAAATTATTTCATTAAGCGAACCATAAAAAGGTTATCTATCTCTAAAACATTTGAATTATCAAAATGCAAAAAAAAAAAAAAGAAATTCACATGGTGTGTGAAATGGATGTGTGCACTCACAACTGAGTGAAGAAGATGATATATTGAAAGGTGTAGAGATTGTTCATTGGGAGGATGGTACAGTTGGAATAGTTCCTACCAGAGAGAATAGGGATTGGTGCTAGCTCACACTTCATTCAAGGAACCAAGACTAAAGAGAGTTGTGGTGGGTTTGTTGTTCTTCCTTTTCGGGGAAACATCCATAATTTGTGAAAACCTTATCGGAGATTTGATAGGGTTTCTATGATTTCACCACCAAAAGTTAGCTTGTATAGAGCTTGCTTTTGTAGGGCCGATCGCGTGAAACAGTTGAGATGACAAATTTCACCTTTTATTAAATATGAACTTGCCTACCAAAACATTAAGAGGAATTCCAAGGAGAAGTGATGTGCCACACAAAAGACACATTGAACTAGTCCGTCATGAAAGAGGTAGGATTCGATCGGTTGAAAGAACGACACAATTCTAAGCTCATTATAGGAGAAAAACTACTATTGATAAAATTTCGACAATATCTTCCGTGTGATGTGCTTCATGCCTTAGTGCAAATTTCAAGCCTTAGCATTGTAGTATCATCTAAAAAATGAGAACACAACAATCCTTGCTACACAAGTTAAGAATACTAGTACCTCTTGTGATAGTGTGGTGCTAGGAAAATATTTTGGGATTGACGCATCAGATGAGTCATCGGCCATGGATTAAGACCAAATCCTCTAAACCATATTATATCTCCATGTTAATGAGTGTATGCTACTTGTATTTATCTATTTTCTTTGCATATTTTTAAATCTTGACACAAATAAACACTTATGAGTACCCTTGAATATCAACATTTTATTTGTCTTTGTTTTTGCATGAGAATTTTGATTGAGGCATTGTCTATTCAATCCCTACCCCCCTAGCAGGACTCGATATGCTATCACATTCGGTCCTAACAAATGGTATTAGAGATGGTGCTCCAATATATAGATAAACATCTTTGTAGTGCAACACAAGAGGAACAATGCACTACACCATCTCAATTCTTTGACGAAATCAATTTGCATATTAGAAGTTAAGAATAGACTGCTACTTAATCATGGACTTCAAAATTTTGGTGGTCCTCACTAAAATATTTGAAGTTCCTATTGATAAGAATGATGAAGAGATCAATATAAGTTCATAAAGAATATTTTTTCTTCCTTGTGTTGGTGCAATCGTACCTCAAATATGTAGTTTTGATGTTTGACAGTATTTAAGTTAAGGTAGATAATGCGGTATCTCACCTTCATATTAAGTATGTAGAAAAGGTCCTCGTAGGTCATGTGATCTGATACAAGAAAATAAAGTTTAAAGAGATTGAAGGTCGGATTCTTGGCAAAAAAAAAAAAAATCGGGCAAATTAAGAGATCAAATGCAAGGCAAATGAAGACATGGATACACGAGAGTGACAAGCTCAGGAGGAGGGAGGTGGACTTAGGAGAACAGGTGGCTAGAAGATGCAAGGCAGACATTAAATTCGATTAAAATTGATATAGAATTAATTAATTTGATAACCAACCGAATTAATTCAACTTTTTTTCAAAAAATAAATGATAATTTATCGAATCCCTCATTTATCAGTAGTGGATCACTCATTCATCAATAGTCGACTGCTATGTATCCAATTGACTATCTCAGTCGATATTTAAATTTATTATGCTAAATTTGTGGACGTCAATTGACTATGCCACTCGATTACATATTTCTTCAAGTTGTTATAAATCTAGGCTATGATCAGTTGACTAATTATAACACATCAGTTGACTATTAGCAGTTTAAAATTTTATAAAAAAATCAATTTGATTTAATTGGTGTAACCAAATTCTAAAGTTTTATAATCGAGATTAAACCGAATAAATCAAAATAATCAAATTTTTATTAATTTAAAAACAAAACTAAATTTCTAAATTAGCCTAATTAAAAATTTTCAAATTAAATCGAATATTCAACAAATTATTTTTATTTAATTAAAATTTTACTCACCTCTAATTAAATTTATTCTTTCAAATGACTCTCCTAACAGTCGTTATACATAGAGCATCAACTAAACTAGAACTTATAACCTAACCAAGCCATGCACAACACACCAATGATTGCTAACTAATTGTTTTATCTTAATAAAAGGTAAAATTTATTATTCAATGATTCTATACGGTCGATTCTACGATCATTTATGAAGAAATAAATAAAAAAATTATAATTAATAGTATTATTAAAATTTAATTTTTTTATCTATTTTAATAAATCTATTTTATAATAATTAATTTAATTATATCTTAAGAATTAATTGGTTATTTCCTCTACAAAGTATATATAGTTGTTTAGGATTATAATTTCTCTTCTTCTTCCTCCTCTCTTCTCTTCGTGGATGTTGCTGTTGTCCTGTAAACATGCCGTGGCACAGTGGAGCTGCATGCCTTGCGGATTGGACGTGACATGGATAAATTAAAGTCGATGAGGCATGCACTTTCCTGTGCCTGTGCGGCATGCTTGCTTGTAGTTTTGTAGCAGGGCAGGCAGGAAAACTCATAGAAAGAATTATTATGTCATCAAAATTAAAGGAGAGAGAGAGAGAGAGAGAGAGAGGAGATCAGAGTGGAGGAGGAAGTCAGTGGGCGACTGTTTGGGGCTGTGAGGATCGATCCATCACAGACCCAATTCCTCGGAGGGCCCTGACTTCTCTAACCTTCTTCACGTCCGGAATATCTACTCTCTTTTTTTTTTTTATTTTTTGGCACTGGCACCAACTAGTCCCCTTGACTGACCGGTCCTGTCCCACGGCCTTCAACTAGAGTCCCCACCGGCCAGCGAGGGTAAATCAGGAGGATTCATTGGCACCTACATTCCAGTGCATTACCAAATTGGGATCCACGTGCCCGACCAGCACAGCCGACTGCCACGCCCCAGACATTAAACCCAATGAGACGCACCCCGGAGAAATCGAACCATGGAAGTGACCTATGAAGAGGAAATACGGTTACTAAGTGCGCCACGCCCCTGGGGGCTACTCTCTTTTTCTCACTCCTTACTAAAGTAGGCACTATGCATTTTTGTCCTTAGTTTATGTACCCATTTGCCATCTCAACAGTAAAATATAACTTCAGACGGATTATTTAGACAACGAAAATTTAATTCATGATCTGTAACATATTAACTTTTTATTAGCTCTACCTACCCCAAGATATGATGCAATGATAATAAATAAGATGTCTTCGAGACAAAATTAAGTTGGTTATGATGAAGCAGAGTTGTTGAAGTGGACAAAAATTGAATCTCAATTAAGTCAAGGTAATACTCTTGTCCATCGTGGCCAATTACAATTTTTTAATTTACCTTCTCATATATGATCATGAGACCGATCGTGTGGAGCCGTTAGGATGATGGATTTCATCTTTTGCTGAAATGATAACAAATGAAATGATAATAAATAACATTAACTTTTTTTTTAATGGATTAGTTAAATAACGAGAATTCAAATCTGACCTATAACATATTAACTTTTTATTAGCTCTGCCTCCCCCAAGATACGATACGATGATAAAAAATAAAACACATTCACAATGAGTATTCAAATCTCACATATATCCTTTTTTTTTTTTTGGCGCCCCTTCCTAAATATTTTTATGTTGTGGAGATCGGATTTTAACCCGTGATCTCAAGGTTACTGGAGTCTTGCGAGCTACCAAATTGCTCTACTCCGCGCGGAAGAATCAGAAACTTATGGACGAAGAAAATGAAATACACCTCTTTATCATTTTGTACCAATAGCATATTTTATTTGTACAGAATGGTAAAAAGGTATATTCCACAATCATAAATCATAGAAATTTATATAAACAAGAAAGGATATTTTTCTCCTAACTCACTTGATCTTGCTGAGGCCGGTAATAAACATGTATAAAATATTTTCCAAAGTATGTGTCTAGATATCCCAAAGTCTTAATGGTTTAGGAGTTTAAAAAATTATGACATTGAATCATCCGTTAAAATTCATCTATGCTTCACGATTTATCTTAATGACCGATGAAAAAATTTACATGGGATCAAAAAAAAAAATATATATATATATATACTATTTTTTAAAAATATATAAAATAATAAAAATAAAAACTAACTACGAACCACTACTAGGTGACAAGGTGGTTGCAATGACCATGTCACATGTAATTGACTCAAATAATAAATTAGTAATTTTTATCAAACTAAACACTCAAATTTACTCAAATTCATTTACATCTCGAGAAGTCATAATTGTTAATATAACTATAAAAAAATTGGCATAAATTATTAGTTGATTGCTAAAGTGGACATGATATATATATAGACATTTTTCTATAAGTTTTAAATAAAAAATGAATTTAAGCTCTTTTTATGAAATAAAAAACATGTGTTTGGCATAAAATAATTATCAAAAATTAAAAAAAATGTTTTTAAAATAAAGTTTCTCCATTGTTTATAATTACTTGTGACTATTTTTTAAGAGTAATCTTTATTTCTTAAAAATTTTAAAAGACATTGACAATGATAACATTATCAATAATTTATTGTTTTTTAAGAATTAATTTATAGGATAAATATAGAAATACAGACTCATGAAATTTCCATATTTAACCAATATAATACCAAAAGGAAAATACTAATAAATAGTTATTTAAATTTGAAACCACATTTTTTTCCCAATTTTTCTTCTTTCAATTGACAATATTTTTTTAAAAAAATATTTTTCACTCAAACTAAGACTTTCAAGCTTTACAATAAAGAAAATATTCATCCATAAAAATATTCCTTTAAAGGAATTTCAAAGAAACAAGCTGAGGCCCAAGCCCAAGCCCAAGCCTAGGCCCAGGCCCATGCAACTTCTATGATATGAAATTCTCATAACAAATAAAAGTAGCATAAATAAATAAATAAATGTGTAATGTTAATGGCAACATGTAATTGACTTTCAATAATCTTCTAATCCACTACTTCTCTAATTTAATTTTTTCAACTATTAAAAAATAATTTAGATCCATTAAAATATAAATTACAAATTATTAATAATTGCACAAATGAACCCTTAATTTTTTAATTGAGCTCTCTCTAATTTTGCCAAATAAATTAATTATTTAAATTAAATTTATTATTAATTAGAACAATTTACTTTGAAATAATTGATTCATAAATAAGAATAATTAACTTTTTTTATAATCCTGATATCTAGTGTTTGACTAGTCCTAGAGTGGATGATCATCTTCCTCCTTAATTTGTCCATCGGATAAATTCAAAATCACAAAGACACTTGTAGTCAGATTTTTTGAGAATTAATCATGATGAATAATGACCCTTATTGAGAATTTACCCGGGATGTTCCTCTTTGTGCCGCCAAGTATCTTGTCGCTAAGTTGTGCCAGAGGACAAGAATAATTAATCTTTTTTAAAAAATAATTAATTATATAGCCATTTGGGCTGACTAATTCCGGAGTGATCGGTTCAATCCTACGAAAATTTTTCATCAGTCATCAAAGTAAATCAGGAAGCACTCACAACGGACAACAAAACAATCCGGTGTTCTTAGATCAACCGTCCATCAAGAGAAATTCGTTTGACAATTCACCGTAATTGGAAGTCGATCCTTAGATGTCTAAGAAACTGAACAGACGCTCTATCATTGCACCGTAGTCTCGGGGGGGGGGGGGGGGGGGGGGGGGGGGGGGGCAATAATTAACTCTCTTAAAGCATAAGGAGAGGAAGCGTCCATGAACTTGTAGGAACTTATTTTGAAATTCTGTACGTATTATATTTTTTATTGTAATTTTGGATTTGCCCTAATTAACACATCCTTCGTACACGACCTTAGTATCAAGAGTAGGGGTTCAAAAAAAATCGAATCGAGTTGAATAGTATAAAATATTAATAATTAAATTTGAGCTCGAAAAATGTGTAATATTTGAATAATTAAATTTGAAATACAAATAATCTAGCTCGAGCTCAATTTAAAATGAAATTCAAGTAGTTTCAATTTATATTTCAAATTTTAATTAGGTTAGAATTATTCAAATCTTAATTTGAACACGAATCAAAATTAAATATAATAAAATAAAAATATATTTATTAGATAATATAATAAATTTATAAAAATACTATATAAAAGCTTGTGAGCGAACAATATAATTACACAAAATATTATAGATTTAAATTTGATTTAAAAAATTATCCAACATGATAAAAAATGAAAGACTATTTCTCTAACAAACTAAGAATATAATTAGCTATTCTTTATATATTAGAAATAAAAACTTTGCAGGAATAATTGATATTCTAAATTTTTTTTCTTAAACAAATAAAAAATGACTTAGAATTCATATATACATGAAAAAAATAAGTTATTTTTGATATGACTCCTCCAACCATCAAATCAATATTGAACTGAGAAAGAAATGAATATCTCTAAGACATATAAATTGAGTTGATTACGAGATAGACTTATTAAAATAGAAAGGTTGAATCTGAATAAAGCTGAGATAATACCCTCCTCGTAGTGGCCAGTTGTAATTTTCCGATTTACCTCTTTACACATGATCGTGAGACTGATCGTGTGGAACCGTTTGAGTGATGGATTCCACTTTTTCATAGTCTAGTGATATGTTCCCAAGTCTTAACGGATTATCGGATTTTAGATATCTGAATCTTCTGAGAGAGCTTGAGCTTTTTAAACTTTGATTGAAGAGGAGAGAAGAGAAGAGATAGATTTCTAAACTTGCATCGATTGGTATGTCAGAACAAATCGATCATGATGAGCGTTAACAGTTGGCAGGGGAAGCGTGGGAAAGGCTGAGCGAGGAAACAGGAACCAGCGTGGAAACAGCAGTCAACACTTCAATGATTACAGTATTAATTGCCATCGTTAATTTAACATTAATTGTGCTAAACCAACTTCCATATTAACACTACCCTTACAAAGGTGAGTGAGGAACTGAGTGAGGTCGGAGAAAGCAAAGCAAAGCAGTACGAAGATGGCCAGTGCAACGGGCCCCGCCGCCATCGGCCCCGGCCGGATCGACATCGATCTGCAGGAACTGAAGGCATGCACCTGAGAAAGAAGAAACATGTTCGATCGAACAGCCTTTTCCAACACAATTCAGTGGCAACTTGCAAAAAACTGATGCTTGGAATTGTAGTCTTAGTTGAAAAGGAGTCATTGTGATAAAGTGAAGCCAACAAGCTTTTCTCAGCTTTCAGGAGCTCTTTTCATCTTTCAGCCTGCTTCCATGTCTTTCTTTAACTTCTTTCCCTTGGAAAATATAATCTTCGATCGATTCGATTTGTTAGTTATTAATGGATTCGACCTTTGCTTTGATGGATCATCACAAGCTTGAGAACATGTAAAATGTTTAATTGCTCATAGAATTAGTTAGGAATCTCTAGCTACTTTTATACTAATGTGATCCTTAATTTTAGATTAGTTGAGAATTAATTTCCAAAAATAATAGAGTTAGAGGGTTACACCTCTTAATTAATAACCTCATCTCCAAGTCGACTTCAGGAATATACACCTCTTGGTAACTATCGCTCACATAGAGGTTGATATCTTAGAGGAGTGAACTTAAAATTTTAGAGGCTTGCCCCATTGCCTCTTGTAAAGGGATAGATTAGTGGAATAATCGTATGTCATAGACGATGTAGAACGAGAAGTTTTCAAACTACGTTAAATCTTAGTGTTAGCATGTTATCTTATCTTGTGTATATTTGTATTGCATTTTGAATTTTGATAATTCTAACCAATCACACATGCTCACTTCTATCTAAAGTTAAATTTAAGTGTGTGTTTTAGTAAGAACTTATAATCGTTTATTCACCCCTTTTAACATAGCCATTTGATCCAACAAAAGTGAGTTTAGTCCGAAAATGTTCCATTTATGTAGTTTGTTATGATCGAAATAGCTTTAGTTATTCATAATTAGTTAGATTTAAACCCTAATGGTCGGTTCACTTGCATTTTAATTAAGACCAAGGCCCTATCTAAAGTGTCAAAAAGTTTGGTTGGAAAGACTTCTAATGTTAAATAACTTAAAATTTTAATTTAAACCTTCAAATCTCTATTCATGACCAATCGATTATAGGATTGAGCGAGCTACTTTTAGACCATTGTGCAATTGACCCCTTAGTCAAGGTTGATTAAGTTGATCAAATTCGAGTTGACTCGAGTTGGAGTTTTAATGTTTGATCAATATGTTAGTTGGTCGATATGTCAATTAGGTTCAGGTTAACTATATACTTGATAGTCGATCAATATGTTAAGTTAGTTAAACAAAAAGTCAAGTAGGTCAAGGTTGATCGAATACTTGAGAAGATATGAAAAGTGCAAGTGGATCACGGTCGACTAGACACTTGACGGTTGAAAATCCAACATGGAGTTGATACGAGATGAAAAGTCCAAATGAGTCATAGTTGACTGGACACTTAGTGATTGAATGTCTAACAGGTAGTTGACAAGAGAAAAGTCTAAGTGAGTCATGGTTGACCGAATACTTGATGGTTGGAAGTCCAACATAGAGTTGACATACAATGAAGAAGTCCCATCAGGTCAAGGTTGAATGAATGTCAGGCAATGAGGAAGTCCTGCCAGGTCAAGGTTGACTGGATGTAAAGCAACAAAAAAGTCTTAGCAGGTCAAGTTTGTCGGATGTAAAGTAACGAAGAAGTCCCAAACAACGAGGAAATCTCAATATGTCAAGGTTGACCAGATGTCAGGTAACGAGTAAGTCCCAGTAGGTTAAGATTGACCCAATGCTGGGCAACAATGAAATCTCGATAGATCAAGGTTGATTGGATGTCAAGCAACGATGAAGTCTTGGCAGGTCACGGTTGATCGGATGTCAAGCAACGATGAAGTTCTGATAGGTCAAGGTTGATTAGATGTTAAGCAACGAGGAAATCTCGACAGATCAAAGTTGATTGAATGTTAGGCAATGAAAAATTTCTACAAAACAAACTTCTGAATGTCATAACTTTTGACTCGAATATCAAAATAAGACAATCTTTGATGTGAAACAAAGTTTTTTCAAAGATCTATAGTTTTACTCAATATCAGTCGATTGATTATATGTATCAATTGATTGATTTTGATCAGAACCGAATAAAAGTAAATCGAGTTGACTGATCAAGGTCATCAGCTGACTGGTGTTGTTTCAAAAGTGAATAGAAGAGAATCGATTCGATTAATTAGGATTATCAATCGACTTATTCTAGTTCATAAGCAAACAAGAGATAATCAATTCGACTAATCATTCGATTGACTATATCATTTTATTGATGGACAAATCAATTCGATAAATATTTGAAAAATCAATAAAATCAAATAAGATTTTAAAAGGTTTAAAAGCCGTTATTTGATCATCGACCAAATCAGTCGATTGGTAAAGGAAATCAATTGAATGGTCTCATGAAAAAACTGAGCTGATATAAAAGTGAAAGCTAACCATTTTAGGGTTATTATTCACATTCAAAATTTCAAGAATTTGTGCTTTAGTGCTTAACAAGCTCTCTGGTGCTTTAGTGCTCAATTTGGAGCAAATCTTTTGAAGAAGAGGAAGCACTTTCAAAATCATTATAAAAGTCTTATTCTTCTTTGTATTTTCTGCTATTACTTTTGTAAGATTGTTGTAATCTTGCTATAAGAAGGTTTCTCCGCTTTCGTGATTTGATCGAGAAGGAGAAAATTTAGTAGAAGTGGAGAGATAGAAGTAGACCCTTAGATTAGTCGTCTCAAAGAGATAGATACTAAGTAAAATTAATATGTTAGTTTGTATGTGTTATAGTGTATCTTCGCTTCAAGTTTCTGTTGCCCAATCTGATAGATGAAGCGATTTGATTTATTCAACCCACTCCCCTCTATAGCTCACAATTAAGGTCCTAACACATTGGACCCCCAAGTTTTATTCGAGACTAACTCTAGCAAACTTGGCATATCCTATGTGAGGTTTAATGCCCTCAAGGATAGAATTGCTACTTCTACCAAAATAACATTAAAACCTCAGGTTCTAACACAAGATTGATAGGGGGCACTGTCATTGTTGACCATCGTATAATATAATTCGGTATGACTAGAGCATGAAGTTGAAGCTAACCACTCATTTCTTCAAAGAATCATGTATTTATATATTCAATTAGCTACATCTGTCTATTCAACTCTTATTTGATTTCTTTGTAAATGTGCTACCGAGGCGACCTCAACTCTCACATACCTTTTTTTTATGAAGGGTAAATATATATCATTAAAGAAAATGCATGAGAATACAGAAGCTCCAATGACATCAGCTCATGTCATGTCTGATGAACTATTAGATTTGAGCAGCCGCCAAAGGTATGTTGTACATGTGCTCACATGAGTACCATAACCATCTCTATGTCGCTCACTCTATCATGCATACAAATACATGTCCATGTCTCATATCCTCCGCAGGTAGTGAAGCCATCCTCCTGGTGCAGCAAGTGATACCGCCAGCAGTCAGTCGGATGCCTCGGGCACTACTATCATCCTCGTCAATCCTCATCTGCAGTCAGATGGCCCCTCCAGCTTTGGATGTGTCAAGCTCAGCCACCTGACATCCACGACCGCATGCATCAACACCAAGTCTCGCAAACATCTGTCACATCCTTCGGCATAGCATCTCCAACATCTCCCGCCATCAGCATGTGCATCCGTAAACCCAGCCACCACCTGCAGCCGTCGCCCGCCAGTGTCTCTCTGTCCACTGTCTCCTCCAAAATGCAAGGCCGCCACAGTCGCCAATCTCCAGAAGGAACCTGTCCATCGCTCTCAGGCCAGCAAGCCCAGAGAACTACACACTTTAAGCAAGTGGTCAGCTATCAACGGATTTAATATGTATTTACCGTAGCCGTTACTATGGATTAGATAGGTCATGTCGGTGGACCTATTTACATACCTCTCTTGATATTTCTTGATGTTGTTGATAACGTATATGGTTCTATTGTTTGACACAAGAATTGCGGCTTTACTAAACATAGTGATGTCAACATTCTCTACAAGGAGCTAGTAGTCTTCCTTGTGCATCAAGCTTACATTCCAAATTGATTTATCCTCTACTGAAGTATAGAAGTGGCCGATCGATCGATCGACAACACTAAGAATCACTTCTAACCGGCCCCCTAAGGGATGGAATCATGATGTCGATCGATGCTCTCTCTTGGTAGAAGGGTCAAATATATTCTAGAATTGATAATTCTCCCTTAACACTTGCTTCTTATGGCATCAAAAATGACCTCTTAACAAAATCTCAAACGATAAATTCGACTATATATATATCCTTCCTCAACTCCCCAAACTTTGAAGTGTGTTGCCCTCCATACTGTAGCCTCAACTTGTGCTCTATGTCAAAACACTCAAAAGTGATTCTTTCAGAGTTAACTTTGGTCATCTTTTGCAACCCCCCAGCACTTTTATGTTTCAGAAGCTTAAAATATAACTGCACCCATCTCCATATATGACAAGCAGTGCACTCATCTCCAGACAACAAGGCCCCCCACCTCCTGCCCTACAAAAGATGATGGAAAGCATGCAGCAAAGTGACAAGCTTCAAGTCTTCACTCTTCTCCCTGCCATCATCCTACTCAATATCTATATTATTCCCCATCTCTCTCTCTCTCTCCTTTTTAAGTGAGTAAGTGACAACCCTAGCTAGCTCAAATCCCTCTCCCATTCGCCTTGTGTGCCTTGGAATCCAAGCCCTATTCTCCATACTCCAAAGCACATATTCCACTACTCCCCACTTCCAACCCTTGTCTTCTTCTGCACAATTCAAAGCATCTCTTGGATCATATAGCTAGATTTTCAATAGGATATATATATAATATAGTTCTTTCAGGCATGATGCTGACAAGAGGAGACACAAAAATAAAACCTAGATAGGCTATTAATGTTTTTGGAGATGTGATATGTATATCCTTCATGGAGAAAACCATACTTTGGTTTTGAGTTAACTAAAGAAAGCTAAGGTTGGTCAGCTTTATTTGGAATCTGGATGTGGTGAAATAAAGGGGAAAGGTAGCATGGGCAGGCTACTGTGTTTCACACTCTCAGCTTCTCTTTTGTATGACATAGTTTGCACATACAAAGGTGCGTGGGGTCGATGAGAGCTTATTTCGAAAACTATTTTGTGACACAAAGTACCTAGCTATATATTGTGGTATTCATTGGAAGTTCTAGTGCACCTCATTCCATGAGTGTCAACTACTTAGTTAAACAAGAGAGAGAGAGTGTGTGTGTAGATTTCAACTTAGTTAAACTTAACCATTAAGATTATCATAATTGATGATCCAGTCAATTAGTGGTTGAATGGACAGAGTATACTTGAGGCACAAGCACTCAAACATAATACACACATGAAGGCAAGGTAAACATGTTAAATTGAATGTGTTAGTTTTTCTTTCTTCTATTTTCTTTCAGTTGCATTTTGATTTGAATTGACCTGGCTAAGTCATTAGCAAATTTATTTAAGTTGTAAATTTAGGGACATTCACTATTCACCCCATTCTATCTTCTTCGATCATCTCCCTATCTGGGTTCTATTGTATTTTTTATTGAGATTACAATCAAAGTCACATATTAGAAATATACGAAGAAGATCATGAGTTAATAAGATGGAAGACATCTACATTGATATGAGACCTTTTCGGTAAAGTTCAAAAATAAAATCATGAAAATTGAGACCAAAAGTGGGCAATATGGAGATATGTTGATTCCATCAGTTCTAACAATTGATATCAGAGTCATGGTCTATGTGGAGTTATGTGGAAAACCTCAGAAAAAATGAAAGAGCTAGGGGATGTCTGAACCATAGGAATAATGATAGGAGAGCTCCCAGTAAAATCCATGATAAGCTCTCGAGGTAAATAAGTCATAGTAGATCAGTTAGATTGGATACTAGACAATCTTGACGGATCAAAAGGATCGAACATTGAGGCAAGGAGGACTTGGTGGATCAAGAGATCAAGCGTCAAACTGACTCAATTGAAGTATGGTGGTCCTTCATTTGAAGAGAAGATTGTTAGGATTATAATCAAAGTCCCACATTGAAAACACATAGAGAAGATCATGTGTTTATAAGATAGAAGATATATCCATTGATATGAGACTTTTTTGATAAAGTCAAAAATAAACCATGAAGGCTTTGACTCAAAGTAGATAATATCATATTATTGTATTTCAATCCAACTAATTATATCAAATGAGTTTCTAGTAGTAAATGTATATTCTCAACTTTTCAAAAATATTTTGATTAAACAATCATAAAGATTAATTTTCATTTAAGATTAAAGAGTTCAATCATTTAGCTATGCTACCCCAATAATTAATAATTTACAGAGTCACACACATAAAGCTTGAGCTCTTTATACATGAGGTGCAAGTAGTTTAAGGGAGGAGGTGCAAGTAGTATAAAAAAATTAAGAGTTATTTGTCCTAATTAATTATTGAATAATTAAGAGTTAATTAGTTTGATTTTGAAGTAGAGAATTTAATCAAAATATTTGACTATTAAGCTTAATTATAACATTCAAACGATGAGCAAAAAATCAAGACGAGAAGCGATCGGAGATATTCATCCCCCCTCTAGCTCACAGGAGTCCTAACGTACTAATGAGTAAATCCACTAAAACTTGTCCAAAGGTTCAAAAGAATATATTCCACCCTTAAGGTTCACTAATCTTTTAATCATGAAGCTATTGTTTTAAGTAGTCTTTATCTCATATATATTCGTAAGTTGACAACACTATAAGTAATAAGCCTTTGTCTTTCGTGCGGCAAGGATGACAAAAACTTGTGTATCCAAGCCAACTATTAGTCATCTATCAATCGACATCACTTTTGCCATTTATATTGAAAATCAAAGATTATGATACTAGCCAATGCAAATCCAATCTACATCTTGATCGCCTATCCATGATTCGAATACAAACTAATCCGATATCCAACACAACTTGACTCTAATATCACTTGTTTTATTGGTGGAATATCTCTATTTGCATTTGATGGAATATAATCACTAATTCCATTACAATTGTTGGCAAGAATATCATAACAAATAAAAATACAAGCATGCAATTGCATAAGGATTTCGGCGAAAAAATTGTCATAAAAAAATTCAAGGGTAAAACAAATTCACTAGAAAAATAGATGTACAAGAAAAAATTATAAAAGTCTCACCATTTGATCGTCATAATGACACCAAACCTTAGGCCAATATTTCTCTAATCTCTTATGGCTATAAGTGATCCTAGAGAACCCACACATGTCGTGTGTGACATAGTCCATGAACGATAGGGTCGATCTACTCCCTAGCCGAAGAACATGGAGGTTGACCCTCCTTTTAAGTTGGGCAAGCTTAGACTATTGGAGATGCAACCATGTGCTCAACCTAGTCTCTTAGATCATTCTAATATTCTATAACTCACAACATACAAATATTGATTCATCTAAATTCATCGAACTCACCAATTTTAGTCACATTTTTGAAACCTTTACTCCATTCTTAATGTTGAATGCCAATAGCAATGCGATTATATATGACACTCAATCAAGCTATGGTGGTGTGATTGTCTCTAAAAGTTCATCCATTATATATTTATTGGAAAGAAAAATTGTTAATTAAGGGGGAAAATGAAAGAAGGAAAAGAAAACTGATCAATCCGAAGATTTTTTTTTTCTTTTTTTTAAAAAAATTACTTTTGTCTTTTGTATTTTTGGATTTGAATTCGTTTAGAGTTTTTAAGACTTTAAATCTGTTAAGATTTTTTTTCTGTTAGATTTTTTCCTTACTGTAAGAATTTTTTTTTCTTTGCATTTTAGGATTTTAGATTTATTTAAATAATTATTTAGTTAATGTAAGAGAATTTTTTTGGATGAATAATATTTTTGATCATGTCATTTATTTTTATTTTTCTTATTTTTTTTTGGTATTCTTTCAAATCAATAGATTTTAGAATATTATTTTCAGCATATACAATTGAACCAGTGAAATCAATACTGCTCATAGAATAATCGTTATTCTGTCCGTGAACTCAAAATCCAAAAATACAAAAGATAAAAATAACTCTAAAGAAATAAAATTTTTGAATCCTCCTGCATTAATCATCTTCCTCGTCACTACCTCCGGTGTCCTTCGTATAATCATCCACCAATCTCGCACCCTATCTCAATGCATGACGTTTTTCGAAATACAATCTGAGTGTAATCGAAAGGAAGAAAGTGGCTCTTCATCTTCTTCATCTTCTCTTAGTCAATGATCTTGCCTTTGTCATATTTGTTTCGTGAGCATCGCAATTGCTCCCACCACGTTGATGCTCGGCCCGTGAATTTGATGGCAACCATCTTTACTTTCGTATGATCAGACATTTTTTGATAATAAAAAATTCTCTCCACTTCGTTAATCTAATCAATACATTTCTATGCTTGTAACACACTAGAAAAATCAAGTAGATCAACCCGAAAATTGAAATCCACATAATGCTCCTCTCGACCACGACGTTTCCAGAACTGAGCATGCTTGCAGTATGGTTTTTTGAAAATAGAACCAGAATCACGATCAAAGATCTCAAGATCTTCAAAATCCCACGTTATTAAGCACTCAGTTAATTTTACGATTTGCCTCAGTAAATCCTCAATCTTCACATCCTGGATTTTATAATTACGGTGCGAGGTTTCCTCAATCAAAAACTGTCTGTCACAATCACGAACCATTGAAGAAGATGCTGAGGCTCTGATACCAACTAACGCTGGGTAGAATAATGATTATCCTATGGGTAGTATTAATTCCATTGGTTTGATTGTAAATGCCAAAAATAATATATAAAAGATAAAAATAACTCTAAAAAATTTAAAATCTTTGGATCATCCTACATCAAAAACCCAATGTCATGTTGATCCATGTTTAACACCAATACGACAAAACACATGGTCTAAAGCTATGCTCAACCTACTCTTTTAGACCATTCTGATATTCTATAACTCTGCAGCAAAAAGGTGGAATCTGGGTCGATCCCACACAATCAATCTCATGATCATCTGTGAGGAGGTAAAGGAAAGTTATAGTTGGCTACTATGAGAGAGGGTATTGCCTCAGCTTCGCTAAGATTCGACCATTGCCCACTGCAACAAGTCTGCCCCACAATAATCAACTCAATCATACTCCGGAAGTTAATATTCTATAAGTCACTATATACAAACATTGAATCATCCAAATTCATTGGACTCACCAATTTTAGCAACAATTTTGGAACCTTCACTCCATGCTTATTGAATGGTTATCAATTAACAACGCGATTATGACACTCAATCAAGCTACGGTGGTGCGATTGTTATCAAAATTTCATCCATTATATATTTATTGGAAAGAAAATAGTCAGTTAAGGGGGGGGGGGGGGGGGGGGGGGGAGAAAAAAATTAACCTAATGTACCATGTTTAACACCTAATGTCATGTTTAAAGCTATGCTCAACCTAGTCTCTTAGATCAATATTCTAATTAATATTCGATAGCATACCACATACAAACATTGATTCATCCAAATTCATTGGACTCACCAATTTTAGCGATAATTTTGAGACCATCACGCCATGCTTGTTGAATGGTTCGATTGGACTCTAAAGTTTCATCCCTATATATATATATATTTATTGGAAAGAAAAACAACAGAGTTAAGAAAGAAAAAGAGAAAGAAAACCTAATGTCACATTGGTCCATGCCGAACACCTATACGACAAAACACATGGTATAAAGCTGCCCCAAACATGTGTTACACAACTCTCCATGTATTTAAGTACTATAGATGGCATACTTAAGATTCCATGATGAGAAGACGACCCTACTGCCATCTTCTGAAGTCCCTGCCTGGCATGGAAGCTTGAGCAACAGAGAGAGAGAGAGATCTAGAGAGGTCTAAGGGTGATATAGTGCCACTAATAGCATCACCTGGGGACTTTGAAGCCTTGCGATGGAAGCTAGCCACAGCACGGCACACAAGTTAATTATGGCAGGGACGAGTGCAATCATCCCTCTGTGAAAAGATCACCTCTTCCCTTTAAATTCAGTGCTGTAGAAAGTTCCTCTGAAAAGAAAAAGTTACAAGAAGAGAGGAAAAAAAAAGCATGTTATACTGTAAGATGATCCTCTTCTCTTTTATATATATATATATATTTTTTGAGAGAGAGAGAGAGAGAGATTTTGAAGATTTAAGGACATCCATGGCTTTGGAAGGGAAAGAAGAAAGAATGTGATGGAGTGTGCAAAAGTTAGAAAAGTGATGTAGTTTTTAGCTTCGACACTAAATAATTACTGAGCTTTCTTTCCCTTCTTCTTGGGACTACCAAGCTTTTGAGGCACCATGATGGGGTCTCCTCGCCTTGATCACTACCACCAAGAAGAGCTCCATGGTCTCCCTCCTTTCGATCTCGCAACCAACCAGATACTGTAAGTGCTGTAGCTTAATGCATGATGATGCTTAATCATCTGTACTCTTCCTTCGACTAGTTCTCTTCTTTCATGGCCATGGAAGGCTAGAGCTCACTATAGATAATTCCTAGGATTTGGAATTTTCTTGCTTGGTTTTGTTTGTCCTTGCTATTTCCATTATGCATCCTAGGGATTGGAGACGTCGACCCTAACCTGCATGCATGTGCGTCTCTATTTCAACAGTTTTTCCACTGACGATGTCGTTAGGGTTTTCTTCAGGAATTACGGTGTCATCCCCTCTAACGCAAACGGTAGTGATTTGCGCTTAGTCCATGAGATGTCGCCCGTAAGCTCGCAAATGATTCAAGAGCTAGGGTTTCACTGGCCTGTCGGCAAGGATGAAGGGTTGCTGAACCAGCATCTCAGCCAAGAGAAGCTCAAGGAGGAGGAGTTGCTGGAGTGCAGCGGTCTCCGGCCGCTGCCGACGAACTTGTCGGAAAGGTCAAGCTTGGACGGCAGCCAGGAGAACTACTACGACTACTACAACTGTGTGACCCTCGAGGCTCCAGATCTGTTGGCTTCGTCCAAGTCAGGGAGGAGCATTTGCCATCCTTCTGTTGCCCTAATGAGGAGCTTGTTGGGAGAGGATGGAGCTTCTGGCCATGGCCACCATCTGCAGGAATCCATTCCAAGCTCTTATTCCCTCCACCAAAAGGTAGATATATATATATAAACATGCTCTTATTAAAGAGGTAATTAAGGAATTCATACAAAACATTTGTCTATGTTTTGCACACAAGTAAAGTAATTAATGCAATAGAATAGTACCTTCATTTTACATAATTAAGAAGTTATTGACCTTCAGGTAAAGCTGAGAAGAGTCTGATCAAGAGGTTAATTAAGAAAAGAAGAAATTAATGAGATACTGTTTACTTAAGATTTCACATTTTGTGGTATATATATATTAATTTTCACATGAGGACTAGAGGTAATGATTTCTATCACTATGAGTATCAGGGGCGACAGTGTTCAATGGGATAGAGTACATAGGCCTTTTCAGCTTTACTGAATGACATGAATCATCTTTTGCTAAAGGAAGACTGAAGGAGAGGCATGATGAAAGAAAGTCTGTTGGACTCTAGTTTTTAGGGTTACATTAATTACATGTGCATGCGTACATCAGTCAATGAGCTATAGCTAAAGGCCCTATCGTTTTCTTTGCCTTGAAGATGCCCTCGGCCTCTTTAGTCAGTGGAGGAGCAGAAGCAGCGAGTAGGTCATGCAGCAGCAGCAGCACTTGGGAGCATCACAGACCACCTCAAACCCCAACACCCTGCAGGAAACCTCGGCTGGAGCAGCGATCTCCCTTCCCTCCTTTCAAGGTAATCTAATCGATCGACCTTCTTAATCACTTTTCTTTGAGGAGAAATTAAAAAAAAAAACACACACACACACACAAATAGGTGAGAAAGGAGAAACTGGGTGACAGAATTGCAGCATTGCAGCAGCTTGTAGCACCCTTTGGCAAGGTAATTGGAACCCTACATTAATTAATTCTTAGCCATTCATGGTTTAGGGTTTAGAAGATTATTGTGTGTTTCACACCATGAAATCTAGTTTTAAGATGATAAACTAGAGATATGCACTTATATAATTAAGAATCATGGGTCTTTAATTTGCATGTACAGACTGACACAGCTTCAGTGTTAATGGAAGCAATTGGATACATCAAATTTCTTCTAGACCAAGTTGAGGTAATCATTTGTTTGTATATATGTTAGTCACTTGAAGAACACGTACACTAAATGCAAAACTTTATTATGTTTTCAGAAGTTAAGTGTGCCATACATGAAGTCATGTGGCAACAAAAGGTCAAGGACAATGATAGAGGTAAATGAGCAATTCAGTCATGTGAGGTTAAGTTTTGTTAGGCTCAAAGCGTATCATTTTCACTCCTCTGCTATGCAATTTAACTCCTCTGCGTAGACTAACTTGTTGTGTTTTAATTGATGCATGTAGGCTTCAAAGGAGAAGAGTAATGAGGCAAGGAGAGATTTGAGAAGTAGAGGACTTTGTCTGGTTCCCTTGTCGTGCACATCCTACATGACAAGCGAGCAAGGAGTACTTTGGTCACCATCCAACTATGGAGGAAGTGGTTGAGGAATATATATATACATATGTAATTAATTATTATATTGATTTTCATGAAGTTGAACAAGATTAATTTTGAGTAGTTGGCTAGAATTGGTAGATGGCATCCATATGTTGCTCCTTCTAAACTTAATGTCTTCGTCGTCATTGTCGTCATCCATTTTTTGCTTGTAATAGAACATATAGCTTGCTAGGGATGACAATCAAGTTGTAGCTAGAAAAAGGGGGTTTAATGGAGCTAGCTAGGAAACTTGTTCAGTTCATGTAGTTAGTTAATTCATTTCATTCAAGCTAGTTGTGGGATATGATCACATGCTTGATTTTGGATGCTCTCTTTTAGAGTAGATATATAGCAATTCTTTCTTTTATCTTTTATTTCAAAAGGTAAAGGCATTCCATAATCTTGGCAAGATTCATTCTAAATAAGCATCCATACAAGCATTAAATTAGTGATCTCAACCGATCGATCGACTTGTATCTCAAGTGGTTAGGCACTCGAACGAATCCCATGTCGACCAACTAGTAATTTAATAAAACAAATAAAAATGTGTGGCCAATTAAGTGATGAAGCATAATATAGTCCACAATTACGCACTAATGATAAGTAAGGAATCACACGAACAAGGATTTGAGTTGACATGCAAAGGGTTTGGTTCCATAGTAGCGGGCCTAAGAAATCTAAACACACATGCACGCGCGATGTATGGATCACATGTTCATATATAATAGATAACAATGCTAGTTCTAGGTAACTCATAAGTCGAGATTGACTCAAACTTATTGTTATGGGCGGATATACCTTAGTTAAGAAAGTCAAGGTCTGATCTAGCTAGATGGACTCAGTTTCGCTGAGTTAACACTCCTACCCAAGTAACTCCGCCTCATTAACTTGATGTCCCTCATTCCTCCCGCCTGATAGCCACCTGAATGACAAGTGGAATGGTAGAGTCTCGGAACAGTAGATAACCTAACACATTATTAATACAGTAGGGTCCTCTATCATACTAGATGCGAGTGATGGGACCCTCCTTTATCAAGATGAGATATTCTTTTTACTGTTGATATGACATCTCCTCTGATAAGCCTATATAAAAGGAATCTATTTCCCGCGGGCCCAGATACACGCATGCACCCTCACACTATTCCCGCCATTCATCTCATTCTCCCGTTCTCCTTCCTCATTTCCGACTGATGGACTGACTTGAGCGTCAGAGTGGTTGAGTCAGGACATCCTCTGGCCTCCATCCTAACCTTCGGTCTCCTCCCAGCTATTAGCGACCTTCGTGCAACCTTATCAGTATAGAAGTCAAGTGTCCAGTGATTCATCCGGAGGCGATCCCAAGCGCAGAAACACTTATTGTTACGGGGACAAGCCGAATACCCCCTCGTGGTTCGATTCGAGTCCGGTCCTAGTCCCGCCCAAGCGCTGAGTCAGCATCTATAGTCTTTGGCTCTATCACCCAAGTCAGTTCTCTCTCTCCAATCGGGGAGGGTATAATCGGCCAACACTCCATTCGGCTCCGAACGAAACCGCCACCTTATAACCGGGGCCCGAGTCGCCCCTCTTCTCGATCCTTCACTCACCTAACAGCCCAATCAGTCCGTCAATCGGCCAATTCGTCCGCTCGGCCATGCTTAGTGCCGAACCACCAGACCAATCTATGATATGTCGAACATCCTATTCAGCTTGGTCCCGAACCGAGCCGTCGATCGGCCGAATCGCCATTCGACCGTCTCCCCGCCCAACTGACCATTAGGTCTCCCTCTCGATTCGCGCCTCTCGCGAGGCCGAATCGCCGAATCACCCTACAGTGCCCTGTCATATCCCATCATGTCTTCTGACCGGCCCACGCTCTTCATTTATTATCGCCGTCCTCTCTGACACCCACGTGGGCAATGACACGATGGCTACCTACCAGAGATGTGACTCATGACTATTGTGCTTGATTGTTCCTGACATCTCATTAATCATAATGGGACATCTTGTAAATGATGATGTAACAGGTACACACGCTCATCTCTCCTTAAAACGGCCACTCCCTTCAGCAGGTAACTCTCTCAACTTCTTCAACTCTTACTCCTTTTTACGCTCAAGCTACTCTTACTGTTCATCTTCTTCCTCCCACCGTGCTTGACTTGAGCGTCGGAGTGGTCGCGCCAGGGCACCCCCCTGACCTTCCTACTCACACTCTTCGTGTGTGCAGGTCTCGACGACCCTGAAGCTCCCGTCGCCCTCAGCTCCCCCTACTGTTCCACTCCTACGGCGAGGAAGGTCCAGTGACGTGTCTAGAAGCACTTCTCAACCGGAACACTTATGTTTGACTATATATCTACTATGTGTGATGACATGAAGGTTATAAAGTGCTACATAAGTTAGCATAACCTTTTGGAAGTTAAATCAATAAGGGTTGGATCTAAAATGCAATTCTCTCTTTAATATTGCAAGCTAGCTCATTAAATGTATATGCTTATCAAGTAATTCACTATATATATAGTTTCCCTATCTCCTCCCATCTCTCTTATACCTTGTGTAAGTTTTTACGAAGTTGGCGTTGGGATATCATTGCAATGATAAAGCTCTGCTAGCACAACAAAAGTGATTTTATTTATTTTTTTCAAGTTCTCTTTACATATAAAGTTAGATCAAATCAAAAAGAAGAAAATTGAAATATCTTTTTAATAGTTTATACCTTCATGATCAACATCACACAAAAAATTATCCAACCTCTAAGAAATGAGACATTAAAATGGCCTAATCACTTTTTAATGGTACAAAATATATCAACAATTTTATAAGCATATATGGTTCCACTAGATGTCTATGGATCACTATTGTTCTAATCTTGTTTGATATTTTTATTCCCAATTTTTATCTCCAGGGTGTAGCCGAGTTGATATCCGAATGGTAGAGTTCAGTCAACTATTATTGTGCTAAAAGCATTGAAAAAAAATCCAAATTATACTACTATTGTAGTGGATGAATGTAGGAGGCAACATCTAAGAAACCAAAGAGATAAAGTTTGCAATGAAGAACTTGGCAACCATAGAGAAAAATCTTAGCTAGAACAAAGATTATATATCCAAGAAATTTGAAGTTGTCACAAACATATATATAATAAAAAGTTGTTCATATGGTTTTGCATTCATGTTTCAAGGTCATACTCAAATCGGTTCGCAAGGCACTTCATGCTAGCTACTTCGCCAGAGTCGATCATTTTGCTTTGGTTGTCGACAATTTGATGCATGTCGTTGTACATGCTAGACGAGGTATATACGACGTAGCTAGAGAGAGTGAGCAAGTGCATGGTTGAGCCATGGAAATTAATAACAATGACGACAGTCATAATATGGAATTTTCATTAATTGCATGAGAGGAGCCATGGATAATCAGTTATGTTTGAAAGTGTTATGAAACTACATGCTTTTGTCGATGTAGACATGACTTGGTTAAAGGACTCATAGTTGAAGATATAGAAAAGGAGTGTTATACACTTTGTACAAAAATCAAAATTTTCATTCGAGAACATGCACACTCTGTTGTGGTATCATTTCATCGGATATGATTAGAATGTTATCACCGCAAAAGATATGTAGAAGATAGTTGATACCCTCGTAATAATCTATGATTGAGGAGTTGGGAAGCTCGAGAGGCTGGGATATGCATGGGTCAGGATGAAGGATAGGTATACAGCCCAGTCGAGTCCAGAAGGAGGAGGAGGATATGGTGTTCGACACTCAGGTCTCGGATATGTGAGAGATCAGGATCATATGGTGTTCGGTGCTCGAGACTCTCGTGTGTAAGAGCTCGGATCATTTGGTGCTCTGCATCTAGGATTTGGGCCTGGGGGAGTTCAGGGATATTTATGGGTGAGGGATTAATCCAAAGATAAAACATTTTAGGAAGGGATAATCGACAATGAAAACGACTAGTAATGATGAGCGTTAGTTGTTACTAAAGGATGGACGTTGAGGTCGTTATGAGAAGGCGACCAATAATGGAGGCCAATGACCGTTGCAGAAGGGATATCATAATAGAAGTCATTACTCGATAAAGGTTATAAAAGGAGATTGGTAATCAAAGGGCGGGAAATGATTTTTCTATCTAATAATCTCTCATATTTCATAATATTTTTACTTTTCTCCTTTAATTTACAAAGTCTCATTTAAGCATCGAGTCCAGGAAGAGGATATAGTGTTCAACACTCAGGTCTCGAATACATGAGAGCTCGGGATCATATGGTGTTCGGTGCTCGAGACTCTAGTGTGTAAGAGCTCGGATCATTTGGTGCTCGGCATCCATGATTCAAGCTTGGAGAAGTTCAGGAATATCTGTGGGTGAGGGCTTAATATTAAGATAAAGCATTTTAGGAAGGGATGACCGACAATGAAAGTGACTAGTAATGATGAACATTAGCCGTTACAGAGGGATGAACGTTGAGTTTGTTAGCCATTAATGGAGGCTAACGGCCGTTGCAAAAGGGATATCATAATAGGAGTCATTACTAGATAAAAGCTATAAAAGGAGATTAGTAATCAAAGGATGGGATATGATTTTTCTCTCTAATCTCTCTCATTCCATAATATTTTTACTTTTCTCCTTCACAAAGTCTCATTTAAGCATCGAAACGATCATGTCAAGACAATACCAGCATATTAACCTTGGAAAGGAACTTGCTAGTTGGATTCGGAGATAGCAAGGAGCACTAAACAACAAACATCCAAATTTCATTGCAACACTAATCACTACAAATAAATTGATATCTAACTCTTTTTCAGCAAAAAGTGGAATCTATTCACCCCAACGATCCCACATGGTCGGTCTCACAACTGTTGGGTTGCAAAGGTGCAAATATAGTCCCACATCTAAAGTACATGGAAAAGATCATGAGATTAAAAGGATGAAAAGTATCTCCATTGATATGATGCCTTTGGGGAGAGTCCAAGAACAAAGTCATGAGAGCTTAAGCCTAAAGTGGACAATATCATACCATTGTGGAGATATTTGAATCCATCGGTATTAACAAGTGGTATCAGAGCGAGACCATTCTTTACCGGACTAACCGTCGGATGAGTCATGATCCACATCTAACCATGTGGTTTGAATCTTAAACAAAGAAAGTGGGTGCTCCCGTGTCTGAATCAAGAGGACCAGATACCAGATGAGAAGTCCTAATAGGTCGGGTGGATCGGGGCAAAAAGTCCTAGCTGCGGCTAGGTGGAAAGTCCTAGTAGGTCGGGTGGACCGAGGGACAAAAAGTCCTGGTGGGTCGAAGTTCCACGCAGACATCAAAAACGACGTTGAGGGGGGCATGTGGCTCCTTTGTTTGAGGAGGGGATTGTTGGGTTGCAAGGATGCAAACATAGTCCAGCATCTAAAGTACATGGAAAAGATCATGGAGTTAAAAGGATGGAAATTATCTCCATTGGTATGAGGCCTTTTGGGGAGAGCCAAGGATAAAGCATGAGAGCTTAGACTCAAAGTGGACAATATCATACCATTATATTGTGGAGATATTTTGAATCCATCAGTACTAATAACAACCATCTATAAGAGATATTTTGAATCCATCGGTACTAATAACAACCATCTATAAGGAGATAAATCGGGGAAGCTACAGTTGACTACTACG